>NC_136981.1:36257845-36270345 GCF_032717465.1 Coenobita brevimanus | reverse complement strand
AGGAAGCTCTCACACCAATATCTTTTTAGTTGGCCCCATCCACATCCGTCTTCGTGCCTGTATATAAATTTTAGTCCTATAATGATGAAGCTTGATGTGTGTGTGTGTGTGTGTGTGTGTGTGTGTGTGTGTGTGTGTGTGTGTGTGTGTGTGTGTGTGTGTGTGTGTGTGTGTGTGTGTGTGTGTGTGTGTGTGTGTGTCAGGGATGGTTTACACACAAAACTTAGTGGCCTATATTTATCTGTGGCTAATAATTGAACAGCTTCATATTTTTTCAGTGGAAGGGATGATATTTGGAACTTATTCTCTGTCCCTCTTTCACTATATTTCTGTCTACCTGTCTATCCATCCATCTATCTATCTATCTATATATCTATCTGTCTATCTATCTACCTGTCTATCTATCTTTACTTCCTCCTCCTCCTTCTCCCTGTACTTCTAATATTCTCTTATTTTCACTCTACCCTTATTTCCCCTTCCCTCTCATCATTCTCCCTTCCATAGCCTTGTCCATTCATTACAACCCTCTCCCCTTCACTAGGTGTTGAAGAGGGACACCTTCATGAGGTGGCACCAATATAACAGAGCTACTCCATTGCCAAGTTAAACAAATCGCCTTCATCTCACCCCTCTAATTCCCCCAAAGAAAGATGGTGGGCTAAAGAAGGAAGATATCTTTAACCTGCACTCGACTGTGTTCACCTTCAGTAGATCTTCTGGTTGTAACTACTACTACTACTACTATTACTACTACTACTGTCACCACCAACCCATTCCGCTCAAGGTCTCCCAATTTTTTCACCGTATTCCCAGCCCTACTTTTGTAATTTGCTCTCATCATTTCATCCCTGACATCGTTCTATCTCCCCCCCCTCTCTCTTTCACTCTCTCTCTCTCTCTCTCTCTCTCTCTCTCTCTCTCTCCACAGACGACTTTTTCACTTCTTTTTCATTTCTTTTGTTCCAAATCCAGATTATTTTACTCAGCTAAATTGAGGAATCTGACTCCTTTCAGCGTAACTTGATCCAGATTTTCGTCTTTATATTTCAGGTAGTTGAGTGACAGAATAACAATGCTGTGGTTGTACATCCTTTTAATATCACTCTTTCTTGACTAGCATCATAATGTAGTACTAATCTGTTGTTCCACCTCAGCATCCAAGATAAAGAAATGACCATTTTAGACAAAGTTAGAGTTGTTGTTGTTGTTGCCCAAGCCCAGTCCGTCGGATCGAGCAGACCCGTCAATCGCAGGTAATCAACCCTTTCCCCCTCCTTGGCTGTCTCATAGGTTGATCTTTCTTGGTGTAGCTTGTGCCGTGCGGTGCTGCAGTATGTGTGTTATGTTGGGTGGACATATTCTACAAGCAGGGCACGTGCCATCTGTGATTCCACCCAACCCAGCTCACAGCTGGTCACTGAGGAGGGCTGGCTGATGTCCTGCTCTAAGCCCAGCTGGTGCACTGGACCATCTCTGTTTAAGGACACCTCTGATGGGTGGATGTCAGGAGGGGGCTGATAGTATGGTGGCGTGTGATGGGTGGATGTCAGGAGGGGGCTGGTAGTATGGTGGCCTGTGATGGGTGGATGTCAGGAGGGGGCTGGTAGTATGGTGGCCTGTGATGGGTGGATGTCAGGAGGGGGCGGGTAGTATGGTGGTCTCTGATGGGTGGATGTCAGGAGGGGGCTGGTAGTATGGTGGCCTCTGATGGGTGGATGTCAGGAGGGGGCGGGTAGTATGGTGGCCTCTGATGGGTGGATGTCAGGAGGGGGCCTCTGATGGGTGGATGTCAGGAGGGGGCGGGTAGTATGGTGGTGGCATCGAGGGGTTGTATTGCCCTGCCTGTGAAGGGAGTGTGGTGGTGTTTCTTCATTGCTGGTGTTGCAGTGTCTGGAGGTGGGGTGGTGTTGCAGAGGGTTTGTTTATATATGTGTGGTCATTGTTTTATGTGCCTTGATGTGTGTCTGTCATGTTGTGTTTTGGCAGAGGCTGCTGCATAGAACTGTCTCTCTCATATCAAGGGAGTCTGACAGGGAGGACTTTAAGAGTGTAAGTTGGAGTCAAAGAAGTATAATAATAAAGGAGATAATCTCTATTCCACACAGAGATCCAGACCAACAACATAACTCCCCAGTATGTAGGTGTTAACCCCATAAGTCGTTAAAAGCGTTTGCAATATTCATGGCCTTTTATGCTTTTGCTCTTTGTCTTATGGTGAGAGAGAGAGAGAGAGAGAGAGAGAGAGAGAGAGAGAGAGAGAGAGAGAGAGAGAGAGAGAGAGAGGTAACGAATTAAAAGGAAGAAGAATAGGGACAGAGAGAAGAGGAAGGTGAAACGAAAAATCACAGGAAAGTGGAAGGGAGGACTGAAGGAGGAGAGAGAGAGAGAGAGAGAGAGAGAGAGAGAGATTGGCTATGGTAAACTTGAGCATTTTCTAATAATTTTCTGCCCGAATGCATAACACACAAGAAAACAGGAACGCCGTCAGTATGAAGATATATATAGTACATACCGCTAGACGATGATTATGATGATGATGATGATACTAAATAAAACTAGTCTTCAGTAACACATCATCTGCAAATCGCCAGGTCAATATATTACTTGGAAATCGTTATCATAAGAGTAAAACACACACACACACACACACACACACACACACACACACACACACACACACACACACACACACACACACACACAGGTCTTCGAATATTGGTGTGTACTAATTTGTCCTAACCAAATCCAGTCAAACGGAACCAAACCAAACCTAACCTAATATAACCTATCCTACGCTAATCTCCCCCAGCCCAGTCTACCCTAATCTAACCTAACCTAACTTAACCTAGCCTAACTTAGCCTAACTTGACTTGACCTAACCTAACCTAACCTACCCTAACCTAACCTAACCTGACCTAATCTAACTTAAACTAACCTAGATTGGAGGGAGAGATGAAGCACAGATGGAGCGGAGGGATGAACCACAGACGCAATGTACAGTAGAATTTAGTGAGGTATGTCACTGCCTTCACGACGTTGTCTTTGATTCCTTCAGCCACAACACATCCATTCTGTTGTCCCTGGGGAGTGGGCGAAGGAATACTTCCCAGGTGTCCCTACTTGTCGTAAGAAGCGATTCAATGGGGCCTTTTTGTCTACTGTCTTTCTGTCCTTACTGTCGTCTTCTGCTCATCTTTTCTTACTGTCATCTGCTCTTTTGTCCTACTTGTCTTTTTGATGTTTCCGTGTTTCCTCCGGCCTTTTTTTTTCTTCTTTTTTTTTTCCCCCTCTGCTCCTACAGTGCCATATAGCCATCTTATGGTTTGGTGCTTTTTATTTTATTATTATTTTTTTTCTATTCTTTCTTTTATAACCTATCCTAACCCACATCAACCCAATCCAAAGAAACCATGGTAAATCATATAAATCTTATCTTAATTTAACGTAGTCTAACCTAATCCAACTTAACCCAACCCAACACTTCCCAGCCCAACTGTGCCCAGCTGTACCCAATCCAGCCCAGTCTAACCAGATCTAATCTAACCTAACCTATTATACTTCCTTTCCCATCCAATGATCGGGTTAGGAAGGGTCTAGAAAGCAAGAAGGGGAAAAAAAAAACAGACAGGAGAAGCTAACCAAAGTAAACTCAACTAAATGGGCCACACTCTCATCTACTCACCATTCAAGCCCCTGGAATCCTGACTCCACCTCACAGGCACATACGTCCACATATACACTCCTATTAACCAAACCTTTTAATGTCAGTGTCGTCTTCACACATAAACCACCGGAAATCTAAACGTTCAATTACAAAAATACTTCAGTAAAGATAAGCTGTGAGTAGGCTTGTCCTTAACGAGCGAGAATAATGTTGTTGGTGTTTGTGTTTGTGCTGGGGCGAGGCAGTGACCCGTATTCTCGCTGGGTAAGGAAGTCCCCTAACACCTCTTCCTTAGCAGTTTATCTTTATTGCCCACTTAGAGGTGTGATAATGTAATCGCCTGCGCCTGTGGGTGTCTGTATGTCTGTTATCAAAATATCTCAAAATTAAGTGAGCATATTGCATTCAAACTGTGTGGGCAGTATCCTGAGACGTGTGGCTTGAAGTGATTACATTTTGGCAAAATTGCGATGATATGCCTCCAATTGTCCTAGGACCTTGCAAGAAAAAAAACCCGTCTAATTATGTTTTAGGTTGTCATTATTCACTACTTTGTATCGTATCCTCAATGAAGAGAATGGCTGTTTAAAGGATAACTATTAGAAATTGTTCAAATGCTGTTATACTCAGTGACCTTCACCAACATAATACCCCTGCTTCAGGCTTCTGAATGCCAGCATTATAGTTAACTTAGAGATAAACATCATTAGGACATCCGCCTAATATAGCTTCATATATTATTATTATCGTCTGCCTATCGAGGGCGATGATGTATCCACCTGCATCTGTGTGTGTCTGGGCGTGTGTGTCTGTCTGTCTGTTACCAAAACATCTCAGAATCAAATGGACAAGTTGTATTTAAACTCTGCGGGCAGTATTCCGGGATATGTTGCTTGAACTGTGCACATGTTGGCGATCTGCGATGATATGCCTCCGATTGCCAGAGAACATTAGTCAGAGGGAAGAAGAGTAGGGTAAAGGAAGAGGGAAGGGTGGGAGGTGAGGAAAAGATTAGAGGAGAGGGGAAGGAGTAAAGAAAAAGGGTAGGAGAGAAGGGGGGAGGGATGAAAAGGGTAGAGGAAAAGAAATCAAAAGAGAAGGGAAGAGGGAAGGGAAGAAGAAAAAGGAAAGGGGGAGAGAGGGGAAGGGGAGGAGACTGGAAGTAAGAAAAGAGGGGAAGAGGGAGGGGAAGAAGGGAATGGAAGGGAAAGGAGAAGAGCATAAAACGGGAGAGACAGAGGAGAAAGAATGGCAAAGGTGAAGGTGTTAGAGTATCACCACAAATCCTCTTAAGCTTATGTGGTGAATTGATTAAAAACATGTGACGGAACCAAGACTAATTAAAAAATGAAAATCTCTGGTTGAAAGAAGATTACAGTGGACCCGGAAAACGTCGACAAAAATCATAACAGAATTTCACAAAAATGGTTTCGACAGTAATGATTTTTCCTTTGTTATAATTAAATTTCGTAGTTTAGGTCAGTGCCAAGGTAATCCCATAACATATCAGTGTTTAGGTTCTGATGGGATATGGGAGTTGCATTTTTACCATATTCCCGTTTCCATATATGACTCACAAGATAATACTCTCCTCCCTCTAACTTGGCTTAAAATTGCCATCTCTCCATCTTGAATGCTGAGTTGTAAGAATAGCATAGCACTGGAATATGATGCTAGTCACGAAGAAGTGTTATGAAAAGGATTGACATCGATAGCATAAAACCTCTTTCTCAAACTTGGCGTAAAATTGCCATCTCTCCATCTTGAATGCTGAGTTGTAAGAATAGAATAGCACTGGGATATTATGCTAGTCACGAGGAAGTACTTTGAAAAGGGGGCATAGCGATGGTACAGTATCTACATCTTTGTCAAACTTGACCTAAAATTGCCATCTCTCCATCTTCCGTCCTGAGTTGTAAGAATCTCATAGTCTCAGAATTTAATGCTAGTCACGAAGAAGCCCCATGGCACTGTCTTCTACAACTGAGCTATGTAACTTAACCTGAAGAGGGACGGAAATCTGGGCCAAGTAAAGGTGAACGTGCACTATGTGAATGACCTCAAGATGTGTTTGTGGTGCTTGTGGTGTTGTGGTTGTTTGTAGCAGCGAAGGTATAGTGACTGTGTTCCTTTAATGTACTACGTATATCTTTGCATGTACTCTCTCTCTCTCTCTCTCTCTCTCTCTCTCTCTCTCCAGAATATCTAATGAATGTCTGCTCTATTGGCGATTAAAATATGTATGTTTCAGAGGAATAAGAATATTCGATTTTGATGTAAGCCGTTTAAGATCAAGGTTATGATTAAGGAAGCAACGTTATCTCAGTATCACCAGATCCAATTTCGACAAGACTTGGAAGGTGTATTGTGAGTGCGGATGGCAAGGCGTAGCGGGGTGCAGGTCGACCAAAGATCAAGGTAACGGGACAAGGTCAAATTTAGATTGAGACATAGATCTGCTCTCTAGCCACTTATGATTCTTTTTTGTTCTTTGGTTGCGTGTTGATAGTTCATAATTTATGTAGATAGATAGGTAGATGGGTAGATAGATAGACAGATAGATAGGTATCCTGGCACATGATAGTATTTGTTTTCTTCTTGGATAGTGTGTTGATAGGATGGACACTTGCCTCCTTCCATGTCGGTATGTGGGCTTATAACTGAAAATATGTGTTTATTGTGCAGTTTTCAGCGTACGTTTATCATGGCAGTCAGAGAGAGAGAGAGAGAGAGAGAGAGAAAGAGAGTTTGTGGGGTAGGTCATGTTTGTGTAATTAATAATATGGTTCCCTTACGTGTTGGCGTGTGTTTGTTTATGTGTTTATTGTTGTGGGTGTGTTGTGTTTGGGTCGTTGCATATTTCACACTGTCATTCTTTACGTACACTCCGTCAAAAATCCGTATTAACATTTTGACACACTGGGCAAGACGTTTGAAAGTAGTCACCAATAATTTCTCCTTTTTATGTCCACTGTTTCTGTTAATATAGTTTAAAGGAAATATTTTGCTAAGCTTTTAAAATACACTGCCATTCATAAATATTTGCTCTAAGAAAAAAAAAAGAATAAAAAAGGAAGTGTGAACAAAGACAACACCCACTGTGAAGTCGCAAAATCATCAATAATTTGCCGAAGAATACATTTTTGATGGAGTGTGTGTGTGTGTGTGTGTGTGTGTGTGTGTGTGTGTGTGTGTGTGTGTGTGTGTGTGTGTGTGTGTGTGTTGGCATTTGGTGGTATGTAGAGTATATTGCCAGGATGGAGTGATTATGTATGTTTGTATAGTGAATAATGAAGCTTTGTGTGTTCCTGTATGTGTATTTATAAAGGTATATGTGTTTTTATAAAGGCAGGGCGTATGTGTATTTATAAAGGCAGGGTGTATGTGTATTTATAAAGGCAGGGTGTATGTGTATTTATAAAGGCAGGGTGTATGTGTATTTATAGAGGTATATGTGTATTTATAAAGGCAGGGTGTATGTGTATTTATAAAGGCAGGGTGTATGTGTATTTGTAAAGGCAGGGTGTATGTGTATTTGTAAAGGCAGGGTGTATGTGTATTTATAAAGGCAGGGTGTATGTGTATTTATAAAGGCAGGGTGTATGTGTATTTATAAAGGCAGGGTGTATGTGTATTTATAAAGGCAGGGTATATGTGTATTTATAAAGGCAAGGTGTATGTGTATTTATAAAGGCAGGGTGTATGTGTATTTATAAAGGCAGGGTGTATGTGTATTTATAAAGGCAGGGTGTATGTGTATTTATAAAGGCAGGGTGTATGTGTATTTATAAAGGCAGGGTGTATGTGTATTTATAAAGGCAGGGTGTATGTGTATTTATAAAGGCAGGGTGTATGTGTATTTATAAAGGCAGGGTGTATGTGTATTTATAAAGGTGTATGTGTATTTATAAAGGCAGGGTGTATGTGTATTTATAAAGGCAGGGTGTATGTGTATTTATAAAGGCAGGGTGTATGTGTATTTATAAAGGCAGGGTGTATGTGTATTTGTAAAGGCAGGGTGTATGTGTATTTATAAAGGCAGGGTGTATGTGTATTTATAAAGGTGTATGTGTATTTATAAAGGCAGGGTGTATGTGTATTTATAAAGGCAGGGTGTATGTGTATTTATAAAGGCAGGGTGTATGTGTATTTATAAAGGCAGGGTGTTTGTGTATAAAGGCAGGGTATATGTGTATTTATAAAGGCAGGGTGTATGTGTATAAAGGCAGGGTGTATGTGTATTTATAAAGGCAGGATGTATGTGTATTTATAAAGGCAGGGTGTATGTGTATTTATAAAGGCAGGGTGTATGTGTATATATAAAAAATTCCTAAATAAGTTTGTACCGCATTTTCAAGTTTGTATGTGAGAGTATCAGGTATATTCTCTCTCTCTCTCTCTCTCTCTCTCTCGCTCGCTCGCTCTCATAACTTTAGCCTGGATTAAAACTGACCCACATCCATCTTTCATGCTGACTTATAATAATACACTGGCACTTGAATATGATGCTAGTCACGAAGAAGTGCTATGGAGAGGATGTGGAATCGTAGTAATGTCTTTCTTTTCAGCCACTGACCAACAAGAAATAAGCTGCAGAAGTTGAAAAAGCTGAGCCAAGTTAAGATGAAAGGAGTATAGCGTCTCTTTACCTGATTATTTATTTATTTATTTATTTCTTATTAATTTATTTATTAGGAAGTAGGGAAGGCTGGCATTAAGAATTTACTTGAAGATATGTGTTGGAATTTGTGAATAATTTTACACTGGAATATTTAACGTTAATGTGGCTTGGTGTTTGGCTGTGTTTTATGTGTCTTGGTTTCAGGAGGTGGTCGTGTTTGTGCCATGATTGATGTGTGTGTGTTGCAATGTTGTTAGCTGGTGTGTGTGTGTGTGTGTGTGTGTGTGTGTGTGTGTGTGTGTGTGTGTGTGTGTGTGTGTGTGTGTGTGTGTGTGTGTGTGTGTGTGTGTGTGTGTGTGTGTGTGTGTGTGTGTGTGTGTTTACTGCGTTCATTAACCTTAGAGAGAGAGAGAGAGAGAGAGAGAGAGAGAGAGAGAGAGAGAGAGAGAGAGAGAGAGAGAGAGAGAGAGAGAGAGAGAGAGAGAGAGAGAGAGAGAGAGAGAGAGTCTTCCTCAAGTGGACTACAAGCTTCTGGAGGCAGCAAGAACAAAGGAACTAAAAACACCTCACCAGAATCAATAATTTACATAGTGCAGGAGCAAGACTGTGTACACGTGTCATCTGAATATTTGCTGTGCGTTGTGGAGGCTGTTGCGTGAATCTGTTGTTGTTCTGCATCTTCACTCACATGTCTGTTACTTCACTGAGGCTACACACAGACGATTTTATTTAACAGGGAATGGTGGTAGCTCTGGTGGTGGTGGTGGTGGTAGTTGTGATGATGATGGTGGTGATGGTAGCTGTGGTAGTGGTGGTGGTGTTGATGTACCTGTGATGATGACTGTGGTGGTGGTAGCTCTGGTGGTGGTGCTGATTGTAGCTGTAATGATGATGGTGGTGGTGGTAGTGGTAGCTGTGCTGGTGGTGGTAGCTGTGGTGTTGGTGGTGCTGATGGTAGCATGGAGGTGGTGGTGTTGGTGGTACTGATGGTAGCTGTGATGATGGTGGTGGTGGTGGTAGGTCTGATGGTGGTGGTGTTGCTGGTGGTGGTAGTTCGATGGTGGTGGTGGCTGTGGTGGTGGTGGTGGGTAAGGCCGGTAGATGTTCAGAAATGGCTTTCATTTGAGCCTGTGCTACTTGCTCCAAAGTGAAGCATGATGCAGGACGGCTCCAATTTGGACAAGTGCTGAGTGGCCCGATAGGGACGCGAGGCTCTTGTGCCACACTAAGACGCAGACATAATAAAAATGGTATAAAAAATCTACGGGACGGCCACATACGGGAACTTGTCTTCCTGCGGTCGACGGGTCTGTTCGGCCAAACAGACCGAGGTAAAACAGCGACAACAAGAATAATAGACGTTATCACTTAGTATAGTAATCACATTTTGAGTTGGACGGGGTCACACTAGCCTTCATTAACCCCTCCACCTTTCCTCAATAACCCCTCCTTCATTAACCCCTCCACCTTTCCTAAATAACCCCTCCTTCATTAACCCCTCCACCTTTCCTCAATAACCCCTCCTTCATCAACCCCTCCATACCTGTTCTCAATACAATACTTTGGCAGCGACAGGACTATATACACTGATGCCATGGACTGAGTTTCTGTTGTAATTCAGAGGCGAGAAATCACCGTGTATTCCCCTCCCTCGTCACCCTTCCCTCGTCATCCTACCCTCGTCACTCTTCCCTCGTCACTCTTCCCTCGTCACCCTTCCCTCGTCACCCTTCCCTCGTCACCCTACCTTCGTCACCCTTCCCTCGTCACCCTTCCCTCGTCACCCTTCCTTCGTCACCCTTCCCTCATCACACTAATACCAGGCTTCAGAGCGTCACCTGCCAGCCTCATATTACTGTCTAGGTAATTCTAAACTCAATGCTCTGGCGCCGGGAAATGAGAGGGGTGGTGAGTCTATTGATATTAACCTGAAGTGTAATTGTAATCTGAGGGCCACTAACATTACTCTGATTAACCTTCATTGTTGGCATATCTGTGTCATTAAGAGAATCTGTATATTAAATATAATGGCAATAATCCGCCATAATCATTACAGTTGTCACACACACACACACACACACACACACACACACACACACACACACACACACACACACACACACTCCGCAACATTTAACATACATTCACAGACAGACATGTACACATAACCCACACAGCACTTGGGACAAACACAAACACATACAAGCATGCATGCATTAAACACGCACACACACACACTCTCTCTCTCTCTCTCTCTCACACACACACACACACACACACACACACACACACACACACACACACACACACACACACACACACACACACACACACACACACACACACACACTGCAGTCGGTGTGAGCGTGACAGCCATTGTTCAGCTTCACATTACTGCCACCTCCACCACACACACAGGCCTCGTTGGTTGCTCACCCTCGCCTCTCGCTTTCCTCTGACCACGCAGCACTGACACATATCACTTCTTTTTGCACCCTCAGGCCACTGAATGAGTTGTGAATTGGATACTGGATATATATAAGTTCTTGTTTTATTTTGTTTCCACAAGACGATAGTTTTTTAAGCTTTAGAGAATCATTGAACTAGAGGTATCAGATATAGCCTTTTCTGACCTCTTCGAAAAACGGCATTAGAAGCAGCTGCCCCCTTCTCCTCCCCCTTCCTCCCCTCTCCCCCTTTTTCCCCTTCCCCCTTCCCTCCCTGCCCCCGGGAGAGGGCGCCTTGCCAGGCTAACCAAGATCCATCTCCTAGGACACAGGAGAGGTTGTGGACGTTTGGCTCCCAGATTTGAAGTCGCAGTTGTTCCTCGTCTTCTTGGCTGCACAGCCCATAAACCGTGGGTTGGGTTGCAATCGCCGACACACCTCCACCACGAGAGAGAGTAACCAGACACCTTGCCATGGCGGTGTTCACCAAGAACCAATGCATCCAAGGCGATGACAGGAGCAGACTTAGGAAAAAAAAATTCCCTATATGCAAACAATATATCAGATAAGTGATGCCGTATGCCTCCCCGGCATGGAATTCAATTCCTTCTAACACGCAGTTTAACACCATGCTGGCCATACAGAACAACAGCCTACGCATCATCACTTGCATCAAAGCAACTCCCACAACTCAGTTACTCTTTGAAACGAAGGCCTTCCTGCCAGAGTATCTTGATATGAGAGAGAGACAGTTGTACGAGGCAGCCTGTGCTAACACAACATTCCTGTCATTATATGGCAGCGACACGCAACACACCGAGGCATAATATAGCAATCGCCACACAAACATTGCCAGTACCTCTTCAACAAAATCACGGCTCCAGACATTCCAATACTAGCAATGAAGAAACACCTCCACACTCACTTCATTTGCACGGCAATACAGCACCTCCATCACAACGCCATGCTACCCGCCCCCTCCTGACATCCATCCATCAGAGGTGTCCTTAAACAGAGATGGTCCAGTGCACCAGCTGGGCTTCGATCAGGACATCACCCAGCCCTCCTCAGTGACCAGCTGAGATTCTGGTTGGGTGGAATCACAGATGACACGTGCCCTGCTTGTAGAATATGTCCACACAACATAACACACACAATGGAGCACTGCACACCACAGGCCACACTAAAGCGCAGACATAACATCAACAATGTAGGGAACTCATGGGACGACCACATAGAAGCAGTTGTTTACTTGCGGTTGGTAGGTTTTCTGTCAAGCGGACCGGGGTTAATCAACAACAAAAACAGTTAACCCCTTCAGAGCAAGAGGATTCTCCCAAGATGAATATCAATCGCCTGGTGGTTGCTTGATAAAATTAAGGAACAACTCATGAGACTGAAAAGGTTACCTCTTTCTCTCTCATTTTCTCGCCCCATTTATTTCAGCAATACCAGACGATTTTATTCAACTGCTAGTGAGCCACGGGAGACTAAGTATTATCACCACAATACCCCTTCCAGCCGGGGAATTTTTAACTAATCTAATCCAGCTAGAAGTGTACGGCTTTATTCACGTCATAGGAATCTAAGAATATTGACCAATTTGTCATTCCTTCTTAGCTAAGTCCAAATTAATCCGTGTTAAAATTGGTTTGCCTACTCGAAGGGAAATTCATTGCTTGGTTTGTGGAAGTGAGACAGTTTCGTGGCCTAAAACGGTAATTTGCGTTTTCGTCTCGCCTTACTCGTGGTAGTGGTTGGTTGCTTG
>NC_136981.1:36220345-36252845 GCF_032717465.1 Coenobita brevimanus | reverse complement strand
ATGAAGTGGATCAGGATTAATGAATGCAACTGTACAGTCAAAGACAAAAGTCATGTCGTTGCTTTGTCGAAAATTGAGTGTAACGCACGAAACATTATGGGAGTTCCACCGCCGTTACATATTCGTGCTTGGCTAGCCTGACTTCCTCAAGCTTCATAACTGTTGGTGATGGGATGACGGTATGAATGAACCCAGGATATTCCGAACTCTTAACATCGATTCGCGAGATTTGCTGCGTCCGAGAGACGAAATGCAAGCCATATTCCGACAGGCTATGATCGCCTTTCATCTTACATCTTTCCAAAAATTGTCAAGCAGACCTAGTATATACCTTGATATGGAAGGGGCAAACAACATGCATACAACTATTAGGGAGATGGAAAGGGGGAGAGGACCTACCTTATTTTTGGGGAAGAGAATCCCGAACATACAGTGCAAACAAACGGTGTATGCAGAACGGTAGAGGGGTAGATTAGGCAATTTCGGGAGGAAGGCACAATGGAGAACGGTCATCGTTCAGGTGTCCTGTGTTAGCACACCACTACAGGACCAAAAAATAATCACAAGGATGAAAGGCAGCACCTGTAATCAGTACTTACGCCGTATAAGACGAACTGCACCTAGAATGACGCACACGATCAGTTGTGGGTAGACTTCGGTCTTCTTGGTTATGTGTTTGACTTCCAGCCCGTGGGATCATCTGGTCACTCATAACAACACATTCTGTTACCAGTAAAACGCCTTTGCCGGCGAGGTATGAACGAGGCCTTTTTGAATCGGAAGGCACTGAAAGGTTGCCGTACACCCCGAGGATGCCTAGAGTATATTGATGGATATCTACCTACCAGGTTTCATGCCTTCACGACAAACTGTCTAGCCTGTGGTCCTCTTTTGAAGATTTTCGACATGCTGCACTTGGCGCGTGTCACGTGCTGCGTGCACCGCCGGGGGTAATGACAAGTGTCAAAAACTAATTTTAAAGAACTGGGCTATCATATAGTGCAAACCACTCAGTGATTGGTCCTGTGGTTGCTGAGATGCCGGTATAGGCTTTTCAAAAGCATTACTGTAGGGCCGGGTCGGGTCGGGCCGGGTTGGGCTGGCGCAGGTTGAGCCGGGCCGGTTCGGGCCGGTCGTATGCGAGAAAATGCCACTTCTTGACGAGAAACTAGCGAAGGCTTCGCCCTAGCTCGTAATCATTATACAGTAACTCTATTCTCATACGTAGAATAGTTTGGACAACTTTGACAATACTGACACAAAATGTCAATCACATCCCCTAATTTCAAATTAATAAGCTAACTTAGAAGTTAAATTAATGATGAAGAACTCATTTCCTGACAGCTCGTTAGCTAATTGCATTGCTGTGTTGCTGACATGGCAATAAAAAAGAGAACCGATTGTAATTGCTTCATATATATGAAATGAAAGTAGTAGTAGGGAAACCACAGTACATAGATTTGTGTCTCTTAGTTACAAAACATATGCTCGAATCCACAGGCTCATCACCTGCAGCAAACGGCAACTCATGTCAGTGTTGCTAACCTTCCGTATGACACAGCAGAGTGCACCAAAACGTGAGCCTTTCAGCAGATGTTTTCACCAACTTTCACGACACGACACTCGTTTTTGATTGTACACTGATAAATCACTCTAACAATAAACTCGGTGCAAGAAGTTCCTCTCCTCCTTCCAATGTCTGCAAGAGTGTTGACCCTTTTGTGAAGTGGGAGGGGAAAGTACTACTCCCTGACTCGTAATTGTAAACTCGGTGCTATAAGTTCCTCTCCTCCTCCTCCTCCTCCTCCTCCTCCTCCTCCTCCAAAGAGTTACCAAGAACGTTGACCCTTGTGAAGTGGAGAGGGAAGTTCCTGCTTCCTGTCTCTCCTCGAGGGTAAACACTGAATGTGTATGAGAGTGCAGTGAGCTGAGAATTTATTTGTGAAGGTGAGAGTGGGTTACTGAACTTTGGTAACAGCAGCATCCGGGTTTGTCATGTGGATGTGTGTGTTTGATACCGTATGACACCACCAAACATTACACCACTATCAAACTACTACACCGACACATATCACCACTACCACCATCGCCATTACCATCATACAGGTACATAAAACAATCACGAATGACATTATCGCAATCATCACATCATATCATGACACCCACCATCACCACAATGCATGACACCACCACCACGCCTGTCACCGATACCAATACCACACATGATACCAATACCACCACGCATAATACCATCACCACCACCATAGGACACCAGCACCACACGTAGCACCACAAATAACACCACAACTATCACACACCACCACACCACCACTAGCACCACAAACAGCTTTCCACTGACGTCCGTAATGAGCGAAATGACCCTAAGGAGCGATAAAATAAGGCATAAATAAGGCCACCAGGACCAGCGCCACTCCTGCGTCTATAAACTGCTATTTCCATGGTCGTAGGTCTAGTCGGGAGGACATCTTAGTGGCTACGACCTGGCCACGACACGCCACTTATGACATCGTGGTAATTGTGTGATAAGGTCGAGGCGTGTGTGAGTTTTGGTGGGGCCACTTCTTCCTGAGAGAGAGAGAGAGAGAGAGAGAGAGAGAGAGAGAGAGAGAGAGAGAGAGAGAGAGAGAGAGAGAGAGAGAGAGAGAGAGAGAGAGGCTGGAAGGAAAGGAGGGAGGGAACAGAGGGAAGTGTGAACCAAGAAATTCGTATCCTCAACGACTTAGACAACTTCCTAACGCCTCTTCTTAAGCGATTTATTCTTGCCTAGCGCTCTTTGTCCCTTTTACCTGAGATTCAAAACAAGACTTGGTGAGGAAGAGATGTGAGGAGGGAGTGCCAATAGGCCAAAATTCTTGAACACCCTAACACCTATTTCTCAGCGATTTACTCTTATCTTTTATCCTCGCTTCACTTTTCCTTCAGATTTATATGTGACTTGGTGTTGAGGACGCGTGTGAAGCAAGGGGATTGTATTTTTGTGGCCACAGGAGGTTCCCTAACGCATTTTCTTAAGCGATTTATTATTGCCTTTTACTCCTTGGCCTACTTTTTCCTGATGTTGGTATGAAACCTGGTGAGGAAATTTGGTGGGTGAGAGAAGGAGGGCAGAGTGAAATGTGTGTGTGTGTGTGTGTGTGTGTGTGTGTGTGTGTGTGTGTGTGTGTGTGTGTGTGTGTGTGTGTGGCGTTCACCAGACTGCGGCCCTAAATTGGGTGGCGTGTGAGGCAGTGTGTAGAATGAGGTAGGTGGAAAGTAGGTGAGGCAGAGTGAAGGTAGAGTGATGAATAAAGTTACTGGAATGGGAGTGAAACAGGGAGAATGAAGACAGGGTGACTGAAAGAGTGAGATATCTGGAGTGTGGGTTTAGCAGGCAGAATGAAGGTAAGGTGATACAGTAAGGCTTTTGAAGTGTGGAGGGGGTAAGTAGAATGAAGGGAGAGTGAATGAGGATGGTATGGAGTCGGGGAGAGGCAGGCAGAATGAAGGCAGAATGAGGCTGGTCAGATCGAAGCAGTGGGGTGAGTAGAGTAGGTGAGATGGAGAGGGGAGGTAGGTAGGGATAGTGGGAAAAGAGTGATGCAGAGAGAATGAAAACAGAGTGAGGCTGGAGGGTGAGGCAGGTGAGGGGTGGGGCAGGTGAGAGGTGAGGCAGGTGAGGGTGAGGTAGGTGAGAGTGAGGCAGGTGAGGGGTGAGGCAGGTGAGGGGTGAGGCAGGTGAGGGTGAGGCAGGTGAGGGTGAGTCAGGTGAGGGTGAGGCAGGTGAGGGAAATGGGTAAGGGTAAGGCAGATGAAAGGTGAGGCAGGTGAGAGGGAGGTGGGTGAGGGTGAGGCAGGTGAGGGTGAGGCACGTGAGAGGTGAGGCAGGTGAGGACTGAGGCAGATGAGGGGTGAAACAATGCAGGGTAAGGCAGGTTTGGGATGAGGCAGGTGAGGGGTAAGGCAGGTAAGGGGTGAGGCAGGCGAGGCAGGTTAGTCATCAACACCACCACCACAATCAACCATCATTTCACTCCTTCATTTCCTCGCTTCATATTTCCCAGCCTCATTTCCCCAGCCCCACAATTTCCCCTCATCCATTTCCTCTCGCCCTGCTCATCTCCCCTCATTACTTTCCTCCCTCCCCTCATTCTCTCTCCCCTTTGGCCTCCTCTGATCTCTCTCTCCCTCTCCATCATTCAATTTATATCTCTCATTCCCGTCCATCTGCCTCTCTTCAAAATCCTTTCTCTCTCTCTCTCTCTCTCTCTCTCTCTCTCTCTCTCTCTCTCTCTCTCTCTGCCATCATTTATTTCCACCCTGGTCGCTACTTTACCGTCCTCGTAAGCTCCCTCAACGTTGCTAGTGGCTGAAGTGAGAAACGTTTTTATAAGCCAGATTATAATTAACTTTTTACTTGACTTTCTGTTTTAGCTCCGTCTTATCTGCCATTCTGTTTTATATTTTTTTTCTGCTTCTGTGTTTTTTCTGTTCGTTTTATCCGTTTGCCTTTTTCATACCCGTTTTATCAGCCATTGTTTTTTATTTTTGCTTCAAGTATTCCTGTTTTATCAAATCATGTTTTTTTTGTGATAGCTGTATTCTGTCTGCTTAACTGTTTTATCTGTCTGCTTTGTCTGTCTTCCCTTTTTTGTCTGTCTGCTTTTTTGTCTGCTCTGTGTCTTCCTTTTCTATCTGTCTTTTTTCTGTCTGCTTTATCTGTCTTCCTTTCTTACCTGTCCGCTTTATCTGTCTTCCTTTTTTTACCTGTCTGCTTTACCTGTCTGCTTTATCTGTCTGCTTTACCTGTCTACCTTATTTGTCTTCCTTTTTGTCTAGCTGCTTTATCTGCCTTCCTTTTTATCTGTCTGCTTTACCCGTCTACCTTATCTGTCTTCTTTTATCTGTCTGCTTTATCTTTCTTCCATTTTTACCTGTCTGCTCTATTATGTCTTCCTTTTTATCTGTCTGCTTTATCTGTCTTCTTCTTTAAATCTCTGTTTTATTCCCACTCGGTGTCACCCGTCTCGTTTCTATGTCTGTCTTTTTGTTCCACTTGTAGTTCTGTTCTCTATGCCTGTCTGTTCTGTCGGCCTTCCTGTTCTGTTTGGCTTTCTGTCTGTCTCTTTTCCGTCCTTCTGATTTGTTTTCTTGTTTTTATCTGCCTTTCTGTCTTTATCAGCTCTTGTTTTACTGGCATTTTTGTTTTATCTGTCTTTTTCTGCTTCTGTTTTATCAGCACTTTTTTGTCTTATTCTGCTTCTGTTTTATTGTTTTTTTTTGTCTTTTTTCTGTTTCTGTTTGACCAGCCCTACTTGTTTTATTTGTCTCATTCTGCCTTTGTTTTATCGGCATTTTCTTTTTATCTGCCTTTCTCTGCCTTTTCTGATCAACACGGCTTTATTTTCTATCTTTCCTCCTTCTTTTTTATCTGCCTGTGTTATCTGCCTACCTTATTATCTTTCTTATCTGCCTGACTATCTTCTGCTTCATCTCATCTGCCTCGTCATCATTTCCTCTTATATCAGTCCGATTCTGAGTCGCCTCTTGTCCTGGCTTCCCACTCCTCTATCCCTTGTTCCTGTTACCTTTGCTATCCCTGTCTTCTTCGTTATCCAAACCATACCCGTCGATCTAGGCCAAGGCAGGGTAAGTTAGAGGATTTCGACATCAGTATAACATTTCTTAGATTTGGCTGATATTCCATTGATATAAATGCATCCTCACTTATACCAACACGAGTCCTGAATGCAGACAGCCCTAGCATGTATCCCGTATGGACGGTGGGTATTGGCTCCCAGGTGGTGACTGCTAAGGTGGATGACGCGTTCTGTTAAAGGCAGGGAGACTATTGGGCCTCAGGGGGCAGACAGTATAGGGAAAAAGCAGTTACAACCAGCATGTTTAGGTCGAATGATGACAATATTAGGACCAAAATATGTGGCTCGCACTGCAATGTTATTTCTGTCTACTTCTGATTTAGATTACGTGATATTCAGTAATCTGGCTGAACAACTAAACCTAATATTTCATGTTTAATAGCTGGCCATCCACGTGCTTACATTTTCTTTTGCAGGGTGTGTTCTTTAGGTCTGTATATTTCATTCGTTTATCTCCACTTATGTCTTCAGCCATAAGTATACAGTATATGAGTTTTTAGATACACTTCCATACCTAGCAAGGAACGATCACACACACACACACACACACACACACACACACACACACACACACACACACACACACACACACACACACACACACACACACACACACACACACACACACACACACACACACACACCAGTCAAACGTTCTAATAGTTGCTGCCTCTTAGTGCAAAAATGTTCAGTTACTGCAAATAGACGTCTCAAAGAAAAATGTATTTATAAAATTTGGGACGAGAAAAGTTTATATCCAATGCTGAATGACTGACAATTTTCAAGGGGCTATGATTTTGGCAGCATGACACTTAACACTGGAAAAAGAATGCAGTAGGAGATGGCAAGTGCGGCAGAGTGAGTGTGGTAGAGTGAGTGTGGCAGTGTAAAGTGTGGCAGTAGTAATGTGAGTGTGACTGTGTGGCGTGGCAGTGTGAGGAGGGGAGTGTGTGGTGTGGCAGTGTGAGGAGGGGAGTGTGTGGTGTGGCAGTGTGAGGAGGGGAGTGTGTGGTGTGGTAGTGTGAGGAGGGGACTGTGTGGTGTGACAGTGTGAAGTGTGAGTGTGTGAGGGTAGTAATGAAAACTATGATTGGGCGATCTGACAGTGTGTGCTGCGGTATTGTGAAGTGTTCCAGGTGTGTGACTGTTTGGTGTGGCTGCGTGAGGGTGTGGGGGTGTGGGTTTCAAGTATGTATGCTGTTGTAGTGTACGGAGTGACTTTAATGTATGACTGTATGGTGTGGCAGTGTGAAATGTTGCTGTAAAGTATGACCGTGTTGTCTGTCAGTGTGAAATATGGCAGTGAAGTACGACTCATGTGGCAGTGTGAGGGTTAGGGCTTCAAGTATGACTGTGTGGTGTGGCAGTGTGTAGTGTGACAAGTGTGAAGTGACAGTAAGGTGTGGCAGTGAGTGGTGTGGAAGTGAAAGGTATAATATTTTTGCTGCACAGTGACTATTCTAACAGTAGTGTAGTAGTAGTAGTAGTAACTGTAGTAGAGTAGTAGTAGTAGTAGTAGTAGTAGTAGTAGTAGTAGTAGTAGACGACCCAGGTTCATCTGAAATGTAAACACAGTGGACTGCAGACCCTACTCCAACAATCCACCATCTTCCTTTCGGGGATAGGGAAGGAGTGGGGGGGCGTTTGTATAACCAGGCAATGGAGCCACCCGGTTCCATCGGTAGGCTACCACCAGGTGAAGGCGTTCCTCTCTAGCGCCTAACAGTCAAGAGAATTGGTTTATCAACTAAAACGTCACATTTTAAATTAGAAAGCACTCAGAGAACGGATACCTCCGCTAATGCCATTGCCATTGACAAAGATCCCGATCCCGATCCGTGGAGATATTGTGTGAAATATAGAATCTGGATCCGGCCCCCCCAAATTTAATCGATTCTCGATTCTCTCTTGGCCCATTACCCATCCTTCCACAAAATTTCATTGAAATTCATTGAAAACTTTTGGAAGCGGGATACTTAAGATCCGGATCCACATCCGGATCCGCTCCCAAATTTAATCAATTCTTTCTTTGCCCATGGCCCACCTTTCCTCAAAATCTCATTGAAATTCAATGAGAAGTTTTGGAGTTATCGTGTGGGCAAACAAATAGTCAAACACAGGTGACTACATAATCTCCCCTAACTTCGTTGGCGGAGGTAAATTTAAACACTATCAGTGCACCGCATTTAAAATACTCGTATGTGTTACATTTCCATGTTCACTTAACATATGATCCTACAATCAGTTCAAGATCAGAGCATTTCATTAGCAAAACTCTTGTTACCTTAACCTGGCCCAGATTTTCGTCCTTTTGCAGCTTATTTCACGTAGTTCAGTAGCAGAAAAAGACAATATTACGTCTCTACATCCTTCCCATAGCACTTCTTCATAATTAGTACTATATTCTAGTAATAATCTACTGTTACACCTAAGCGTTCAAGAAAGAGAGATGGCAAACGTAGACCAAGGCAAAATGAAAGGAGTATAGTACCTTTCCTTTCTGTACGGTGCTGGAGATGGACGCTTTCACGTGGTGGCACAGATATAACCGAGCTGCACCCTTGTCTGGTCATAAAAACATACCTCAACTCCTTTCCTGTCTCTGAAAAGAGGGTGGTGGACTGCCGGAGATGGTCAGTTTCAGCCTGCAGTCCACCAGGTTCAAGTTTCAGATGAACCTGGGCTTCATCTACCACTACTACTACTACTACTACTACTACTACTACCACAACCACCACCACCACCACCACTACAACTACTACTACTACTACTACTATTACTACTACTGCCACAACCACCACCTCTGCTACTACTACTACTGCTGCTGCTGCTACTGCTACTACCACCACATCCACTACTACTCCTGCTACTACTACTACCACCACCACCATCACCACCTCCCTGTCAACACTATAATAATCAAAGGCTGGAAGGAAATGACCTAACTTTCATTTGCACTGTGTCAGCTGAAAGGAAACCGTGAATGTGTCCTTCAATAGCCAAGGGTCTGAGAACGGAAACATAAGAAGCTTTTTTCATATGATTCAGCCTTATGTTGATGCGCAGGGATGTTAAGAGCGAGATAGACGAATGGAATAACTTGGTAAAAAAGATGGTGGGGAAGACGACACCATTCATCTTAACTTGGCCCAGATAATCGGCCTTTTGTAGATTGTTTCACGTAACTCAAAGGCCGAAGAAGACAGTGCCACGGTTCTAAGCCCTGTCCATAGCACTTTTTCGTGACTAGCATGATACTGTTACTCCGTTTTATTTTTTATTTATTTAACTAGGCATTCAAGAGGGAGAGATGGCAGTTTGAGGCCAAGTTAGAGACAAAAGGAGTTTAATCAGTATAATAAGCTGGTCATGATCTTTACATACCAAACTAGTCTTAATGATTCTCAGCACTATAATTTAACATATTCCCACCGCCACTCCTTTTTTAGTGTCCCACGAGACTATTTTCTTTTTTTTTTTCCTTGAGTGATTTCAGGACGTTTATCTAGGCTGCTTTCGTATCAGTATTGCCACACCAACATGGGTCCAGTTCTCAGCCGCAGCAGAGCTACAAACACTGATGATCTTTTGGGTGAAAATGATGTCTCTCACAATGAACCCATATCATCAGTGTTGGTAGTTCTGAAACAGTGGAGCATTAGATCCATGTTGACTTCGCATATTTTACTCAAAATTATCCTCACAATAACTTCCTGAAATACTATATACAGTATATATATATATATATATATATATATATATATATATATATATATATATATATATATATATATATATATATATATATATATATATATATATATATACAGTATATATATATATATATAATGGTAATTCAGCTTGGCTACCTGATGGTATATTTGTATCCTGGCCCATATGCAGCTTCCCATCCAGCCGAATATTTCTACTTATTGAATTGCAATATCCATAGAGATATAAAAATATATTTTTAATAAAAACTGTATGGAATAATTTCCATTGCATGACGGTATATTGAGAGAATGTTGCAGCGGGAGTGCCCCTTGCAATTGAATGGCTCATCTTATTGCTTCATCACGTTATACCCTTTTTACTCTAATTTGACCCATTATTCCCATTTCTCCGTCTTGAATACAGAGTTGTAACAAGAGATTAGCGCTAGAATATAATGCTAGTCATGAAAAAGTGCTTTAGAAGGGATGTAGTGCCATACTAATTATTAGCTTATTCTGCCACTGAGCTACGTGAAATAAGCTGCATAAAGACAAAAATCTTCGCCGAGTTAAGGTGAAAGGAGTAAAGTAAAATACATGGGTTATATTTATTACGCCTCGTCTCCTTTATTAACCCCCTCCATCCCATGACTCACATTGCATTATCTTCTTGCTTTCTCTTTACGATTATAGTGAACATAGGGAAGATCCGTGGCACTGAAGGGGTTAAGGAAGGCTGTTATCAAACCCCTCTAGTACGAAATGTTTCTCTCAAGCTGAATATTAACACTTAGGAATTACAGAACCCCTCCTCTCTTCCTATATCTCCCATCTTTCCTGTCACTTCTTATTGCTCTTCTTTCCTTTACAGGTGGTTTTACATTGAGTGACAAGTCAAATGGTTTCCTGTAAGCCAAGAAACCATTTACAACGCTGGGTGGTAACCATATAACCAACCTTTATGTGCTCCGTACGTGTCAACAAGTGGGTTGGTGGAGGGTTAGTGCCCCTCCCTGAAAAACCAATCACTCAAAGTCAAATGGCCACCTCTTACGGGATTATGGCGTGTGGCAATAGATAGATAGATAGAATTACAGAAAATATATAAGAATAATATACGTGAATAGTAAGCGCTTTTCCTCATTTTTCGCGATACCCTTTTCCTAATCTCATTTTCCTAGATATTGTGCTGTGTCGTCGTGTTAATCTCTCCCCTCCTCTTTACTCTTTTTCCTCCCTTTTCTCTCCTTCATTAATCTCTATCATGTCTCTCTTGCTGTTTTTACGCGTCATTCTTTTAACTTGCGTCATTCACCAGATTTCTTAATTAAATATTTTTTCTTCTTGTTTTTTTTCCTTCCTTCCCTCATTCTGTCTGTCTCTCTGTCTGTCTGTCTCCCTTACATTCATTTTCTCTTCCCACTCACTGTTTTCCCTCCTCCCCTAATTTGATCAATGCTCTCTCTCTCTCTCTCTCTCTCTCTCTCTCTCTCTCTTACATCTATATTCTCCTCCCACTCATTGTTTTCCCTTCTCTCCTAACTTGATAATTCTCTCTCTCTCTCTTTCTCTCTCTCTCTCTCTCTCTCTCTCTCTCCACACACACACACACACACACACACACACACATATATATATATATATATATATATATATATATATATATATATATATATTCATCATTCATTCATTGCCAGACGCCATGTATATATATATATATATATATATATATATATATATATATATAAAATTTCCCACTGGCTGTGGAGAGGGACGCCTGCATGTGGTGGGACTGATATAACCGGGTGATCTCTGGTTATACAGGCATCCCTCACCTTCTTTCCTCTCCTCCGAAAGAAGGATGGTGGACTGCATGAGCTGGGCAGTTTCAGTCTGCAGCCCACCGGGTTCATGTTCAGATGAGCCTGGGGTCCCAATAACAACATCACAACCGCCACCACCACCACAACCACCACCAATAATAATAATAATAATAATAATAATAATAATAACAGCTATCAACAACAACAAATTTCCTCTCTTCCCCTCACCTCCGCCTCTTGGTCTAGTGGTGTAGTTCTTGAGATGGCGACGGCTGTGACAAGATCTAAACAGTTCCTTATAGTATCTTAAGTTCTTCCTTACGCACAGCAGTTCGATCCTACACCCGTATTCTCGTCGGTTGAGGAAGCTCCCTAACATCTTTTCCTAAGCGATTTATTTTGCCTATTGCGCCTTACCGTCCTCCTCTGTGTAACGTAAATCCTTCCACTATCTCCATTCTCTGCATAATCAGCGTACAAAAAGATATTAACCAGCCATATCCAAAAATAAATCGCTATGGAAGAGGTGATCGGGAGCCTCCTTACCCGACGACACTATTGGTCTTCGGCTCGTATTCTCGTCGAGTAAGGAACCTCCCTAACACCTCTTCCTTACCGATTTATTTTTGGATACCGGTAGCTAATATAATTTTATGCAAAGTATGGTGATATTAGAATGAATTAAGTTCCACACAAGAGGACGATAAGATGAAATAAGCAAAACAAATCGCTTAGAGGAAGGTGATCGGGAGCCTCCATACCCGACGAGAATACGGATCCATGAGGCAGCTGGAGGTTTTTCGTCCTTGTAAAATGTTTTCAGTGACTCAGGCCTTTAACGACTGTATGTCATTCACCTTAACTTGGGCCAGACTTCCATTCATTTGCAGCTTATTTCACGTAGCCCAGTGGCGGAAAAAGGCAATACTGTGGCTCTCTACACCCCTTCTGCAGCACTTCTTCGTGACTAGCATCATATTCTAGTGTGACTGTTACAACTCAGCATTCAAGATAGAGAGATGGCAAGTTTAGGCCAAGATAGAGTAAAATGAGTTGAGAGTTTTCTGAATTATGCTATATATTTCTTTAAACAGTCTGAATTAAAACTTCCTGTCCATTAGAGTACATTAACCTTTGAGTTAGAAGAAAATCGGTTTAAATTATTGTTCATTTGCTTCTTACTGATTTCCGGTCCTGTAGCGGTGCCAACATTACTGCAGAGCTAGTGAAACGTGGCTAGTTGAACCCGTAGACTTCATGGCGAGAACATCTGCTGCCTGCGACCCGTCGAGGGGGGCACTCAACAGAAGATCGGATCCGCCGGGAGCCCAGATGATCATGGGGACTGTGTGCTGGTTCAGTGTGAAGGCTGCGTACGGTTTCATCACGCTCCAGGACACTGGTGCTGATGTATTCGTGCATAGCCGAGCGATCGTTGCTCCCAACTCACTGCACCTCTCTTGGCGACGGTGAGACGGTGGTGTTCAGTCCCTCAGTCTTCTAAGGGTCCTGAGGCCAGGGATGTCTCTGGGCCGGGAAATGTTGCTGTGTAGGGCTCTGCCTATGCACGGCGACGTCCCATGGCCAGAGGACATCGATCTAAGGGTCCCAGGTGCTCTGCGGAGATGGACACCATCATTGCGATGTGCATCGCGACGGTGAGGGCATTCTGTGGTGATGACAGGGCGGCTCTGCGCATTCTCCTCTCTGAAATCTTGAGGAGAATGGGCTGCCTCACCTTGCCATCCCCGAAAGCTTCGCCCGCGATGCCCATCCGGCAACTCCCCAGGAGCACCGGCCCCAGCCACTGCAGCCAGTCCAACACCGCACGACACCGCGGAAACGTCTGCATTTGGATGCTCCTCTAAACAGGGTGACTGCCAGTACACCTGACTACCCGGCTTCGAACATGGACCTTGATACGACCACCAAGGAGATTCACGCACCGCCACCAGCAGCCGAGGAGGGACGGAGTCCACCCCTGACCCTCGGGTCACCCAAGATTCTGTGGTACCTCCCTCCTCCCCACAAAGACCTGCTGCCTTGAACGGAGACGATCTCCAAGACATCTCCATGGAGACAGGCGATTCATCTCCTTTGCTACCGCCAACCGAGACCAAGAAGAAAAACAAGGTGAGGAAGAAGAGGAAAGCAGAGGAACAATTTACTCCCTCCAACAACACCAACCTCGACCTGCCTGCACCCTCCTCCAAGCCCGCCAACGACCTTGAGCCCAAGGCCGCCCAACCTACCAACACCGACATTGCGAGAAACTTCGAGATCAACGCTGACAAGATCGTCAGTGAAACACTGAAGAAAATACAGCTGGCTCAGCAATCTCAGCTACACCTGAAGAACAACTTGGAGCTGTTCAACAGCCTAACCAAGTAGTTCCCATTGGATAAACCAGCCTAATTCGCTTATTTCCCTGACGGGCTTCATCTGCTCGTGTCCGTACTAACACAATAGATGGACGAATCTAAACCAATCAGCTTCCTCCTGAAATCGAGAAGTGGAATGGCTAATTTAAATTGTTGATAATGTTTGAAGGAAGGATGGGGGAGAGGCAAGGGCAGACACCCGAGAGCAGCACTACATCGAGTGAGTGGATGGTGAGTGCCCCCGTCCTTCTTTCCTTCCATTCTCTTCTGCCTTTCTTTCCCTCATTCTTTCCTTGTCCTTCTGCCTACGGGTGACTTTACACTCCCTCTTCTCTTTTTCTTTCCTTCATTCTTTCCTCTTCCTTCCGCCTGTGGGCGACTCTACATTAAGTGACAAGCCATATGGTTTCCTGTACACCAGGAAACCATTTACTACGCTGGGTGGTACCCATTTAACCAAATTTTGGCGCCTGGTGGTTTAGTGGGTAATTATTGCGCTCCAGTCGGATTGAGCCGGTGAAGGTTGGTATCCAAGGGGTGGTTGGGGTTGATTGCTCATGTAATGCCACTCAGGGATGAGTGAGGCTGGTCACTCTCATCTTGAATGTCGGGACCAACTGCCTAGTCCCGGGCTTCTACGCTCCTCATGGGGAAATGTAGGTTTGGATGATGGATGGATGGATAGATAATTTTTGAAGTACTGTACTTGACGCTACTGGAGCCTAGCTGGGCTTCCTGTAGGGCTGCTGCTTTGCACTGTGTAGTCAGGTATGCAGGGTGACCGTACCTAATAACCACAGGTGCTCCATATAGGCCTACGGCCAGCAAAATTGAAGAGTATGTACACCACCTTCGATTTAAGGTTTAACCATGCGTCCTTAACCCCTACACACAGACAACTTATTTTTTCACTCTATTCTTACTACTTAAAGACACTTTTTTTTTGGGGGGGGGCTTAAGTAATATAACAGGTTAGGGAGATTATTTGAAAGTGTTATGATCCTTCCTAGTTTGAAAAATCTTCTCAAATAGCTCGCCAGAAATATTCTCTCAAAAAACCGATTAAACTAGTCGATCGGTAACACCAGTAAAATACACGAAATCTCACCGTTAGTAAAGGGGTTGAGATTTACCTTCATGAATAAAAAACGAGCAATAATTTCATTCCCATGGCAAAAATACTGGCTGCATTACCGCTTGACAGTCTCCCATTAAGTGAACTCCATCTGTTTTCCTTAATGTCCCATGAAGGAAAAGTAATGATTAGTTGTCTTTTGCTTAGAACAAAACAATTATGAAAGACTCCTCCCACTTTTGAACTACCTTCAGTAATATATATTCCTATGCAAAAGGTTTTAGTTATAATTTTCACCCGTATTTACTGAACAGGTACCTGTGTAAGGTATGGGAGGCAAGATAATTTCTGTATGCCTATATCTTTGGAGGACAGAGAGAGAGAGAGAGAGAGAGAGAGAGAGAGAGAGAGAGAGAGAGAGAGAGAGAGAGAGAGAGAGAGAGAGAGAGAGAGAGAGAGAGAGAGAGAGAGAGAGAGAGAGATCAGTGAAAGGAAACACGAGGGCAATAATAATAACAATAATAATCATCCATCATCCAATCCTACATTTTCCCATGAGGAGCGTAGGAGCCCGGGACTAGGCAGTTGGTCCCGACATTTAAGATGAGAGTGACCAGCCTCACTCATCCCTGAGTGGCATTACATGAGCAATCAACCCCAACCATTCCTTGGATATAAACCTTCACCGGCTCAATCCGATTGGAGTGCAATAATTACCCACTAAACCACCAGGCGCCAAAATTTGGTTATATGGTTACCACCCAGCGTAGCAAATGGTTTCCTGGTGTTTAGGAAACCATTTGGCTTGTCACTCAGTGTAGAGTCACCCACAGGCAGAAGGAAGAGGAAAGAATGAAGGAAAGAAAAAGAGAAGAAGGAGTGTAAAGTCACCCGTAGGCAGAAGCACAAGGAAAGAATGAAGGACAGAAAGACAGAAGAGGATGGAAGGAAAGAAGGATGGAGGAGAGGAAAGGGCAGACACCCGACAGCAGCACTACATCGAGTGAGTGGATGGTGAGCGCCCCCACCCACCACTAACAATAATAATAACAACTTATAATAATCTATCTATCTATCTATATACCTAGGCTGCTTCCCCCAAGGAAAGGGAGGTAGCCGAGACAGGACGACTCACTCTCCATTTACTCATCCATTCAAACACATTTATTCGCATCTTAGCCCCAAAGGGGAGAACGGACAGATCCTCACCGCACCACACCGCACAAGGGTCAACTGCACAATGCAATCAGTGACATCCGCAGCAGGGCCCGACAGCAGAACTGGTTTACCCCTGCCACATCATAATACACCCATCCCCTTACCCGCACCTGACCTGACTAGCTGACTTATAATAATAGTTAAAATAATATTTATCCATCCAATCATATTATAAACAATTGTGAGTTTTGGTGTGAAAACGAAGTGTATGGAAGAATAAAGGGAGAACTTATAATAGTGTAATTGGACTGCAATATCGCAATAACGAGAGAGAGAGAGAGAGAGAGAGAGAGAGAGAGAGAGAGAGAGAGAGAGAGAGAGAGAGAGAGAGAGAGAGAGAGAGAGAGAGAGAGAGATGGTACTTGACTCTTACTATTGACGGTGGTCATCACTGTGGTTTCATCAAACAATCACATCTTAACCTCAGCAATTGCCCTAGCACCTTTTCCTTAGTGAATTATTTTTGGGTATGAGTGGCTAACATACTTTTGTACGTTAGTTATGCAGAGTATGACGATATGAGAATGATTTATGTAACACGGAGATGGATAGGAAGGTGTAATAAGCAAAATAAGTTGCTACGGAAGATGTGTTAGGGAGCTTCTTCAACCTGCGAAAATACCGACCCGTGTCTGGTATCAAAGGCTTTTACAATGAGATCATCCATCACCTGACTGGCCTAACTGGTCCTTAGATATACTACTCTTGATATGATAAAGCTTCTTTGATCTCTCCTAAGTTGATGCCATTTTCCCCACTGACCACGCCACTCACTGCTTGCTTTGAGACAGAGTCATAAGTTTCACGGAACAGTTTGATGGAGAATGAGAGACTGGCTAGAAGAGGGTGTGAGTGAGGTGGAAAGTATTGGAGGAGGGGCAGACCAAAAATGTGATGGAAAGGTGTAGTGGAGATATATGAATGAGAGGGGGGGCGGGGGTGAGTTGGAAGGAGAGTAGCCAAATGGTAGTGTGAGTAAGGTGGAGTGGGAGAGGAGTGTGATACCAAGGATGAGATGGAGGGATGGATTGCAGATATATGAGGGAGAGGTGTGAGTTGAAGGGAGGGCAGTCAAATGGCAGAAGTCAAAGTGACATGGAGGCATTTTGTCTGTGGCCATTCCTTACAGGATCGAGGCGTCTGGCAACAGATAGAGAGATAGATAGATGGATGGATGAAAGGACTGATGGATGAATGGATAGACAGATAGACAGACAGAGGGATAGACTGATAGAATGTGAACGCCTCCATCATATTCCCTGGTACCTTTTAATATGCAGGTGTGGAGAATTTCAACTTGCATAGTATACCTTCACTTAAAATATATCATAATGCTTCACTCTCATCTTAAATGTCGAGACCAACTGCCTAACCCCGGGCTCCTACGCTCCTCTTGGGGCAATGTAGGATTGGATGATGGATGGATGGATGGATGTGCTTTATTGGTATTCTAAGAGGGATGACTTTAATTATAGATTTATAGTCGAAGAAACACCGATCCTCTCAGTTCTGTCTGAAGAAAATTGATAACTGACAAGACACAATGAAAACCCTATCAATACTAATGCGTGTTTCAGAATGTTTCGATTTTTTTCCGCTATGTATTCGTTACAATTTGAGAAGATACCTGTGTGTCTGTCTGTACGGTGGCCATAACAAGTCATGTCTTCTGTCCTGCTTTATTCCTCCATCAGCTTTGAAATCTAGCTTTGTAACTCTGTCTGTCTGTCTGTCTGTCTCTCTCTCTCTCTCTCTCTCTCTCTCTCTCCTTCTCAGGCAGACGACACTAATGACAATGATCCGTGGCAAAAAAAAAAAAAAAAAAAAATCTATCTCCCGCCTCTCATTACCCACACTTACTGTATTCTCAAAAGCTGGGGATGACTACACGACTTGATGACGACTGTACCTTAGCTGTCAACAGGCCCTTAAATATGTCCTTATTTAGACTAGTAGTGGTAGGTGGTGGCGACCATCATCCACTCACTTGATGTAGTGCTGCCTACTTCTTCCCAAGCCTTTATCATTCTTTTTCTGTGCCTGCCCTCCTCTCTTCCTATTTCTCCCATCTTTCCTGTCACTTCTTATTGCATTTCTTTCCTTTACAGGTGTCTTTACATTGAATGACAAGCCAAATGGTTTCCTGTAAGCCATGAATCCATTTCCAACGCTGGGTGGTAACCATATAACCAAACCGTACGTGCTCCCTACGTGTCAACAAGTGGGTTGGTGGAGAGTTAGTGCCCCTTCCCGTAAAACAAATAACTCAAAGTTAAATGGTCACCCCTTACGGGATTATGGCGTCTGACAGTAGATAGATAGATAGATTTAGACTAGAAAATGACTAGTAAAGGATCCTCGTACAATGTGTATGATTTGAGTGGCGTTATTAACTTTATTCGCGTATTTATATGCTTCAAGAGTTTCCTTATCATCCAATACGCCTATATCGCTTTCCTTTATTTTTGACCCCCAATAAATTTTCTCTATTGGTACCTCTGTATTTTTCGCATTCTCAGGTATCTACATTTTCAAAGGATATTTTAATCAAAAAGGATTTCAACAATTTTCCTGCCTAGTTTTTAAAAATATATTCAAGGAAGAATGAACCAAAGGCTAGAAGACAACAAACTGTTCCCTCCAAAAATAAATAAATAAATAAACCATAAGTGATCCAAATTTAAGATCCGTTCATTTCGGGACGCCTGGACACATTGCGTTAAAAAGACTGGAGGTCATAGAAGGAAATAAAGATAAAGGAGGACAGTTCCAGAGTTGACCCGTCGCATACATGAGAGACTGGAGCTCGTATTCTCGTCGGATAAGGAGGCTCCTCAACACTTCTTCCTTAGCGATTTATTTTTGGATATGGCCGACCAATATAGCTTTGCACATTATTTCTGCAGAGTATGGTGATACTGGAAAAATTTAAATAGCACAAAAGAGGATAGCAAGGTGTAATAAGTGAAATAAATAGCTTGACTAGAGGTATTGGGGAGCTTCCTTAAAAGTGTAAACGTCTGATAATAGCCAAATAAGCCATAAGTGTATCCATTACGTGAGAAAATGTTAATTACAACATCCTTCATCAATACATAAACAAAAAGATAGATAGATACAGTAGACAGCGATAGACAGATAGATAGAGACGTAGACATATCGTATACAGCAAAAAGTATGCCTTGGTTTGGGTGTCATGATGGCTTGTATATAAAATGTGGCAGTGTGAGTTTGCCATCCAGTGCAGTGTGAGTGATTCTACGGATTATCAGTCAAATCTATCAAGTCTGCCTGACAGTAAAGGTTCGTGCAGTGGTGTGTGTTCCATGACAGTATATTGATGACAAGTGATAGCGTTATATTTGTCATTTAGATATATATTTTTCCTTTTATTTAATGAGGTCAATTTAAAACAAGGAAATATTAACAACACACATTTGACACTTGCCCAGAGAATGACCACTCCTTTCACCTTAACTTGGCCCAGATTTTCGTCCTATAGCAGATTATTTTATGTGGTTTATTGGCAGGGAAAGACGATACTACGGGTCTGCATCATTTCCACGGCACTTCCTCGTGACTAGCATTATATTCTAGTGTTAATCGATTACTGCAACTTAGCACAGAAAATAGAGATAGGAATTTAGGCCAAGTTAAAGATATGAAAGTACAGTTATATTTTACAGGATATTACAGGAGAATTTACCCTGCTAGATAAATGTATAAACTCTCTCGCTTAGATAGATATTAGGGGTATGATGTATCTCACCTTTTAACCAGTACACACACACACACACACACACACACACACACACACACACACACACACACACACACACACACACACACACACACACACACACCATTATATCTATACCTATATCTATCTATCTATCTATCTATCTATCTATACATATCTATCTATCTATCTAAGGGCCGTTTTCACAGCCGTCCCCAGCGCAGTCCCCAACAGCCTACTCGCCTCCGAACAAACTTTTTCGTCATCACAGTCGCCGCCAACCAGCCTTCCGAGGCCTCTGCTGGGGACGGCATTCGGAACGGCACGAGGAAATTACTGGAACATTCTTAGGGACCCTGGAGCCTCCCCAACAAACGGTCCCGAAAGTAATAAAGTATAAGAATAATTACATGTAACATATTTTCATTAATATTTCAATATTTAATACCCAGTTTAATATTGCGGAGATAAATAACACACCCGGTATTGAAGAAAAAAAAATATATATATATGTTTGTGTACTTTTATGAGACTCTCTACTATGTATCCGAATACTAGCCTTTCGCAGACTGGTCGAGGCTCCACAGCAAAAGGACCCGAAAGAAATACGAGAATTGTTGTCTAATGCATATAAAAATTCTAATATCTGATGTGGCTAACACCCCGTTTAGGGGAAAAAAAATATGTCATGAACTAATACTGTACCCGTTTAACGTTAATGAACCACACTATCACTCACTGGATGTTCTTATAAATGTTCTTCATGGTTTTTACTTAAGCCTTTTTTTATAACACTTAGCATTCATCATGATTCAGCTTAATTCCGATTTCAAGTAGGAGTGTGGTGAGGTTGCTGATATTTAGCTCTTCATTCCGATGACGTTTCCTATTCGTGATTTTTGCTGCCATCTTAACGAATTTCTTCACTCCTGAATATACGGGTATTAGTAAGACTTGCGTGAAGTGGATTTTCCAGCCATATCATTCATTACATTCTATCTATCTATCTATTGCCAGACGCCATAATCCGGTAAGGGGTGGCCATTTGTCTTTGAGTTATTTGTTTCCGATTTCTAAATATTCTCAACATATGGAAAGCGCTGGGGTAGGTGTCTTTTTCGTCTGTCAATTTACTTTATTCATGCCCAGAACTACCAACCCCACCGCATCAACACAGGCAGCCATCCCAGTGTTAGTAAGTTCCCGCAAGCCATTCGGAGCAAGTGTGAAAGCCATCGATGCCTCTGGTTCGGGCCCGACACACGTCCGGGCCCGAAAATTAGGGAAGACCGTGAAAACTGCCCTATATCTATATCTATATCTATCTATCTATCTATCTATATATGGTACATACACTTAATGCACATACATACACACACACATACATACAGACATACACTTACCAATACACCAGTCCTGTATGAGACAGCCCTAGCATGTATTCAATATGGACGGTGGGTGTTAGCACCGAAGTGGTGACATGTGGAGGTGTGCGGTATATAGGAGGACTACTGGGCCTTGAAAGCAGGCTGTGAAGCCTATGCCCAGAGTCGGACACATAAAAAAAAAATACGTTTACAAACACACACACACACACACACACACACACACACACACACACACACACACACACACACACACACACACACGTAACAAAACTGCTATAGTTCGTCTACCTTAACCTGGCCAAAGTTTAATTCCTTTCAGCTTTGTCTCTCATTCTCAGTGTTGGAATAAGATGCACAGCTCTACATCCCCTCCACTTCCTCGTGACTAGCATTAGATCCTTGTGTTAATCTATCGCTACAACGCAGCATTCAGGTGGAGGGAGGATTTTCAAGATGGCGGCGATAGATACAGATAGATAGAGATATTGGCGGGGTTAAACACAGACTATATATGAATTAAAATCATTCCTTGACTACCATTGGACTCTTGAAGCTTAGTCTAATCCCTAACACCTCTTCCTAATTGCGTGTCGGGGGGACGGCTCAGTCTGCCGGTGTGGGCGTGGGTGTGGCAGTGGGAAACGAGGAAATGATGCGGGATACACACTGATAACGCTGCCTGAGCCGTCCCCGCAACACACGAGAAGGGAAGTGTTATATATGGACCACCTGTATTTTCGGAACACCTCTCTAAGCTCCCTAACACCTTTCCCTAAGCGATTTATTTTGTTTATAACACCTTACTGTCCTCCTCTGTGGTACATAAATCCTTCTAACGTCGCCTTACTCGGCATAAATAACGTGCAAAAAGGAATTATTCAGCCATACCCAAAAATAAATCGCTAAGGAAGAGGTGCTAGGGAGCTTCCTCAACCAACGAGAATACAGGCCTACGTCCAATAGCCAAAAATTCGCCCACTAAGGGTTATACCAGCAGGACTCAGGCAAAGGGTCGGTGGGCCTAGTTGTTCCTGCATAATTCACCTGTCTTGGTTAATTCTTTCCCTTCTTTCCCTTATTCATTGTCCAGGATAATTTCTCGGGTTAATATGTCTTTTATAAATTGTTCCCCTTCCTTTATGTTTTCCCTCTTCCAGCATGACTTATCCTTCGTCCTCTACGTGTGTGTGTGTGTGTGTGTGTGTGTGTGTGTGTGTGTGTGTGTGTGTGTGTGTGCTTTCTTTTCTGCGTGATATATCGAACAATCGCTATTTGTCCATTATTCTGCTTTATTTCCCCCGCATATATCTTATTGTCAACCTTGCATGTTCCTTCATTGGTCTGTTTTTCTGAATGATTTATCCTTTCTTGCACGACTCAATTTTTTTCTCCCTACTTTACAGCAGTAGGAGTAGAAGTAGTAGTAGTAGTAGTGGTGGTAGTAGTAGTGGTAGTAGTAGTAGTAGTAGTAGTATGAGTAGTTCTTGTTGTTGCAATCCTGGCTCATCTGAACGTGAACCCAGTGGACTGCAGGCTGAAGTTACCCATCTCCTGCAGTCTACCATCCTCTTTTGGGGAGATAGGGAAGGAGCTGAGGAATATTTGTATCACCGGGCAGTGGATCCACCCCATCCTATCAGTGCCACCACGTGAAGGCGTCCCTCTCCAGCCCCTCCCTTCCCTTCTATACAACTTAATGCAGTTCTTTCATCCCCTTCCATCCTCAGCATATCTCTATTTCATTTCTTTCTTCTGCCATTATTTCTTGCCCCTTCCCTGCACACATTTCGCCTCCATTACCTCCTCCTCCTCACTCTTTTCCTTCCTCTCTCTCTATTTTTGTTCCCAGTTCTCTCTCTCCTGACATTGTTTTCTCTCTCTCTCTCTCTCTCTCTCTCTCTCTCTCTCTCTCTCCTCTGATCAGTATTATATGGGAAAACGTTGTATCCAGGAAACTCATAAAGATTATATCTTAATTTGATGTTTCTGGTCAACTCTTTTTGAACACAGAAAACTTTGGTATGATTTCAGGCTTTATTTCGTTCTTTCTGCATGATAGAGAGAGAGAGAGAGAGAGAGAGAGAGAGAGGATATTGGTGAAGCGAAAATCAAATTAAAAGAATAGATGAAAAGATAGAAGGGATGGAAAAAGAATTTGATAAAGGCAGGACTGACGAAAAGGAGAGAGAGAGAGAGAGAGAGAGAGAGAGAGAGAGAGAGAGAGAGAGAGAGAGAGAGAGAGAGAGAGAGCAATATATGAGCGAAAGGAAAACAGAAAATACACAGACCGGAGGAGAAAGACCAGAAAAATAGTGAAGGGTGAGGAAGAGGAGGAAAAATATAAGATAATGAAGAGGAAAGAAGAAAAACAGAGGAAGAGATGGCGGAGGAAACAGGAGAAGGAAGGAAGGAAAAATATCTGAAAGTTTGATAAGAGAAAAAATGCATCAGGTAAGAGATATAAAGGAACGACCGTGGATTAAAATTATGATTATTTATATATATAGGAGAAGAAAAGGAGAAAAATATTGGCAACTGCAAACTAAAAATGAAGATAAAACACCGAGGCCCGTATTCTAGTGGGTTAAAGAAGCTCCCTAACACCTCTTTCTTAGCGACTAATTTTCCTTGTTTCGCCTTACTGTCTTGTTCTGTGCTGCATAAATCCTTCTGATGTTGCCATACTCTGCATAAATAAAGTACAAAAAGATATTAACCAGCCATATCCCAAAATAAATCGTTATGGAAGAGGTGCTAGGGAGCGTCCTTATCCGAGGAGAATACGGGTGAAGAGGTGATGGAAAGGGTAGGGAAAGAAAATTAATGGAAAGGAGTACATAGGAAAGCCAGCAGCAACAGGCCTAATGGTCCTTTCGGGGGTGTTAGTTAAAGAGAAGACTATGCCTATGATATCTAATTCTAAGAGCTGGAGATAAGGATGGCAAAGCAGGACGGGAGTTTGATAAGAATGATGGAGGAAAGAACAGGAAGAAAACTGAAATTTGTGAAGCATTAGATGAACAAAGGTAGGATAGGACTGAAAAACTTAGGCCTGTATTCTCGTCGGTAAAGGAAGTTCCTTAACACCTCTGCCTAGGTAAAGAGACTATAAAGTAGTTTCACACCGGGGGGAGGGGCGGGGAGCAAAAACGTGTCTCGGTCTGCGCATAACGTCGCATATAATCCAGACTGAGGGTCTCAGGCTAGTGTCAGGCCAGTCACACTCCTACCTGCCCTGTGATAGGAGCTCCCCGGCTTATATGGATTACTTTTATTTGCATCCTAAACTGCATGCAGAGCACTGAAAAGGTTAATGCTATGTTTCTGAGATATTATACAATATGTCTTCAAGAACTGTCTGTTTTCAGAGAATATAGGAATGTCGTATACAGACAACAATCCGACATCACAGGTGCCTGTAAGCTAGCTGATTATGAGACAAACAACTGAAAATATTGACAGAGATCACTGGTTGAGAGCACAGCAACTCCAAACACCTACCAAATGATCCGGAAATCGCCAGTTTATATTGGTATACCATTACATTCGTTTTTTTTTTTCACGCTCTCATTATCTCCCTCTCTCTCTCTCTCTTGTTACCCTTGACGTCACAGCCTCTGCGCGAGCCAGGGGCGGTGAACCTACCTCTCATATTCTCTTTACCTTGACCTATTCCTTACCGATTTATTTTAGGATACGCGTAGCTAATATCGTTTTGTACGTTATTTATGCAGACTGTGGTGATATTGGAATAATTTAAGTGACACAAGAGTGGACGACAAGATGTAATAAGTAAAATAAATATCTAAGGCGTGAGAAACGGTAGATGAAAGGAGACAGGAGGGAACCACAATGACCAAGCTGTCTACTGCCAAGCTGTTTATTGCTAAGTTGTTTATAACCAAGCTGTATATTGCCAAGCTGTCTTTTGCCAAGCTGTTTATCGCCAAGCTGTTTATTGCTGGTCCAAAACACCTAAAAAGCTACTTAATGACATTGCCTTAATCCATCATCATCATCATCATCATCACCTTCGATACCCTGGTCCCTCCTGCCAACCCCCCATCAGGGGACAGAAGCGCCTCCACGCTACCTTACCAGCACAAACCTCTCTGTCTGTCTCTGTCTGTCTGTCTGTCTGTCTGTCTGTCTCTCCTGTCTTCCTTGTTTTCTCCTCCTTCCATTCGCCAATACTGCCTTTATCAAATTCTTTCTCCGTCCCTCCTTTCTTTTCTTCTCCACTGTTAATTTGATTTTCGGCTCACCAATACTTCTCGTTTCTCTCTCTCTCTCTCTCTCTCCCTCTCGCTCTCTCTCTCCCTCTCGCTCTCTCTCTCTCTCTCTCTCTCTCTCTCTCTTTCTAGGTTGTTAATATGCTTTTGCATGCTATTCATGGAGAATATGGCGATACTGGAAGGATTTATAAACACAGAAAAAGACTGGAAGGTGTAATAAACAAAATAAATCGCTTAGGAAAAGGTGTTAGGGAGCTTCCTTTACCTGCGAGATTACAGGTCTGTCATTCACTGCCCAGGTTTCCATCCCATAATAGTGTCGGCAGCAAAACACATTCACATAGGCCTCTCTTACTTCCATACTAACCAGCCTACCCATCAAAACACAACCCAGCTCTCCAATTACTCCCATCCCTTAAATTGATCTTTATTTAACTTCACCCTCTGTTAAGCCCTATTTACATGATATAGCACCAGCATTCTTAAAATTACAAACCTCATTCTTTTCGCCTCCCATCTGGACCCAGCAATGTCTCTATTTCTTCTCTCTACCCTGTGCTGTAAAAATCAATTGTGTTTATTTCATTCTTTCACATATCATCATACTTCTTTTCTTCTCACTCACTTTTTAATTTTCTTTTACGAAAATTCTATCAAGCTTGTTCACTACCTTCTGCATATCACCCTCACTTTCTGCCATTATAACAACATCGTCAGCATACAAGGAGGTTACAAGACTCCATTCATTGTCATTTAGCTTCAGTTTTGCTGCTACATCTTCTGTCCTTCCCCTCATCTCTTTCACTACTCCATCCATGTATATATTAAGCAACCAAGGTGACACAACACATCCCTGTCTTACACCTACATTAACGTTAAAAGGATCACTGAATTTTTTCCCCACCTTCACGCATGCGTTACTACTCTCATGAAACGATTTTGTGGCCTTCAAGAAACTTCCTCCCATACCACATAAACCTAACTCACTCCATAATCCATCCCAGTCCACCCTCTCATAAGTCTCCTCCAGATCCTTAAACGCAACATTCATCCTCTTAGGCCCGTATTCTATGCGGTTAAGGAAGCATTCTAACACTTCTTCCTTACCGATTTATCTTTGGCTTCGGCTGGTTAATATAGTTTTGTATATTATTATGCAGAGTGAGGTTATATGAAAATGATGATGATGATGATGATTATGATGACGTAAGTAAAACAAAAAGAGGATGGCAAGGTGTAATAAGCAAAGTAAATCTCTTAGGAAGTAGTGTGTTAGAGAGCTTCCTCAACCGACGAAAATACAGACCTTAATCTTTACACTGTACATCACTCTATTCCTCACCGTAAATATCTGGTCTACGCACCTTCTCTAAGCCCACCCTGTTTCTCGCCTGTGTTCTATTTTGTAATGCTACACCCCCTCTCGACAAACACCCTATCGCACGCCTTTCCTGGTATGCTTATCTAATTCAGCTGATATTTTTACCTCTTCCTTCCTCTTTTCACCTTTATGCAATGGAATTATTACCGCCTTTTCCTGTTTTCTGGTGCTTTTGAGGAAGGCTCCGGTACCTGCTCTGAGGGTTCTAGGGGGCCTGCAAAGCGTTAATATCAGATGGTCTCTCAGTAGGTGAGAAAGTCAGTCAGGAACTCAGTGACAAAATTTCCAGGTCGACTCTTAGAAGGGTCCAGCAAACATAGGCCTGGATAATCGTGGTTCAGGTAGTTCCCTTACACCTTTTCCTAAGCGACTAGTTCTGCTTATTACACCTTACTGGCCTTCTCCGTGTTACACAAATAATTTAAAAACAGCGATACTCTGCATAGGTATCGTGCAAAAGGACATTATCCAGCAGTATCAAAAAATAAACAGCTAAGGAAAGGGCGCTAGGGAGCCTCCTTAACCGACGACAATACGTAACCCAATGAGAGGAAATACAGCATAAGAGCAGGGCAAAAATCTGACTACAAGATAAACATGGGTGGAGTATACTGTGCCAGGAAATCCAGTTTGACACCTTCAGGATGATGTCTGTTTTTTTTCACTCCAAAGCATACTCGGGTGGGACAAGGCTCATCCTTTTTCCATGGAGATGATAATGATGACGATGATGATGATGATGATGAGGAGGAGGACGAAGAGGAGGAGGAAGAAGAAAAGGAGGAGGAGGAAGAAGAAGAAGAAAAGGAGGAGGAGGAAGAAGAATAAGAAAAGGAGGAGAAGGAAGAGGAGTAGGAACAAGAAGAAGAATAAGAGGAGGAGGAAGAATAAGAATAAGAGGATGAGAAAGAATGAGAATAAGAGGAGGAGGAAGAAGACGAGGAGGAGGAAGAAGAAAGCGAGGAGGTAGAGAGAAGGATAGAGAAGATTTAGAGAGAAAGAGTTGCCTAGTGGCCAGCAGCGTCCTTAAAAACGGTCTGAAGGCTGACTGTTGAGAGTTGTCAATTTGAGGCCAGGACAGAGTGAAAAGAGTATAGCTGATTACTCGTTTAAACTCAGCAGATGGGAAGAGAAGATGAAGTGGATTAAACACAAAGAAAAATAAAGAGAGAATAAAAGAAAGAATGAAAGGAAAAGAAAGTAAGAAAGGAAAAAGGATAGATAAACTGGAATTTGAAAAAGAAATAGACAGATGGATATATACATAGATATATGTCTTCCTTTATATATATATATATATATATATATATATATATATATATAAAGGAAGACATAAAAAGACTGACAAATAGACGTAAATAGATAGACTGATAGATATGTATATAGATATACATACATACATACTTACATGCATGCATACATACATACAATGATGCTGATAAATGGATGGAGAGAGAGAGAGAGAGAGAGAGAGAGAGAGAGAGAGAGAGAGAGAGAGAGAGAGAGAGAGAGAGAGAGAGAGAGGCTAAATAAGAAAAGTAAACACACGTGACATTTGTAAGGTCACAGGGGCGGAGGGAAGGAGGGAGGAAAAACTGGGAGGAGGAAAGGATGAAGAGGGGAGAAAGAGGTGGAAGGAAGGAGAGGAGAGGGAAGGAAGAAAGGAGGGAATATGTAAGCCAGAAGGTAGGAAAGAAAATAATAGAGGAGAGGAAGGAGGAGAAGGAGAGGGAAGGAAGAGGATGGGGAAGGAAGGATGGAGGAGAGATGAAAGGAAAGGAAGAAGAGTAGGAAGGGAAGAAGGAAGAGGACGACGAAAGGAGGGTGAAGGGGTAGGAGAGAAGGTAAAGGAGGAAGAGACAGAGAGGAAAGAAGTTAGGGAGTGAAGATGAAGAAAAGGTAGAAGGAAGAGAGACGAAAGAAAGCAGACAGGAAGGAGATGAAAAAGAAAGAAGGAAAAGGAGGAGGAAAGGAAGGGGAGGAGGAAAGAAAGAAAGAAAGAAGGAACGAATTGAGGGAATAGGGAAGAGGAAAGGAAAGGAATGAGGGAAGGAGAGGAAAGGAAGGGTGAGGGGAGGGAGACGAACGCAAGGCTGGAAGGAAAGGAAAGAAAGGAAGGAGATTTGGAGGGAGGGAAGGAAAGTGAATGAAAAAGGGAAGAAGAAAGGGTAAGAGAAGAAGGATGAAAGGAGGGAAAGAGGAGAATGGAGGGAAGGAGGGATAGAGAAGTGAAGGCTGAAGGAGGGAGAGAGGGATGGGGAGAGAGGGAGGGGAGAGGGGAAAGGAAGGAAGAAGGGAGGGAGGGAGAGATGGTAGTAAGGAGAGGGCAGAGGGATGGAAGGAGGGAGGAAGTGAAGGAGAGAGGGAATGGAATGGGAAAGTAATGATGATAGAGAGTTCTGTGGAAGAGAAAAGAGAGAAGAAACGAGTGAGAAAGAGAAAGCAGTAAGGAAAAAGAAATGAGAGAGAGAGAGAGAGAGAGAGAGAGAGAGAGAGAGAGAGAGAGAGAGAGAGAGAGAGAGAGAGAGAGAGAGAGAGAGAGAGAGAGAGAGAGAGAGAGATGATGGAAATAGTTCAGATTGCGTTCTGTCAACATCCTTGCTCAATTTCCCGTCAATAGTGTCTGGAGTGTGGTGGTAGTGGTAGATGTGGTAGTGGTAGTTGTGGTAGTGGTGGTGCTGGTAGTAGTAGTAGTAGTAGTAGTAGTAGTAGTAGTAGTGGTGGTGGTTGGGGTAGTGATAATGGAAGTGGTGGTTGGTGTGGTGGTAGTGGTCATGGTTGGGGTGATGGTAGTGGTGGTGGTTGGGATAGTGGTAGTGGTGGTAGTAGTAGTGGTGGTAGTGGTGGTGGTTGAGGTATTAGTATTAGCAGTGGTAGTAGTAGTAGTGGTAGTGGTGGCTGGGGTAGTGGTGGTGGTGATGGTTGGTGATGGTAGTGGTAGTGGTGGTGTGGGGGTGGTGGTGGTGGGGGTGGTGGTGGTGGTGGTGGGGGTGGTGGTGGTTGGGGTGGTGGTAGTGGTAGTCCTGGTGGTAGTGGCGATGGTAGTTGGCGGGTTTATGGTTGGGGTAGTGGTGGTATTGTTGGTACTTGTAATAGTGGTGGTAATGGAGGTGGAACTGATGGTGGTTGTAGTGGTAGTGGTGGTAATGTTGGTAGTGGTGGTAGTGATGGTAATGTTGGTAATTGTGGAATGGTGGAAGTGGTAGTAGCGACAGTGGTGGTAGTGGTGGTAATGTTGGTAGTGGTGGTAATGTTGGTAGTGGTGGTAATGTTGGTAATTGTGGAATGGTGGTAGTGGTAGGAGCAGTAATGGTGGTAATGTTGGTAATGGTGGTAATGTTGGTAATGGTGGTAGTGGTGGTAACTGTGGTAGTAGTGGTAGCTGCTGGTTCCTGTTTCGCTGGTGGTAGTTGTGGTTAAGTATGATATCCGTGTTAATGGATTTGGTAATTGTGGTAATGTTGATAGTGGTAGTGAGAATGGTGGTAGTTTTGATGGTGGTGAGAATTTTGGTTGTTGTGGTGGCAGTACAATGGTGGTAGTTGTGGTAAAGGTGGTAGCTGTGGTAGTGGTGAGAATTGTGGTAGTTGTGCTGGTGGTGAGAATAATATTGGTGGTGAGGATTGTGGTAGTTATGGTAGTGGTGACAATGTTGGTAGTTGTGGTAGTGGTGAAAATGTTGGTAGTTGGTGGTAGTGGTGAGAATGGCTGTAGTTGTGGTAGCAGTCATAATAGTGGTAGTGGTGGCGATGGTAGTAGTTGTGGTGATGGAGATAATTCTGGTAGTTGTGGTAGATGTTACAATGGTGGTTATGACGACAATTGTGGTCGATGCGGTAGAGGTTAAAACTGTGGTAGGTCTGGTTGTGGTTAGAATGTTGGTAGTTATGAAAGTGGTTAGAATGTTGGTAGTTATGAAAGTGGTGAGAATTGTAGTAGTTATGGCAGTGGTGAGAATGATGGTAGTGGTGGCAATGGTGGTAGTTATGGTAGTGGTGGCAATGGTGGTAGTTATGGTAGTGGTCAGAATTGTGATGGTTAGAGATTGTGGTGCTAGAGAGAACTGTGGTAGTTGTGGTGAGAATTGTAGTAGTTGTGGTAGTGGTGAGAATGATGGTAGTGGTAGCAATGGTGGTAGTTATTGTAGTGGTTAGAATTGTGATGGTTAGAGATTGTGGTGCTAGAGAGAATTGTGGTAGTTGTGGTGGTAGTTGTGGTGAGAATTGTGGTAATTGTGGTGGTAGTTGTGGTGAGAATTGTGGTAGTGGTGGTGGTGGTAGTTGTGGTGAGAACTGTGGTAGTTTTGGTAGTGGTGAGAATGGTGATAATTGGAGGCTTTGATGCTATAGAGAATTTTTGTAGTTGTGGTGGTGGTGGTGGTGGTGGTTGTAGTGAGAATTGTGGTAGTAGTGGTGAGAATTGTGGTAGTGGTGAGAACTGTGGTAGTGGTGATAATGGTAGTAGATGCAGTGGGTACATGGTTGAGTAGTAGAAGTCAGACAATCACCCTCCCTAACTAGGTGGTAGGAGGGGGTGCCCATCATCCACTCACTTGATGTAGTGCTGCCTGCTCCTTCCTTCATGTCTGTCATCTGTGTCTGCCTTCCATTCACCCTATTTCTTCCACCCTTCCTGTCACTGTTTATTACTCTTCTTTCCCCTTTAGGTGGCTCTATGCTGAGTGACAAACAAAATACTTTCCTGTAACTCAGCAAACGAGAGAGCCTTTTATGGTGACCCTGTTAACTAGGTGGAGAGTCGAAAATTCGGCGTCCACCCAGGAACCAAACTTTCAAGCAAATCCCCGCGACTCGCTGTGGTGAGGCTCTGTCCGCCGCATAAAAACATCTGCACACTGCATGGGACGGAACTGCAATGGCGATTGCTTACTTGCGGTTGATGGGTTTGCTCGATCAGACAGACCTGGGTAGAGCGTCAACAACCCTCAGTACTTTATGATAACGAAATTAGTCTCTCTCTCTCTCTCTCTCTCTCTCTCTCTGCAGCAATATCACTTACTACATTGTGTGTGTGTGTGTGTGTGTGTGTGTGTGTGTGTGTGTGTGTGCCAATCAAAATATCCTTGGCTAATTAGGCCTTCATAATACACAACAGCCACACACACACACACACACACACACACACACACACACACACACACACACGATAATCGCATTTGGCGGCAAAGGTCAAAGGTAAAAGACAGACTGGATTAATTACCTGACCTGGAACCTGGAACCTGGCTGGAATTGGAGTCTACTTAGCACCTTTTTATCAGTGATTTATTTTCTCTAAACCTATTACACTTTAACTCCATCTTCCTGGCAACAACCTCTTTCAGTCTCGCTGCATCCAAGAGATTCTTAGGTTTGAGAGAGAGAGAGAGAGAGAGAGAGAGAGAGAGAGAGAGAGAGAGAGAGAGAGAGAGAGAGAGAGAGAGAGAGAGAGAGAGAGAGAGAGAGTACAAGAATACATGGACGCAAAAAGAAGTTATGAAAAAAGAAAAACAGAAAACTGCAAAACAAGCGAAAAAAAATAAAGAAATCCCATGGTGCGAGAGAAAGAGAGAGAGAGAGAGAGAGAGAGAGAGAGAGAGAGAGAGAGAGAGAGAGAGAGAGAGAGAGAGAGAGAGAGAGAGAGAGAGAGAGAGAGAGAGAGAGAGAGAGAGAGAGTTCCCTGGTGTTGGTGAGGGACGCCTTCACGTGGTGGCACCGATATAACAGGGCGGTGAAGCTGCCTGGTTATACAAACGTCCCTCAGTCCCCTCCCTATCGCCCAAAAGGAGGAGGGTGGACTGCAGAGGAAGGGCAAATTCATTCTGCAGTTCACCAGAATCATGTTTCAGACGAACTAGGGTTACAACATGAACAACAACAACAACTTCTACTAC
>NC_136981.1:36207845-36217845 GCF_032717465.1 Coenobita brevimanus | reverse complement strand
TCACATATTTAATTATTTCTTCATTTCATTATTTCTCCAGTTCACTTCCTTCTATCTCACTCTTGCATCCTCCTCTTCTATCAGCAGCTGTTTTCACTTTTGATATTATTTCTCTTATTCTTTTGTCATTTCTCTCTCTCTCTCTCTCTCTCTCTCTCTCTCTCTCTCTCTCTCATGAAAACTGCCTTGATTAGTACCGGACTTTTTCCTAATCAGAGAAAAATGTACCCAAAAAAGGCCAAGAATACAGTCTTACCCTTCCAGAAAATTTCCCCACCTGTAATATGGACATAAAAAAATTCGCATCCATTGGCGATATTCCTAGTTGATAAGGAAGCTCTCTAACACCTCTTCCTTACCGATTTATTCCTAATTCTGCTCCGTTACTGTATTCTTGTGTGTTTTTCATGCCTCTATGTAGACGTTAAAAAAGATACGAGGCGCAAAAGAGGATGTTAATGGGTACTTTGAGAAATAAATCACTAAGGAAAAGGTGTTAGGGAGCTACCTTACCCGTCGAAAATGCTGGTCCAGCGGTACTATTGCCGAGCGGATAGGAAGCTTACTAACACCTTTTCCTTACCGATTTAGCCTGATTCTTCTCTGTTACTATATTGCTTCTTGTTATGTATGCTATCTATGTTGACATAAAAGTGATATGAGAGGCTCAAAAGAGGATATTAAAGGGTTGCTTGGGAAATAAATCGCTTAGGAAAAGGTGCTAGGGAGCCTCCTTACCCGAAGAAAATACCAGCCCATGTTAAAGGTGTGGAAAAAAATTAAACAGAGATGCATTTTTTTTCCCCAAGGACGAGAACAGAACTACAAATGCTGTCTCCTGTCCTTCCTGTATATCAAATTCTTTACGAGAGGGAGAACATGCTTGTAAGTTTGCTGCAGTTCTTTCACCTTAACTTGGTACAGAATTTCGTCCTTTTGCAGCTCATTTCTTGTAGCCCAGCAGCGAAAAAGACAGTGCTACGGCTCTACTTCCTTTCCCTAGCACTTCTTCGTGACTAGCATCGTATTCTCGTGCTAATCTCTTGCTGTAGTTCAGGTTTCAAGAGGTAGCGTAGATATGGCAAATTTAAGTCAAGCGAAAATAAAAGTAGTATAGTAAATCCCAACCGTGGAGAGTAGAAACTGTCCATTCTTCTCACGGCACTTCTTCGTGACTAGCACTTTATTCTAATCTCTTGTGACAGCTCGACATTCCAGCTGGATAGACTGGGATTGTAGGCTAATCTAAAGTAATAGTAGTAATAGTAGTAGTAGTAGTAGTAGGAAGTGTAATAGTAGTAGCAGTAGCTGTAGTAGTAGTAGTAGTAGTTGTTGTAGTAGTAGTAATAGTGGTGATGGTAGTAACAGTAGTAGTAGTAGTAAGTGAAACCCCAGTCTCATCTGAACGTGAACACACAATACTGCATACCAAACTTGCCCTTCTCCGCAGTCCACCATCCTCCTTGCTGGGAATAAGGATAGGACTGAGAGAAGTTTTTAAAACCAGGCAGATCCCCCTCCCGGGCAGAGCGGTGCCATCACGTGAAGGACTCTTTCCAGCATCCAGGCTAGAAAAGACAATCCAAATCATTTTAAAGACAGGATGGAAAGCCTCAATATTGCTTTTGTCAGCCAAGGAGGTACGTGAAATAAGATGAAAATAGGATGAAATACCTGCAAATGGACGAAAATCTGGGCCAAGTTAAGGTGAAAGGAGAATAGGAAATATAAGCGACGAACAGCACGAGCCTTCCCTTACCTTCCCATCCCCCGCAGACACACACAAAATACCAAGTGTGAATCAGGGAGTCCAAAGTTCACATTCCGTAACTCGAGTAATAAATCTTATCAGGTAAGAAGTTGGCCTCGCAAAATCTTACCCACAGTCTTCCCACACAGCCTTGGCCGTGATGGATCCCCCATCGTTGCCTTTGCGTCGAAATGTGTACGTATGTACGTATATTGTTTTAGTCTTGTGGATAATTTCATGTGCGTGTGCTCCAAGGGTATATATATATATATATATATATATATATATATATATATATATATATATATATATATATATATATATATATATATACAGGATATGTAAATTCGTTTCCTTTCGTTTTTAAAGGCTCCAACATGCTTTCACTGGTTAACCTTGGTCACCTAATGGCGGGTCACCATGCTGCTCGATCTCTGGCAGCTTCCCTATTCGGTCCTTTATCCCTAAGGTCACACTGAATAATCCCATCCCAGGTCTTTTTCGGTCTGCCTTTCGCAACCCTACCCCTAATGTTAACACGTCTCACTTTCTCCACCCAGTTATCATCCCCCATCCTTTCCATGTGCCGAAACCATCTCAGTCTACCTCTCCTCATCACAACAACGATACACTCCAGTCCCATCATACCTCTCAACTCTTCCATCGTAAACCTAGCCCTCCCAGGCCTCGCACTCAAGGATGCACCGTAAATTCACCGAATCATTGTCATTTCTGTACTTTTCAGCCAACGAATCTCCTCTTCCTTTACTGCCCAGATCTCACTACCATTCAGCATTACACTCCTATTATATGACGCATACAAGAAGGGAGAGCCCCCTCAATGTCATGAGAGGCAACGCTCCCTAAACTTCTTCCAACCACTCCTGACTCTAGCCACAAAGCTAGCTACAGCCCCAGCTTCAGCACATAGCATGTCTCCCAAATAAAAGACCTCTTCCACACACCCAAGAGACTCACCAGCAAGATTAATCCTTTCACGCCTGGCAATCTCCACCTGCTCCCCCCGACACACCGTGCACATGAAATCAGAATTATCTCGCAATCTGCCTCTAATATCACTACAGCTCTTATGCATCCACCTATCACAAGTAGTTAAGCTGTGTATGTGTGTGTGTGTGTCTGTGCGTTTGTTCTTTGTTTTCACTAAAACGGTAATAATGACCTAATTCTTTGCATTAGGTAGGGGAAAGTTCAGGATGTCAGGAAAACAGCAAACAAAAAATTTGGCGATCCCGGGCGACGCCAAGGAGCGAAAATGTCAGAAATCGCGGCACACGAAAATATTCAAAAATAATATTTTCTACTTTTTGTTCACAATTGGTCATTCTGGGCTCAATAACGGAATGGAAATAATGATAAAGGTATTTAGAAACATTTTGTGATGGATAAGTTATCGGTTAGTCCTGCAAATTTTTGCTGGCAAACACTGATTGTATACCGGTATATATTGGCGGTTGCAACCCCAGGCACGTTTGAATCTGGGCCCAGTGGACTGCAGGCTGAATTTGCCACTTCCCTTGCGATCGGCCATTCTCCTTTCAAGGGAGAGGGTGTGAGTTGAGGGACGTTTATTATTGTTGTTGCTTAACCCTGGTCTGTTTGGCCAAATAGATCCATCGACCACAAGCATGCAACGGTGGGGCGGGTCTATAGGTACAGTACAGTACATATACCGTGTACAGTAGGGATCGGCGTCTTTTTGTTGTAGACTGCCTCACCAGGTCGAAACAGGGTCCTTCCCACGGCGAAGTACAAAGAAATATGAGACGTTTGTACAACCCGGCAGTGGAGCCACCTGGTTATATCAGTGCCACCGCGTGTAGGCGTCCCTCTTCAGCACCTTTGATGTAAATAACGGTTTAAAAAATTGTTCAAAATAGTATGCAGTAACAAAGGACGTACTATTAAAGGAAAGTGTTAAGAAAAAAAAAATTAAGCATCATCCATACCTCCATTCCAATTTTGGACACAATAATAATAATAATAATAATAATAATAATAATAATAATAACAATAACAGTAAAATTAATAGTAATAGTCGTAATAGTAGTAGTAGTAGTAGTAGTAGTAGTAGTAACAATATAATTAACTGTAGTAATAGTATTAGTATTAGTATTAGTATTAGCAGTAGTAGGAACAGCAGAGTAGTAATAGCAGAAGCAGTAATAGTAGTAGTAGTAGTAATAGTAGCAGTAATAGTAGCCGTAATAGTAATAATAATAATAATAATAATAAATAATAATAATAGTAATAATAATAATAATAATAATAATAATAATAATAATAATAATAATAATAATAATAATAAAATCAATAATAGTAGTAGTAGTAGTAGTAATAATAATAATAATAACAATAATAATAATAATAATAATAATAATAATAATAATAATAACAACAACAACAACAACAACAGTAGTCCTAGTACTAGTAGTAGTAGTAGTAGCAGCAGTGGCAGTAGTAGTAGTAGTAGTAGTAGTAGTAGTTGCAGTTGTAGATTAGTAGTAGACGTTGTCGTAGTGTTAATAATGGTAATAGTAATAATAACAGAATAATACTAATAATAATAATGATAAAAATATGTAATAGCATAATACCGAAATAACATTATGCTTACATGAGATCAGAATTACTGCCAATTTTCCAACCAGTGCTTGTGCAGTGTGTGTGTGTGTGTGTGTGTGTGTGTGTGTGTGTGTGTGTGTGTGTGTGTGTGTGTGTGTGTGTGTGTGTGTGAGAGAGAGAGAGAGAGAGAGAGAGAGAGAGAGAGAGAGAGAGAGAGAGAGAGAGAGAGAGAGAGATGTGAAGAACAACTGCAACAACAAAAACAGGAAGAAGCACGTGAAAGAGAAGTCTGACAAAAACATCAACACTCAAACACCAGACAGACAAAAACAAGAGAACAAACACACACGCGAGGTGCACAGAGGGTGGAAGAGGGATAACGAAGTATAATAACAACAGCAACAACAATAACAAAAACAAAAATAATGCAACAACATCAACAACAACAACAACAACTAATAATAGTAATAATAATAATAATAATAATAATAATAATAATAATAATAATAATAGAATGATAAACTCCAAGACAAGTGGGAGATATTTGGCGATTACAACAAGTGGCTCAGCACAATAAAAACAAGTATGGCAAAACACAGACATAAAAATAATGGCATCAATAACAATGCAATCACAGTGAGTTCTTATAAGTGGCATGCAGGAACACTAAAACATAAACAACGGTAATAGAAATACCGACTACAATAATAATAATAATAATAATAATAATAATAATAACAACAACAACAGACGGAAACACCAGCAGTAATTAAGAGTGAGCAAGCAATACTTACTCTCAGTTAAGTTTGGAATGAGCGGCCCTGCCCGACCGTCACGCTAAGCAGAAGCTAAAACTTTACTCCTATGTGGTGTAGAGTTGCAATTCTTTCTGCATGTGATACATTCATTCAATGAATTTTGTTATCAACCACAAACTTGCCCAAAGAGGCGTAGGAACCCCCACGGAATCTCGAGTTTTCCAAGAGAGTATTCGACTCTAATCCGTGAACGCCTCAATTACAAAATCAAATTTAATCAGATTTTCTGTCGAAAGACAGTGTTTTTTTTTTTTTTTTGGCATCAACTCTAGCAATGAAATCTCGGAGATTCTGCCTATAATTTTGCATTAAGGTTCTTTCTATGTTTTGATGGTGAAATCACCAAGGAAACACACTCTATTTCTAGTTTTAGTCATCTCATCAATAACCAAGTCTCTATCGTGCCAGTTTCGTTGACACGGCAGGTTGGCAGCGGAGACTGTAGAAATTAACTGTGATAACATGGCGCTCGCTCGTTCGTGACGCACTCACATAGCGCCCTTTACTGGTAACACAAATACAAGTGAATCATCAGTAGCGGATCCGGGCAGAAAATAACAATAACAATAAAACTAACAGTAATAATTTCAAAACACAAATCTTAATCGGAAATGACTGCTTAGATGTAGGGATAGAAAAAATGCCGAAACGAAAGGCGAATAAAACACGAAACAGGAGTGCATTTGGGATGGGAGGATATTCAGAGTTCTGTAACCAGTACTACATTGCATACCATACACATAAATGTTTGTGGCTGGTGTAGTGTAATAATGGATGTAACACTCTCAATTTTCTTCCACCCTAAATACTCTCTTGTTTGTTTTTGCATCGTGTTTCCGTGTTTCTTCACTTTTCCATCCATTCATTTTAATAGTAATTTTATAATGAAATTCTTTGTTCATAGTTTACGATCTATTTATGGACGCTAGCCACTAAATACACATTACCTATGCTACAAAACTATTTTCAACTGTATGTTAATCGCTAACGTGATTACTGATAAAATATACGGAAAATACTTACGTGGAATGGGGCAACATGAGTACCTGCAGTTTTACGTATTTTGGGTATGGGTATGAGTGACAGAGATTAGTTTTAGGCTGTAACTAGCTTACTGTAGCTCGAATGGTGTTCTTAATATGGAAAAAAAGTCTCCAGTTGGTAATATGTGTTATGATGCGTAACACACTCGTGCACGCCATTGTGTTTTGGAGTTATGACTGTTGAAGAAAGAAAAGAAAATTGGTACTTTTGCAGACTGATTTCGCTACTCCTACAAAGGTTGGTGGGGCTTTGGGCGTAGCTTTTAGTCTTTATACTTAAAGATGGGCTTCACGAGTGTTTTGGAGCGCGCGCACCTAAACCTTATGTAAGCTGTGTAAAGCCATTTTGAACATGTGCCATCCCAGTAATAACCGATACCAAGAATACTGAGAATAACAAAAAGAGTGAAAGGAACAAAGCCATCAATAGTATGTACAGGAGAGAGAGAGAACAAATACGGATATCCAAACTGACAGCATCCCAATAGCCACACATTTGCCTTAATTCTGCCACTCAGGTGATAAATCAGTCCCATTGTACCCCCACGACAAGTGTACGAGACTAGGCTGCCACAGTACGTACAGTAACTTTTATATGGTAACAAAGCCTAACTACATAATACTGAGAGAGAGAGAGAGAGAGAGAGAGAGAGAGAGAGAGAGAGAGAGAGAGAGAGAGAGAGAGAGAGAGAGAGAGAGAGAGAGAGAGAGAGAGAGAGAGAGAGAGAGAGAGAGAATGATGTGCTTTTGTTTGAGTTCTGGGGTATTGGTATTCATGATGGAGTTGATGTGAATATGCTGACAGGTGGGACTGTTTTGTGTGTGTGTGTGTGTGTGTGTGTGTGTGTGTGTGTGTGTGTGTGTGTGTGTGTGTGTGTGTGATCCTGTCCTGCATTATACTCTGGGTGATGGGACTGAAGGCAGAGTGACAGCTGGGAGAATTGGCAGCCTGACACCCCCACACTGACACCCCCACACTGACACCTCCACATTGACACCCCCACATTGACACCCCATACTGACACCCCCACACTGACATCCCCACACTGACATCCCCACACTGACACCCCCACACTGACACTCCCACACTGACACCCCCACACTGACACCCCACACTGACACCCCCACACTGACACCCCCACACTGACACCCCCAAACTGACACCCTGGTTAAGAAGTAGTATTGTACACTTAAAATTATTTCAACCACAAAAGATTTTCTTCCGACATGTTATATCCTCAGGCTTTACCTGGATTAATGTACATGTAGTCTGTTTCCTCTACATACACTGCAAATTATTTAGAGACACTGCAAATTACTTAGAGACGGGCAAAGTAAAAACACATAACTCGTCGGTCTCATTTTTAGGACTGCATAAAATAGTAAAATTCCTATGAGAATATCAAACATCACTGATGATTCTACAATATTGTTTTTTTAGATTGTGCCTCCAAACCTTTACCAGTCCGTTTAAGGTCCACTTTTGGATAGCACTTCTGCCTCAGAGGGAGAGTGGCAGCCAAATTTACCCTCTGCCATACTGACATGGTACGAATAGGATGTGAAAGTCAGTGTGCTGAACTGTAATTCATGTTTGTGTCTCAAAATATCTATGGCATCATAAGTGACCACATAGGAGGTACTGGAGAGGGACGCCTTCAAGTGATGACGTCGATATGATCGGGCGGAGGAGTTGCCTGGTCAAACAAATATCTCCCAGTCTGTCCTGCAGTCGACTGGGTTCACATTCAGATGGACCTGAGGCTGCTGCTGCTATTACTCTCTGTTCACTTTGCCTTGGCCTAAAATTGCCATCCCTCCTTCTTGAATGCTAAGTAATAACCGCAGATTAACACTATAAAACGATGCCAGTCACGAAGAATATATGAAATGGATGGCAAGCCGTAGCACTGCCTGTTTCTATCACTGACGTATGTGAACCACTCAACAAAGGGATGAAAATTTGGGCCAAGTAAAAATGAGTGGACTAAACCACCAACCACGCACGAAGACAAACCTTCTCGTGAAATAATCTACTTAAGGCCATTCGATCTCTTCCGAGCAGCGAAGAGCCTTAAGCTTTTGAAACCTGGCACCAGATTAAGTGTTCAAGTGCATTCATTAATAGCAATATATTTTAAATAATTTTTGTTATATGTGTTTCAGCAACCGTTTTTGACGTTAAGATTGCTCACATTCTCTCTCTCTCTCTCTCTCTCTCTCTCTCTCTCTCTCCAGTATATCATCTGAGCAATCTTATCGTGACATACGATTGTTGTAACCCTTATAATAAAAATTATCCAAAATACATCGTTACTACTGAATGCACTCCAACAACCAACCAATCAGCTGCCAGCTTTCAAACTTGAGGCTCATCGCTTCTCAGAAGAGATCGAAAACACTTTACCGGCACCCAACTCAATTTTCACCCACGGCTTGGTCACTGGACTAAGATTTAAGCTACTTGGGCCACGATGGAGAGTGAGAGACTGACTAGGAGAGTGCATGTGAGTGAGGCTGAGGGTGGGTGGGAGGGGGAAATGAAGGGATGGGGTGGAAATATAGAAAGGGAGAGTGTAAGTTGGAGAAAAGGCAGGCAGATGACAAAGGACAGGGAGACATGGTGGTGATTTGTCTGTGGCCACCCTTTACGATAAGGTGTCTGGGGATACACAGACAGGCAGACAGACAGACACTGTTGATAGATAGACAGACAGATAGATAGATGGAGACAGACAGATAGACTGATGGATTCACAGATACAGTAGTCATTGCCTCCAGATATCACCCAGTTCAGTGAAAATCCCCCTAACAACCTAACGCCTGGTGACGAATTGGAAGCTAATGGCCAGTAGTTGCATGACAGGGAAAACATTTTACTGTGCTTTCAGGTAACACGGTAATGGTTTCAGTACAATGGGTGTATTCTGCCGCCATATTGCTGCAATGTTATATACTGGACACTCTATATGCTCTTTTTATTCTAACTTGGCCTGCCGCTGACTAGACGCCTTCACGTGGTGGCTCTTTGCACCCTGGGTTGAGATGAGGCGTTCAACCGGGAGTCAAACTTCGTATTTCCCTGCACCTCGCCGTGACCGTGGGAAGGACCCTGGTATGATCTGAGAAAGGCACTGTTTACCTCAAGGGGGCACAGAATCCCTACACGGAATATCTACTGTACTATGGGGCCCCACGATAGTACTTGCTTACCTGAGGTCGACGGGTCTGGTAGGCCAGACAGACCGAGGTTAAACAATACCAACAACAACAATTCTAGCTTGAAATAAAACTGTCGTCTCTCCATCATGCATGTTGAGTTGTAACAGCTGACTAATATTAATTACGGTGCTAGTCACGATGAAGTGCTATGAAAAGGAGGTAAAACCATAATACTGCTTTTCTTCTGCCACTGAGCAACGTGAAATAAGCTGCAAAAGGACGAAAATGTGGGCATAGTTAATGTGAATGAAGTACAGTTATGAATTCATGCTCAATACAGAATGGTGGGCGATGATAAAACAATTAATCCATAACTCAGTGGAAATAAACTACCGTAATGTTATTAAACAGAAGGTAAATTTGCTGGCTCCTCATCTTACAGTGAGGTGAATTATTGTGTCTGTCTCTCTGTCTATCTACTTACCTATCCATCTATGTACGAGTGTGTATATCTATCAACCTATATATCTATTTATCCATCTATCTATCTATCTATCTATAATGCTTATATGTATGTCTACGAATGCATGTGTGTATATAAGCATGTATGCATATATCTGTCTGTCTTTCTGCTTATCTGA
>NC_136981.1:36157845-36202845 GCF_032717465.1 Coenobita brevimanus | reverse complement strand
AAGTAATATAGTCGGTTTATTTTCATCTGAGGGAACTGGGCCATTCTCGAAACCTGAGTTCTGAATCTAGGTTCCGTGAAATTCGATGAGTCTTGGTTATGAGGTAAGGATGAGTGTCGAGTCAAATCATCTGCCCAGTGTGACTACGCCTGGCCTTCACCTGAGCTGAAAAGGTTTGGGATCTCTGTCATCTTAGTGTAACAGTATTAGTAGTAGAAGTAGTAGTAGTAGTGTTAGTAGTAGTAGTCTCTCAACAAGGGCACCATAGTAGGCAAGACATCACCCCATGATCTGACTATATGGTTGCCACCCAACGTTAATCATAGTTTCTTTGGTTACAGGAAACCATTAAGTTTGTCATTTAGCGTAGAGTCACTTGAAGTGGAAAGAGTATGGAAAGGTGACAGGAGGGCTGGATGAAAAAAGAAAGAGAGGAAGACAGACGAGGAAAAAGAATGATGGAGATAAAAGAAGAAGTAGCCAGCACTACATCGGGTGAGTGGATGACGGGCGGCCAAACTTACCAACATCAACTTGCAGTAAATACACCACCGGCATGTACTGTTCTCACACGCCTCCATTTCTTAAACTGTTGTTATTAGAGAGCAAGTCTTTCTATTACTATCGTTGTTATTATCATTATTATTATTATTATTATTATTATTATTATTATTATTATTACTATTATTATTATTATTACTATTATTATTATTATTATTATTATTATTACTATTATTATTATTACTATTATTATTATTACTCTTATTATTATTATTATTATTATTATTACTCTTATTATTATTATTATTATTATTATTATTATTATTATTTTCACACAGATTAATATAGTCTCATCCACGTCGCTCTGTTTCTATGGAGACTGTTCTTGTGAAGAGCCAGGGTACCAGCCAGAGAAATTTCGGTGGGAGTTTCCTCTCTCTCTCTCTCTCTCTCTCTCTCTCTCTCTCTCTGTCCAGTCAGTGGTTTATGAGGAATCGATGCCCAGACGCAGACAAACACAGTCCAAAACAAGGCTTTACTTTCTTGGGGGCTACTGAGAGAGAGAGAGAGAGAGAGAGAGAGAGAGAGAGAGAGTGTTGCCTAGATACCTATACTAAGCAGACCTTATGATCATTTCTAAATGCCCTGACCTTAATAATAATAATAATAATAATAATAATAATAATAATAAGCGGGGCCAAGGCACAACAAATCCGTCCCCGACAGTCATATTAATGCTGACGTATAAATACAACAGGATATCTATAACAAAGAAGTCACAATTCAAATTTGCAGTAAATAGGGTGAAAGTAACGATTTCATGCCCATTAGAAACTTTAGGCCCGACCCACCTGACATTGACCCCCCTACCGGTAACTGGGGGGGGTGAACCCCCTGATGTAATGAGGCATGTTATAGGATGCGGATTTGAAAGATGCACCTTAATGTTTTGGTTTCATGTCGTTATGACGAATTTGAAAGGAGTAATGGCGAAAAAACGATTTTTATTTTTTTTTACATTTTTTGGGCCTACAGCCTAGGCCTAGGCTCAATTTGGCCCAGAATTTAATTAGATCATCAAAAGGCAATAGGACATCATTCCTGTAATTTTAGTCAAAATCGTACCAGTAGTTTTCGCGTAAAGTTGTTAACAGACAGACCGGCAGACAGACAGACAAACAGACAACCCGAGTGAAAACAATACTCGTCCCCAAGCCCCTCCGGGGCTGGGACGGGTAATAATAATAATAATAATAATAATAATAATAATAATAATAATAATAATAATAATAATAATAATAATAATAATAATAATAATAACAACAACAATAATAGAAGTAATAGAAAATCAAATCCTTTAATTACACAGGTTTAATAAATCCAACAGCATGAGAACAATAGAGAAAACCAAGAAGCTCTCACCCACCCACCAAACCCACAGGTAAGACACTGAAAATACCACCTTAAAGAACTGAAATGTCTGAAAGAAAATTTTATAGGAAAGTAGAAATTGGCACTAAAATGGGAAACACTGATTTTATGATCTCTTGTTCTTCTGATAATTGCTTAATTTGCCTTTATTTACGTGTAGATGTAAGCACAAATTATGAATATATAGGAGAGAGAGAGAGAGAGAGAGAGAGAGAGAGAGAGAGAGAGAGAGAGAGAGAGAGAGAGACTAACAGCACCTCTATCTTTAATACAATACCTTCACACTGCCATCTAATTAATCAGTTCATTAGCCCAGCCTGTGTTAAGTAATTGCCTTGCTCTGTCAGCCTGGTATAATCAACGCATTTATTTACAAGGACTGGGATAATTACACGAATAATGTATTTATGTTATTTATCTATCTATCAATAAATGCATGTCTGTTTCTGTGTCTGTATCTATGACTTTCTCAATTTACGTATGCATGAATGAATGTCTGTTTATCTCTCTCTTTCTGTCTGTTCTGTTTATATATTTCTTACTGTCTGTGTGTCTGTCTGTCCGTCTATCTATCAATCTTTCTGTCTATCTGTCAGCCTATCTCTTTATCTATCTATCTATCTATCTATCTGTCTATTTATCTGGTTATATATCTGTCTCTGTCTGTTTATATATGTCTTACTTTTTATGTCTCTCTATTTATCAGTCCTTCTATCAATCCATTTGTCTATATATCTGTCTACTTATCCTTGTATATATCTATCCATCTATCCCTGTATCTATCTATATCCATCAATCTATCGATCTCAGTTTATAAATCTGTCTCTCTGTGTATCATCATTGTCTCTGTTTATTTATCTATCTCTATTTATCTATCTGCCTATTTCTGTCTGACGGTCTGTCTGTCTTTAAATCTTTGTCTCTACCTATCTACCTCTATTTATATATCTATCTATGTCAGTCTCTCTATCTGTCTCTCTCTCTTTCTGTCTTTGTCTCTCTCTCTCTCTACATCTGTTTATATACCCAGCTATCTATCTATGTCTATCTCTGTCTGTCTGTCAGTTTATAAGTATCCGCCTGTCTGTCTATCTATCAGACTTTCTGTCTGTCTATCTATCTATCCACCTATCTGTCCGACTATACGTCTACCTGTCAATCTATATATTGTACAGTGTGTGTGTGTGTGTGTGTGTGTGTGTGTGTGTGTGTGTGTGTGTGTGTGTGTGTGTGTGTGTGCGCCCCGTATGTGTGTTTTGTTCTTGTCTTCTGTGTTCCTAAATGACGGTGTCTGTGTTGCAACCTCCCTGTTTTCCTGGTGTTCACCCTTGTGCCGTTTCCTTTCTTTTTCCTATTTTTTGGCCTGTCTGCTTCGTGTGTGTGTGTGTGTGTGTGTGTGTGTGTGTGTGTGTGTGTGTGTGTGTGTGTGTGTGTGTGTGTGTGTGTGTGTGTGTGTGTGTGTGTGTGTGTGTGTGTGTGTGTGTGTGTGTGTGTGTGTGTGTGTGTGTGTGTGTGTGTGTGTGTGTGTGTGTGTGTGTGTGTGTGTGTGTGTGTGTGAGATATACGCTTCCTCTGCGCCTCCAAATTATAGTTCTTGAATTATATCACCTAGTTCTTTTTCTACCAGGTAAGTTTTTGTTACTGTATTTCACCTTTCCTCCTTTTCATAATCTTGTGTGTATTTCTGTCCTTTCCTCTGTCTCTAAAAGTACAGTTCTTGATTTTACCTTTTCCTCTCTCTCTCTCTCTCTCTCTCTCTCAATCATTATGTTTTTCTTTTCTAATGTGTGTATTTTTCCTTTCTTCCGTTTCTCTATGATAAATTAATGTTATCACCTCTTTAGCTGTCCACTGCTTTTCCCTCAGCGTTATCTTTTCTCCTCGTTTTCTTTATTTTTCTTGATGTATATTGTGTTGCCTCTTTTTCTCCTCTTTATTTTTTCACCTGTGTCTTGTGCTGCCTCATTTTCTCTTTTTCCTTTTTTTTTTACTTGTCTCTTATGCTGCCTTTGTTCCTCTTTCTTTATTGCTTCTATTTTCGCCCTCGTTATCACCTTTCCTCTTCCTCCCTGTTATGTGCGTCCTGTTCCTTTCTCCTGTTTCTCCCATTGTCTGTTTTCGTCCATATCCAGCTCCTGATTGTCATTCGTCTTCATTACCTAAGTGTTCCTTCTCCCTCCTCCTCTTCTGTCCTCCTCCTCCTATTGTTCTTTTTGTTGTGGCTAAAATCCCAGACACATCTTTTTTTTTTTTGAAGCGAGAAAAAAGAAACCAAAGGCAAGATTATTCCATCCCAAAAAGAAAGAAAGAAAGAAAAAAAAAGAGAAATTCAAGGTCCGTTCCTTTCGAGATGCCTGGACACACTGCGTTTAAAAGGCTGGAGGTCATAGGTAGCATGAAATCTGAGAGGAAGACAATTCCAGATTTGACCTGTTGTATAAGTGAAGGACTGGGAGTAAAGTATACCCAGTGGACTGCAGGCTGAAACTGTCCCTATCCAGCAGTCCACCATCCTTCTTTCTGCAGACAGGGAGAGGACTGAAAGCCACTTCTATAACCCGGCAGCTCCACCGCCCGGTCATATCAGTGCCACCAAGTGAAGGCGTCCCTCTCCATAAAAATAAAGTGGTCTGAAAATAGCGCAACACTCGGAACTTCCCTGATGGTAGCACACGTGTCACGGGAACGGCTCAGTCTGCTGGTGAGGGTGGGGGTGTGGCAGTCGCGATAGGGAATGTATATGTGGTGTATGATAGACATTGATAACGCCGATTAAGCCATCCCGGCAACACAAAAGTAGCCTAATCGCCTGACGGGGAGGAGAAGCAGCGTCATATATGTAACATCCAGTACAAGCAGAAAATCAATTGAAAATAATAGAGACAAGAAAAGAAGCGGTGCCAAGGAACAGCAACCCCGTCCCCGGCAGTCATTTTAGTGCTGACGTATAAACACAACAGGATATCTGGTCAAAGATGTCACATATCAAATTTGGAGTAAATCGGGTGAAAATTGACGAATTTATTCCCATTTGAAATTTTAGGCTTCACCATGACCCCCCCTACAGCTAACTGGGGGGCAACCACCCTGAAGTAATGAGGCATGTTATTAGATGCAGATTTGAAAGATGCACCTTTATGTTTTGGTTTCATGTCGATATGACGAATTTGAAGCGAGCTATGCGAAAAAAAGGATTTTTTTTTTTTTTTTTTTTTGAAGCATTTTTTGTGCCTACAGCCTGGGCTTTCACCCAGTTTTTGCTAAAAATTTAATCAGGTGATCAGAGGGTCATAGCCCATCGTCCCTCCGGGGCGGGGACGGATAAATATAAAAGCGGGTAAAATGAAAAAATGATGGAACCGCTGCTGTTTGTACGACAAACCAGCAGAGGATCGTACAAAGGAGGCAGACAATTGAGAGATCACGAGGAAGACAATGATAAGCAGGAGATTCACGTAAACAGGAAGCGTGAACGACAGAGGAGAGAGGACGGATAATTAGAGGACAAGCAATCAGACAGGTAATGAGGACGATAAGCAATACGAAAACAGACGAACATAGACAATGAATGAATGAGGAGAAAGGAAAAGGACACGCATCCATTCCAGAAACAACAGGGAAGCAGATTTTTTTTTTTTTTTTTTTTTTTATGTGCTCGACTCTGGGCATAGGCTTCACAGCCTGGTCCCAAGGCCCAGTAGTCCTCCTACATATCATACACCTCTCTACATGTCACCACTTCGGCGCTAACACCCACCGTCCATATTGAATACATGCTAGGGCTGTCTCATACAGGACTGGTGTATTGGTATTGGCGGGGGTATTTTTACGACATGTCGGCGGGTCCTCTGGTAGATCGGTAAAGTCTGCTTTACATGAAATTCAAATCATTAAACTGTTCCCTCCCCCAGCGAGGATTTGAACCTGGGTCCAGTAGGACCGCAGGCCGCCTCTCTACCGATTGAGCCACCGCCTTCCCAAAGGTGATAACACTACGAAAATAGAAATAATAAAGAAAAAGAGGAAAAGAGATATCCCAAGAGGCATGTAGAAATAACGGCAATGAGGAAAAGATATAACTGGGAGGAATAAACAGAGGACAGATAAAAATGTGATAACATTGATCAGTTTAATAGAAAAACGAACGAATGGAAAAATACGCACAAAAAAAACTTGAAAGTGAGACCAAAGAGTATTAATGTTGCTGTTTGCTGATGATACAGTATTGTTGAGTGAAGGTGAATGGGAGTTGCAAGGTTTGGTGAATGAATATGGGACAGTGTGTAAGAGGAGGAATCTGAAAGTTAATGTAAACAAAAGTAAAGTTATGGTGTTTGAGAGGAATGAAGTCACAGAGTGTGCAGTGAGGTTGGATGGTGAGGATATGGAGAATGTGAGTGCATTCAAGTACTTGGGTAGTGTGATGAGTAAGGACGGAACTTTGGGGGATGAAGTGCATGAAAGGGTACAGCAGGGAAGGAAGGTTGTTGGTACACTGAAAGCGGTGATGAGAAATAAGGAGGTGAGTATGGAAGTTAAGAAGTCACTGCATGATAGTACTGTGATCCCTAACCTGACGTATGGAAGCGAGGCGTGGACCTTGCAAGAGAGGAACAAGTCAAGAGTGAGAGCAGTGGAAATGAGTTACTCGAGAGGAGCATGTGGAGTGATGTGGAGGTACAGGTTGACGAATGAAGAAGTGAAGGAACGTTGTGGGGTGGATATGGTTGAGAAGATTAGGAGAAATACACTGAGGTGGTTTGGATATGTGAAGAGAATGGAGAATGAAAGACTGACTAAGAGGGTGTATGTAGGTGAGGTGGAGGGAGGGAGAGGGAGGGGTAGACCGAGGATGAGGTGGAGGGATGGAGTTGAGAGGTATATGAGGGAGGGGGGGATGAGTTGGGGGGAGGGTAGTCAAATGGTGGGTGACAGAGCGACTTGGAGGCGTTTTGTCAGCGGCCACCCTTTGCGGGATTAGGGCGTCGGGCTATAGATAGATAGACTACTACTACTACTACTACTACTACTACTACTATCCATTTTCAGACTCTTGTAACTGGTTATCTTTTTCATTCATTCGTTTTTTAGACTGATTCAGGAAATTTGGAAAGCTTCATACTCTGCAATTTCTTTGATCCCCTTTTTCAGAAGTTCTCGTACTCAAATTGCCACCACTTCGGCGCTAAGACCAACCAGCCATAATGAATACGTGATAGGGCTGTCTCACTCAGGACTGGCATTGACTTTTTTGGGGAGGGAGTGGGAGGGAGGCATTTCAGTTGATTTTAACAAATTGTTTTAAGAAAGTTCCAGTTTATAAATGTTCCAAGTCTACTCCTAGCCTGGTCTTGAACGCTCGACTTTTAAGACAGAAAATAATTTCTTTTATATAAATCAATTCTCTTAAACACTGATGCAAATTAGATAAATATTTAAAACAATAAGAAAACCTACTAAGGAATATCCAGGTGCGGTATTAGCTAAAAAGGCCACAAAGTCTCCTGTTAGTATCAGTACCAAGTCAGTGGTACACTTAAGGGATATAGCATCTATATTATAAACGTATCTGTGTGTGTGTCTGTGTGTGTGTGTGTGTGTGTGTGTGTGTGTGTGTGTGTGTAGTTGCTGAGTAATCCTTAATTCCTCATTTTGAAGCTTGAATAAACAGGTGGGTTCCTAGAGGACAAAGCTTATTAACTTTTAACCTTCATCTGTGCAGCCAAAATTAATATATTGCTTAAGACGAGCTGTAATGTATCAGCCCTAATTAATATCGAAAATTTTGAGATCAGTTAGAGCCATACATGACACTCACTGGGTTTGGTGAGATTTTGAAAGTGTTCCAACAATTTTGAGTAATCTTCAGTCAAAACAGAGAAGTAGTTTTATAACCTGGCTGCACAAGACGCCAACTACAGTGCAGAGAGCAATAAGGGAGTCTTGTGCATTCTCCCTCAAACATCAGCCCTTACTCACACCCTTCCTTCTTCTCTCTTTAAGTCTCTCACACTCTCTGCAACATTTCCCATACACTGTCTTCGAGCTGCTCTATCCCTTCCTCTGGTACTGATATAGGTTTGACTCAATGGCTGTTTTAGTTACGCCTGCTACCTAGAGACGATTTTATATAATTCTGGGGGATCGCTCTTGCGGTGACACGGCATGGATAATGATGGTGATGATAGTGATGATCGTGACAGTAATGCTGCTGATGATGGTAAAGTTAGTTGGTGGTGGTGATGACAGTGAAGGTGACAGTAATGGAAATGATTATGATGATGATGATGGCAGTAGTGATGGTTAATGATAATAGTTATGAGGGTGATGATGATGATGATGATAATGATGACAGTAATAGTGATGAGAGAGAGAGAGAGAGAGAGAGAGAGAGAGAGAGAGAGAGAGAGAGAGAGAGAGAGAGAGAGAGAGAGACTCAGGCTGAGGCTTAAATTATTTCTCTCACGCACTTCTCTCTCACGTTCTCTCTCAAATATTCTCTCACTCTTCTCTCTTCTCTTTCACACTTCTCTCTCAATTTGTCCTTCAAACACCCTTCCTTTCACACTGCTTCATATTTCCTTTCACACATTCTCACTCTGACTTTCTTCTAACATATTTTAGTCACATTCTTTTTTCCTCTCTCTCTCTCTCTCTCTCTCTCTGCAACACGACTGCTCCCTTAAACTCCCCACATACTCTCCCTCTCACACAAACTCTCCTCCCACACTCTTTCCCTCCCCACTCTCTCTCTGCACCCAGAATAGCTTCTTCGTTACTATTTCAGCTGTTTATTCCCACTGCGATTTGCCTCCCCCCAAAAAAACCCCAACTGCATCATAGCCTTGCACTGCCCGTCTTCATAGTCTATATTCAGTTTTGCATGATTGATTTCAGTGTCTGCATATTTCAATAATTTTTTCTTGTTCTACTTCCTCTTCTCCTCACACCCTCCTCCTCCTCCTCCTCCTCCGTCTCCTTCTTCTTCGTCTTCTTCTTCGTCTTCTTCTTCCTCTTCTTCTTCGTCTTCTTCTTCCTCTTCGTCCTCGTCTTCTTCTTCTTCTTTTTCTTCTTCTTCTTCTTCTTCTTGTATTTCATTAGTCAGAGATATATATATATATTTTTTACATTGCATCTTCCACCAATTTATTATTACACCCGTGCACTCGAAGCAAGAACGAGTGCTATGTTTTTATCGGTGTGTGTGTGTGTGTGTGTGTGTGTGTGTGTGTGTGTGTGTGTGTGTGTGAGAGAGAGAGAGAGAGAGAGAGAGAGAGAGAGAGAGAGAGAGAGAGAGAGAGAGAGAGAATAGATAGAGTCAAAGCAACTGAGACAAAAGCATACACAAAATGGGAGACAGACAGAGACAGACAGACAAGCCGACAGACGGAGAATATTAGACGGAGAAGAAGGCAAAAGAATTCAGGGAGAGAAAAAGTGAGAAAGTGAGAGTGAGAAAGTAAGAGAGGGTGTATGGCGCGAGGGTGAAGTTCTGGAGATGAGGGCGGGTGTGGAGGCGTGGAAAATCTTATTAAACTGTTGACTGGTGAAGTTGCCTCTCTCTCTCTCTCTCTCTCTCTCTCTCAGGTGAAAGAGAGAGAGAGAGAGAGAGAGAGAGAGAGAGAGAGAGAGAGGATCGAAGAAAAATTATAATGAAGTAGGAAGGGAAATGGATGAAAACATTAACAAAGAAGGAAAGTCGATAAAATAAAAAATAATAATAACAAAGAAAGAAAAACGATAAATTAGCAAAAAATAGAGGAGCGAATAACGAAGAAAAAAAAATAACGAAAAAGGAAGCACTAAGAAATAAGGTCAAAAATATGAACGAGGAAAAAAGAATGACGGAAAATAGTAAAGAACAATAATGAGAAAGGAACGAGGAAGAAAATGATAAAAAACAATAACGTGGAAGAAATAACGAAGAAAGATGATAAAAAAACAATAACGAGGAAGGGAAAAAGAAGAAAAATGGATAAAAACACAAATGAGGAAGAAACATAGAAGAAAAATGGTCAGTAACAATAATTAAGGAGATAGAACGAAAAAAACAGTAAAAAACAAAAAGTCAGAATATAGAAAAATGATCAGCAAAATGTCGAAGAAGGAAATCTGTTAAAAATATAAAAGCCTGGATATTGTTAGAAGGATGAACGAAAGGAATTTTATTCATTAATTGACAAAGAAATTAAAATGAAACTCAAATGAAGTCGATGGAGAGGATGATGAAGACGAAAGAGGAGGCAAAAAAGAATGAAAAACAAGTGTGTGTGTGTGTGTGTGTGTGTGTGTGTGTGTGTGTGTGTGTGTGTGTGTGTGTGTGTCATCAGAAAAACAAGATAAGTCTGTTATTTCATCTCCTTCCCACAAGAAACCCTCTCCTTTATACACTCCCCCACCTTCTTCTCCTTCAAACATAATTTCTTGCAAGGAAAATCAGTCGCATTACTACTTTTAGAATGCATAATTTACGAATAAGTCAAAGCCTACCTAAGACTCCCCTTCCACACAATCCTCTCCAGTAGCCTATGCTTCAGTATTTTATCCCTTAATCTGGAATATTACTATTGAATACAGTTAGAAAAATATTTAGAGAGAGAGAGAGAGAGAGAGAGAGAGAGAGAGAGAGAGAGAGAGAGAGAGAGAGAATATAAATTTCGGCATGAGGGTGGGGGGTGAAGAAAATCTGGTCTATGTAATGAATGGTTGAATGAAGGACTGAAGGGATTTTACAGGATAAATGAGAGGAAAGAATTGGTGAAAGAGGTGCAGGAAGTGTTGAGAGAGAGAGAGAGAGAGAGAGAGAGAGAGAGAGAGAGAGAGAGAGAGAGAGAGAGAGAGAGAGAGCGAGCAAAAATGAAGAAATAAATTAAAACGGAACCAGCCATTAAGAGCGAAAAACTGTGTTGGGCTGGGGATTAGGGGAGAAAGAGAGAGAGAGAGAGAGAGAGAGAGAGAGAGAGAGAGAGAGAGAGAGAGAGAGAGAGTTCAAACAGAAGACAAGACTGGCACAGACATAAAATCAGAAAGACAGGGATTAATAGACGGAGAAAAGGCGAAGAATTCAGAGAGAGAGAGAGAGAGAGAGAGAGAGAGAGAGAGAGAGAGGTGGGGTGTGTGGCAAGGGGTAAAGTTACAGATATGAGGGTGGGAGTGGAAGCGTGAAAAATCTTATTAAATTGTTGACTGCTGAAGTTGCCTCTCTCTCTCTCTCTCTCTCTCTCTCTCTCTCTCTCTCTCTCTCTCTCTCTCTCTCTCGAGAGAGAGAGAGAGAGAGAGAGAGAGAGAGAGACTGAACAGACGAGAATGACCAGAATGAGTGAAAAGAGAGAAGTAAAGAGGAAAAGAAGAATTAAACTGGAAATGGAAAGCAGAAGAAAGAACTGAAAGAGGAGGAAGAGGAAAGAGGAGAATTGGATTGGAGGATAGAAAATAATTTGAGCCAAAACAAAAAATCCCTTTCTTTTTTTAAATGGGGATTGACTATCAAATATTTTCTTTCAAAAGCGATGTATCAAGGAAATTATGTTTGTCTTTGTTCATTAGTTGCAAAATCTAAATTACTGTCAATGTTAGGGAGATTATGTGTACTAATGTACGAAAATGTGCTGTACTACTAGATAGATAGATATATAGATAGATAGAAGAATACACAGATAGACAGACTGACAGACAGACAGAGATAGATAGATAGATAGGCGTAAAGACAGATATATAAATAAATTGACAGATACATGGATAGGGAGACAGGTAGACAGACAGACAGATTATTGTACAGGAACACTACCTGCACACACACACACACACACACACACACACACACACACACACACACACACACACACACACACACACACACGCACACACGCACGCACACGCACACACACACACACACACACACACACACACACACACACACACACACACACACGTATTGAGTGGGAAGTCGGTCCAGGGGCTTTAAGTTCACTCCTCAGTCTGACTCCACATTGACACCTAGTAGAGCCTGGCAGTATCTTAGTCAGGGTGAGGTATATTCATGTTTTGGGGGCATTGGACAGATATTCATTTCAATCTTGCTGTTCCAGACGATTTTACTCAGCTTAGGATAATGGTGGTGGTGGTAGCTGTGGTGATAGTGGTGGTGGTGATGGCATTGATGGTAGCTGTAATGATGAGAGTGGTAACCAGGTGGTAGTTGTTGTGGTTGTGGTGTTGAAGGTAGCTGTGATGATGATAGTTGTGGTGGTAGCTGTCGTGGCGGTTGTGGTGTTGATGGTAGTTGTGATGATAGTGGAGGTGGTAGTTGTGGTGGCGGTAGTGGTGTTGATGGTAATTGTGATGATGATAGTTGTGGTGGTAGCTGTGGTGGCGGTAGTGGTGTTGATGGTAGTTGTGATGATGATAGTGGAGGTGGTAGTTGTGGTAGTGGAGGTGGTAGTTGTGGTGGTGATGGTGGTGGTTGTTGCGATGGTCATGGTGGTGGTGGTGGTGCTGATGGTAGTTATGACGATGGTAGTGGAAGTGGTGGCTGCGGTGGTGGTGGTAGCTGTGGTCCATATTTAACGCTCCTCTTCCACTACCCTGGGCGATTTCATGTGTGTTGCGGGGACGGCTCCGTCAGAGTTATCAATGTCTGTTCTGCGTCACTGATTCATTTCCCACTCCAAAAACAAACCAGCGCCCACACCAGCAGACTGATTCGTCCCTACAGCACATAAGATACCTCTATGTGAGTTACTATACCCTGTTTACAATAACTTGGCCTAAAATTGCCATCTCTTCATCTTAAATACTGAGTTGCAGCAATAGATTAACACTAGAATATGATATTAGTCACGTATAAGTGCTATGAGAAAGACTGAGGGCTGTAGTACTGACTTTTTCTATCGCTGTGCTATGTGAAATAAACCGCAAAAGGACGGGAATCAAGACCAAGTTAGAGTAAAAAGGGTATAGTAATGAGCTATTTCCGTATGTTGGGTTGCAAATACTCCTCATTAACCCTTCCACCACCAGAGCCTTGCCTGGGATCAATACGATAATCCCATGAAAATAGGAATGAGTTCCAAAAATACCTTATCCTTTTTAAGCTGACATAATCTACCATCAGAAAAGTGTACCATGTTAGTAATTCAGTATCACTGTGTGTGTGTGTGTGTGTGTGTGTGTGTGTGTGTGTGTGTGTGTGTGTGTGTGTGTGTGTGTGTGTGTGTGTGATTTATTGCGTGCTTTGACAAGATATAACACGAGTATTAGCCAGCAATGTGAGGAGATTGATACTACTGCCCATCCAGGTTATAAATTCTCTGCTAAGAAGTCCGTATTACAAAACAGAGTCAGCTTTGATGTGGTAGAGAGAGAGAGAGAGAGAGAGAGAGAGAGAGAGAGAGAGAGAGAGAGGTGATAACAGTATTCCTATGGGTGTAGCCAACCTTGACACGAAAATTGCATCCACATGATATTTCACGCAATGATCTCCCTTATCTCTGAATCCAGCACCTTATCTCTGAATCCAGCACCTTATCTCTGAATCCAGCACCTTATCTCTGAATCCAGCACCTTATCTCTGAATCCAACACCTTATCTCTGAATCCAACACCTTATCTCTGAATCCAACACCTTATCTTTCAATCCAACCCCTTATCTCTAAATACAGCCCGTTATCTCTCAGTTCAACCCCATATCTCTGAATCAACTTATCTCTCAGTCCAAACCCTTATCTCTCAATCCAACACCTTATCTCTCAATTCAACCCCTTATCTTTCAACACAACCTCTTATCTCACAGTCCAACCCTTACATCTGAATCCAACCCTTATCTCTGAAAACGGCCCTCATTCTACTGTATATATAACCTGGACTGATTATCTTCCCGGAACTCACATGATGATGGTGATGTGTCTGTCCTTTCTGCATCGCTACTGAACAATCTCCGTAAATGTGATGACTCTTCTACCTCTTTACTGACTAATCTCTGTACTGTGTGATGCTAGCTATTTACACCTGGCAGTTAGAGGTGTCACTAATAATTTTTGCTTATGATTAATCTCATCTTCACAGTTTCGCGCACCTAGTTTTAATAAATCAGCCGGAGACATGAAACTGAATCTGAAATTGTGTATGGAACCAACTCATAATATATACAGAGATAAACAAAAAACAAATAAAAATACAGAGTAATCTGCATGAAAGGGAAAATACTAAAAAAGGCTTCTTTATACTTGACATACACACTCCTTAAGGAGTAATGGGCTTCAATATCTATCTATTTATCTGTTTACTTATCTAGCTATCTGTAGTGTGTGTGTGTGTGTGTGTGTGTGTGTGTGTGTGTGTGTGTGTGTGTGTGTGTGTGTGTGTGTGTGTGTGCGTGTGTGTGTGTGTGTGTGTGTGTGTGTGTGTGTGCATATCATTAGGGACCTTGAAGATGATTGGTTGTGTTGATTCAAGTATTGATGAGAGAAATAATGGTCGTGATATCACATTCTTACCATAATACTAATCCAATATGCATAAGAACCACAAATATATCTATCTATCTATCTATCTATCTATATCTATATCTATCTATCTATCTATCTATCTATCTATATATATGTATTCAACCACGCAGTATAAATTTAGTACATTTTTATATGATAAACACCACTGATATTTGCCCAGTAGATATTTCTATTAAAATTACTGAAAGCTGTGTGTGCAGCATGTAATTCTCGCCGTAAACACAAAGGCAAGCTGTCCAAGGGAAGAATTTGCACTGTTCTTTCGTTGTCCATCCTGCAAATCCCAGCCATGGTTAGGACAGGTAATCGATGGTAAAGTTGTGTGTGACTCCCCAGTAAACCCTGACCTGACCTCCAGACCACCCCTGACCTGCCACGCAGACCACGCCTGACCTGCCACGCAGACCACCCCTGACCTGACCTCCAGACCACCCTTGACCACACCTCCCTTGACCTGCCACAATACAACCATTCGAATCCTGGCCTGAACCTTGACCCTGGGGAGGTGTTGTCGGCATGTTGGTCTGCACAGAGGAAAACAAAAATAACGAGACAAAAATAACGAGACAGAAAGACAGACAGACAGACAGACAGACATAAAGAGGAAAAGGGCCAGAGTTAGACAGAGAGAGATAAACAGATATACATATTGAGAGATGCCTACACACTCGTATATACATGCATATTTAGAGACGGTTTTATATATCTATATTTGTATCTCTCTCTCTCTCACTCCCTATCTATCTATATACATATACACGAGTATGTGCATCTATCTATCTATCTATCTGTCTATCTATTTATCTATCTATCTACCTATCCTATCTTTATCTATCATATATATAGATAGATAGATAGATAGATAGATATAGATAGATAGATAGATAGATAGATACACACACACACACACGAGTACATAATTGTATCTATCTACCAGTCTATCTATCGATCTGTCTTATCTGTGCATGTATATGAGTGTGAATATGTGTGTGTGTGTGTGTGTGTGTGTGTGTGTGTGTGTGTGTGTGCGTGTGTGTGTGTGTGCATGCCTGTTAAGTCAGTTGCAACATGGAACTCCACGTCAACATGAGCCTCGTGCAAGCTTCAGAATATTCTCGCTGTTTATCCTCACTCAGGCGCTATTTACACTGGTGTTCCGTGTTCCTTGGCAGAGGAACTAAACACACACACACACACACACACACACACACACACACACACACACACACACACAATCATAAAATTGTCCTGTCCACTAATTTGTTCTTTGAGTTACATCCACACCAAGGAAATGTTATTTGTTGGCAAGAACACGAAAAAGAATCATTTCTATACCTCGACTCTTTGGGCTGTGTTTTAATGGCATTGGAGTCTGACTACGTAAAACCTTTGCCTTAGCGATTCATCCTGCATATTATACCTCAATATCCTTGTATTTTATTGATGGAAAACTTATATTAGTATTAAAACGATATGAATAGCATGCAAAAGAATGATGAAGTGTACTGAGGAAAATAAATCGCTAAGGAAGAGGAGTTACGGGATATCCAAAGCTATTCAGAAGACGGCCCAAAATTCCAGTAAACACAGAGTTGGTATACGCTGGCAAATATGGAAAACGACTTTACTTAATACATTACTATACTCCAAAATTACAGCATAATGGAAAAAAAGTACGCAAATAACTATAAAAAAATAAAAAACAATTTCTCTGTCTCTGTTTTGAGTTACAGAACATCCGCAACGGAGAAAATCAAAATCTAATATTCACAAAAAATCAATTCTGTGCCCATGTTTTAGCTCACCTATATAAGAATTAAGGTTTATAATAGCATACGCACACAAGGACATACTGCTCTGGCCATTATTATAGCACTGATTCAAAACTAAACACACACACACACACACACACACACACACACACACACACACACACACACACACACACACACACACACACACACACCGATTAAAACATTATAATTATCCCGTCCTGCTCCGGAGGTATAAATATTCACAAAGGCACAATTACTCGCTTCCTATCTGCAGTTTGGATCAACAGTACTGGAAGTATATGTCCACAAACCCTCACACAGACGAAAGGTAATCTGTTTTATTATTATTATTATTATTATTATTATTATTATTATTATTAAGCTTTGCCATATAAATGACGAAGTTTCTTGTTTTCGTCAGTGTTATTATAATTATTTTTTTATTTTTCTTTGCACTTTCTTCTTCAATCATGATGATATTACATATGAAGGTACCCTGGGGTAACCCAAGTCCTTGTGGAAATATAAATGACCCTAACCTATTTTTGAAGGTCATACTCATTTATACTCTAAAAATTTCATATTTGTAATTGAAATATCTCAGAAACTAATTAAGATAAAGCTGTTTGGTTGAAAATCATATGATAAAAATGTATCCTGAATAGTTTTGGCTTCATGTTTTGCCATTTAGCCTGGTGGAAAGTACCGAATTCAGATCTGCTCAGTGTTTTCTTTGCAAAACGTTTTAAAGAAAACCACAAAATCTGTCATACTGTAACTTTCCAGACATATAGTTGTGGTCCCTCTTATGATTTAGAAGGAATATAGTTATAGTTCAGCATACAGTTAGCGAGTTATTGAGACAAACGTAAGATTTACACATGTGTTCTTCGACACCACTGTCTTCAGATCCTTTGTTGATGTTACACAAGAAGTTACCATAGGGTTTTCAGATCTTGTTTATATTACACATACCTTATGTAACGTAAGTACCTACAGCGAGGCTTCGTTATTCCACACACCACAAAGCCAGCTAGAAGACAGGGCGTGTGTGCTGGGCACTCCCCAGGCCCTGTCTTCCCCCTTGCTATTTTTTAAATCAGCCCACACCCCACTGACCGGGCCGATGTATGGCCCTGCCTACACTATAGGTCCAGGAACCTTTAAACGAACGAACGAACTTCGTTATTGTGGTTACAGAATAAGAGGTAACTAATTATAATAATAATAATAATAATAATAATAATAATAATAATAATAATTATTACTGCTACTACCACTATTGTAATTAGTATTATTTTATTATTAATTTCCTAGGCTCACAGTTGGGGATGTAATATAACCAAATACAGAACACTCAAAGTCACCATTTTCCTGGTCGTGTTTGAAGCTTAAATGCACGGCTGCGGAAATGAGCGAAATAACACGTAATCCATTATTAGCCTCTTTTTGTATTTAATTCAAACATAGAGTTGTTGGTGCTGCTACTGTTGTGACCCCATGGAGATATTACCAGGAAATGCAAGTAGGAGTGGTATGAGTGGCAACAGCAGCAGCAACAGCAGCAGCAGCAGCAGCAGCAGTAGTGGTAGTAGTAGTAGTAGTAGTAGTAGTAGTAGTAGTAGTAGTTGCAACTCAGTGTTAATCTAAAATGAGAACTTGATCTGCTGACGTTACCCCATCCTTCCGTTCGCTATCCCCTTTCCGGTGACAGGGAAGTAGTTGAGGGACGTTGTACCAGGTAGTTGAGTCGCCTAATTATACCGGTGCCACCACACGAAGGCGTCCCTCTCCAAGCCAATTGTAGAGGCTATAAATGTGCCCAAGTACCCACACAGAAGACATTACCAAAGAACGCATGTATGAGTGGCAATTGCTTGACCGACCCCCAACGAGAGCCTGCAGACAAAGGCCTTAAGTACGTCATTAAGGCGGGATTTATGTGCCCTGAAAACCATTGGGAAACACAGGCCAGCACTTAACCCCATAAACCCACGACCCCGTCCCTCTCACTCCTCAAAAATTACCCGTCTATTACCCAGCTAGGAATGAGAGCCGCCCAGTGTGCTGCTGCTACTGCTGCTGCCTTGGCGAACGGCCGCTCCCTTCCAGCTCCCCTCATGTCATCGCTAACCCAGCTCTCCTGCCGCCGCTGTCAGCTGGTTTTGCGCACTTGCTTTTTGTCAGTCTAGTATGAGTACTTTCTGTTTATCCGTCTAGTCTGAGTACTTGCTTTTTGTCCGTCTAGTTTGTGCACTTGCATTTTGTCCGTCTATTTTTCTCACTTGCTTTTGTCCGTCTATTTTTCTCACTTGCTTTTTGTCCGTCTACTTTGCGCACTTGCTTTTTGTCCGTCTAGTTTGCGCACTTGCTTTCTGTCCGTCTATTTTTCTCACTTGCTTTTTGTCTGTCTAGTTTGCGCACTTGCTTTTTGTCCGTCTAGTTTGCGCACTTGCTTTCTGTCCGTCTATTTTTCTCACTTGCTTTTTGTCTGTCTAGTTTGCGCACTTGCTTTCTGTCCGTCTATTTTGCTCACTTGCTTTTTGTCCGTCTCGTTTGCGCACTTGCTTTTTGTCCGTCTTCTTTGCACATTCGTTTTCTTTGTTAGTTTGAGCTTTTTTTCTGTCGTCAATTTAGAGCTCTTGTTTTTTTTGTTTTTTTTCTAGTTTGCGCACTTGCTTTTCTGCTCTTCTACTTTGCGTACTTGCTTTTTGTTTGCCTTGCTAGTTGGTTTGCGCATGTGATTTTGTCCGTACCGTCAGCATACAAACATATTTTTTATCTGCTCAGCTGTTTTGCACTTCTTTGTTTACCACGTTAGTTTAAGCACTTGTTTATGTCTGCTCAGCTATTACAGCACTTGTTTTTCTCGCCCCATTACTTTGAACACTTGTTATTTTTTTTCTGTTTCATTACTTTTAGGAGTTTCTTCCGTTCTATTACATTGAACACTTGTTTTTTTTCCCTTCTATTACTTTGAACACTTGTTTTTTTCCCTTCTATTACTTTGAACACTTGTTTTTTTTCCCTTCTATTACTTTGAACACTTGTTTTTTTTCCTTCTATTACTTTGAACACTTGTTTTTTTCCCTTCTATTACTTTGAACACTTGTTTTTTTCCATTCTATCACTTTGAGCCTTTTTTTCCAGTTCCATTACTTTGAGCATATATATTTTTTTTCCAGTTCCATTACTTTAAGCACGTGTTTTTTTCCGTTCCTTTACTTCGAGCACTTTTTTTTTTCCGTTCCATTATTTTTAGCACTTTTTTTCGTTCCATTACTTTGAGCATTTGTTTTATCCATTCCATTACTTGGAGAACTTTTTTTTTTTTTTTTTTTTTTTTTAGCCCGTTAACTTGCGCACTTCTTTCCCGCTTCATTAGATCGGGCACATGATTTTTTTCCCATTATCTAGCACACTTTTTTTTTTGTTTTGTTTTCTCGCTTCATTCATTTGGGAACCTGTTTTTGTCCGACCCTATTAGCCTGCTCTCTTATTCTTGTAACTCATTTTTGTCCTGCCCATTGATTTGCGAATTTTTGTTTCCGCTCCATTATTTTGCGCTTTCTTTTTGTCCGTCCCATTAATTTGCGCACCTGTTTTTTTCCCGCTCCATTGTTTGCGCATTTGTTTTTGTCCGTCACTGTGTTTGCGCACTTGTTTCGCCCGAGACGTTAGTTTGCGAATTTTATTTCGTGTTTGGCTACGTTGCTCACTTGTTATTGACCCGTATATTCGTCAATTAAGGAAGCTCCCTAGCACCTCTTCCTTAGCGATTTAATTTTTGGCTTCTGCTGGCTAATATCAGTTGGTATGCTCTTTTTACTGTAGATGATGGTACTGGAATGATTTAAAAGACATAGATGATAAGGAGTAACGAGCAAAATAAATCGCTTAGGAAAAGGTGGTAGGGACCTTCCTTAACCGACGAGAATAAGTGGTTGCATGATATCCGACGAGCCTTCGTTAGGAGGTATGAGTCTCCTTGGTTACTAGACAAACCACCTCTCCATGTCTGACTACAGTTGGCTATCAGCTAAGCAAAACGGGGTAACGATTCAGTCTCCTTGGTTACTAGGCAAATTAATCACCCATCTGATTACACTTGGTCATCAGCTAAGTAAAAATGGGCTTGGGATATTTGTCAGGTTGGGGTAAAGCGTTATAATTAATTCCATTCAAACCAGACCACTTAACTCACTCTCTCTCTCTCTCCCTCTCTTTCTCTCTCTCTCTCTCTCTCTCTCTCTCTCTCTCTCTCTCTCTCATTTATTTTTTCGGCTGAGCTGCACCTCTCGCTTTAGTCGACTGAAAATGCGTTCTTACTCTTTTCACATTAACTAGCCTCTCTCATCACAGGGAACACTTTTCTTTCTTTCTTTCTTGCCAAATCTGCCTCGCTAACACCCTAAATCCACGTCGGCTCACTCTGTCCACTTTTCTCTTTTGGTTGGTGCTGGAGAGGGGCGCCTTCTTGTGGTGGCACAATTATAACCGGGCGGTGGAGTTGCCCTGTTATACAAAAGTCCCTCAGTTCCCTCCCTCATCCTGAAAAGCAGTTCGCAAAATGTGAAAGAAGGACAATTTCCGCCTGCAGTCTACCGGGTTCACATTCAGATGAGAGTGAAGCTGGAATTTCTGCTACTACTACTACTACTACTACTACTATTACTACTACTACTGCCACCTCTGTTGGTTCAGTTTCCTTTTCACTCCAGCCAACTTAAAATATTTCCCTACCTCTTCCACCTCAAACAGTTCTTTACCTCCTAGCAGTCACTGCCTACTATAATCCTTTTACTCTAACCTGGAGTAAAATTGCCATCTCCCCACCATGGACGGTAAGTTATAACAAGATATTCACGCTAGAATATCATGCTAGTCACAAGTAAACTCCGTGGGATGAATGTAGAGCCGTAGCAGTTTTTTTTTTTTTTTTCTGCTCCTGAGTTACATGAAATAAGCTACAGGAGGGCGAAAATCTAGGCAATGTTAAGGTGAGAAGAGTCTAGTTCCTGTCACTTCTCCTGTCTCTGCAATCGACTTACAGTGAAGGGTTTTTCCTCTGCTTCCACTTCAAGTATACAGTCTCACTCCATTATTCTTTTTTCACTTTAAATAGACGTAAAATTGCCCTCACTCGATCTTCCATGTATGGAGCTAGTCATGAAGAAGTGCTCCGGAAGTAATGGAAGGCTTTAGTATTGTTACGAGAGAGGGCGAAGCCCTTGCGAGTCTCTCGTCAAGTACAGTAGTGGTATTTTCTCACATATGAGCGGCCCAACCCGGCCCAACTCGGCCCGGCCCAACCCGGCGTGGCCCGACCGTAAAGCTTTTGAGAAGCTTATATCTCAGCAAACACAAGACCGATTACTGCATGGTTTGCACCACATGATAGCCCCATTCTTTAAGATTTGTTTTTGACACTTTTCATCAGGCCCCGGCGGTGCACGTGGCACGTAACTAGCGCCAAGTGCGGCACGTCGAAAATCTTCAAAAGAGGGCCACAAGCCAGTCTGTCGTAAAGGCACGAAACTTGGTAGGTAGATAGCCATCAATATACTCCAGGCATCCTCCGGGTGTAAAGCGACATTTCAATGCTTTCGGATTTAAATGACTTCGCTCGTACCTCGCCGACAAAGGAGTTTTCGGTTCTATTCTCTCACTGGACCCCGGGCTATAGACTGCACAAGAAAGAAAATCACCGCTATTAAAGTGAATGAGCTAGAGTCTATTTCACGCTCTGAACTCTGCATAGTTTTCACCCCCTCTCCAGTCGACCCCTTTCCCCCTCTCCACCCATCAGCCTCCTCTCTCCCCTCTGATACCACCTACCTCCCCTCTCCCCTCTTCCATAGTCCTAGGGTGGTATTCTTATGCGGTTAGGAAGCTTACTGACACCTCATCCTTAGCGGTTGCTTTCTGATGCCGTTCAGTTACTACATCTATCGGCCGCTTTCATCAAGGCGAGGCGATACAGTTTGTGTGTGTGTGTGTGTGTGTGTGTGTGTGTGTGTGTGTGTGTGTGTGTGTGTGTGTAGGACTACATAATAGATAGATAGATAAATAGATAGATAGAGAGACAGATAGAAGCAGGGAGTCAGATGATGAGAGGTGTTGTGTCTGCGAGAATCGAGCAGTACTAAACATGCTTACACACTCTGACGCGAGGAATGCTTGAGACAGCGTCTAGTGGCCATATACACACATACACATATGCTCATACACAGGCTACGGGAACTTTCCATCCACGAGGAACACACGTGACACACCCCTGCTACACCAGAATTTTAGGAAAGAGAGTTCAGAAGGAGACAAGCGACCCTAGAGAGAGGTCGAGACGGAGATTAGCCTTAGAACAGAAAGAGAGAGAGATAGCGAGACAGGGAGGTAGCTACCCGGGACTTATACTCTTCCCATAGAGAGACCTGTTTAATATTCCAAGACAAATAAAAATAGTCCCATACTATTCTTTACCTCTCCCGTCACTACATGACATCTGGTGGGGAAACTACTACAAGATATAAAAGCCGCTCGACCACAAGTCTAAAATATACTTCCCTACAAGTGACTACAAAGTCTTTATGACATGTGTGTGTTTTGGCAATATATCTCGTCAGCAAATTTGGTCTGTAGGTAGCTTGTACCTTAGCCAACATATTTTGGCGGGTGATTAGCGTTCGGTTCTCAAATGTTTTTGTTTAATATGCAATCAACGTCCATATTAAAGAGATATGAGAGCAAAAAACAGAAAGGATATGAATGGGTGGTTTGGAAAATTAATTGTTAAGGAAGAGGTGTTAGAGAGCTTCCTCAACCTACGAGAGTATGATCCTCAGTCATGTTATCTCACTTCATAGCCACTGTTATCTCATATACATAAGAGGATTCGTCTCTTTCAACACAGTTTTTTCTATCACTTCATTCAACTTACTCCCTATCGCCTCAAAAGCGATGGTGCACTGCAGGAGAGGGGCAGTCTGTAGTCCACTAGGTTCACGTTCAGATGAGCCTGGGTCCAAAACGGCAATCCCAATCGCTTCAGTTTCCCCTCGCACTCTAAACGACCTCTTTCCCAACGCCTTCAGCTTCTATTAGTCCATCTTACTTGGGCCAGACTGCTTCGGCCTCCAGTGTGCTTAGCTTGCCTCACTTTCCTTAGAGTCTTAAGCCATTCTGGTTACCCCCCCAACTCTACTCTACCTCTGCTTCGTTCCTGATCAGCTACTCTCTCATCTTAACAAGCTGCCTTTCTCCTCAGGCTTACTGTGCGAGTACTTTCCCCCTTGAATTCTCTTAGGTTACCTTTATCACCCCATCTCTCCCTCTTTGCTCACTGTACTTGACCCCTCTTCTCTCTCTCATCTTCCCATTTTCAGGCCACCCCTCCCTTAAAGTCTGTTAAACTTGCCTTATTTCCCCATTAACCCCAGTCGCTCCAGTATCCCCACTCGCTCCACACGACCCCTTTTTTCCTCACTCAACTATATTCGTTTTACTCTAACTTGGCCCATATGCTCATCCTTTTGCAGCTTATTTCACATAACTCGGTGGCGGGAAAAGACAGCACTTCAGCTCCACGTCAATACCATAGAACTTCTTTGTGAATAGCATCCTGTTCTAGTGCCAGTCTAGTGTTACAGGTGAGGACTGAAGATTGAGAGATGGCAATTTTGAGCCAAGTTAGTGTAAAAAGAGTATAGCCCTTCTGCACCACACCTCTCCTCTCCAACCAGCTCGGCCCAGAAGGTGAAGATATACGGTTCCTGCCGCTCCGTCGCCCCCTTATGGCCACTTCTGGAGGAGCGGGGAGGCGAGGGCAAGTGGCGGTACCTGCCTCCTGGGACCCCTACCTCCTGCCTAGGGATATTACCTGCCTGGGGATATTTACCAGAGGATATTGCATGAGGGTACTTCTTGCTCTGGGATATTACCTGCCCTGGAATATTACCTGCTTAGGGATATTACCTGCCTAACATTTCTCCTGGTTTTGAATATTACCTGGTACTCTTCCTAACTGCCTGGGGGTATTACTTGCTCTGGAATAATGTCTGTCTGGAATATTATCTTTTTAGGGGTTTTACCTGTCTGGGATATTACCTATTATTTTTCCTGCCTAAGGATATTACCTGTCTGGAAATATAACCTGCCTGGGAATATTACCTGCCTGGAAATATTACCTGCCTAGGAATATTACCTGTCAGGGGATATTACCTGGCAGGAGGAATTACCCGCCTGTGAATATTACATGCGTGTGAATATTACATGCGTGTGAATATTACCTGCCTGTGAATATTATCCGCATGGGGATATTACCTGTCAAGGAATATTACCTGCCTGGGGATATTGCCTGCCTGGGGATATTGCCTGCCTGGGGATATTACCTGCCTGTGAATATTATCTCCCTGGGGTTATTACTTGCCTTAGGAAGATTACCTGCCAAAGGTTATTAAGGAGAAAAAATGAGATGTCACTCTCATCTTACATGTCGGGACCAACTGCCTAGCCCCGGGCTCCTACGCTCCTCATGGGGCAATGTAGGATTGGGTGGTGGATGGATGGATGGATTTAATTCTCGTTAACTAATCCTTTCAGCTTGATGACTCACTCTCACTCTCTCTCTCTCTCTCTCTCTCTCTCTCTCTCTCTCTCTCTCAATTAACGAAACCTTTAAATACCCCCTAAATATTACAACTATTTCCCACGGTTTTGTAGTAACCTAATAATAACTAGAAAGCACTCAGAGAGCTCATACCTCCTCTAATGTCACTGCCATTAAAAGGGATCCTGATCCTGATGGTGATGCGTGGATATAGTATCCGGATAAGGGATACGGATCCGCCTCAAAATTAAATCAAGTCTTTCTTGGCCCATGTTCCACATTTCCACAAAATTTCATTGAAATTCATTGAGAACTTTTGGAGATATTGGGCTGTATAACCCGGATCCGGATCCACCCCAAATTTGACCAAAGGCCCACCCTTTCAAAAAATTTTTGTCAAAATCCGTTTAAAACTTTTTGAGTAAAGTTGCTAACAGACAGACAAGCAAATAAACAAACAGACAAACGCCTGCAAAAACATAACCTCCTTAGCTGAGGTAATAATAATAATAATAATAATAATAATAATAATAATAATAATAATATCCAATCCCATTTTCCGCCATATAAGCCATACACCCAGGCAGGGTATGAACTGGCCAGGGGGTATAAAACGACGTGTTACACCGGGCGAAGTAATGGAGGAGGAGGGGATAATACATTCGGTTGTATTCACAGTAATATCTCTTGCTGTCTGCACGAACGTATTCCTTTTCTAACGCATCTAGTATGAGACCTATAGCCCATGAAAATAAATAAATATATAAATCCCTCAAGCGAGGTTCAATAACATACTAAATGATAAACATAGCTAGCGATTTTCCTAGGTGATTAATGTGAAGGTATATGAATGTACATAATAGCAATAATGATGAGGAAAGGTCAAGGTAATTATATATATGGCATCCTTACAAAGCCAAGTCCATAAGAGTTGAATCATCAGGGATATTGCACTAGCTATCGACTCTGGTGCCCTTTTCATTTTTTAATTTTTTGAGCTAAATGTGTATTGATAATTATTTTATTATTGCCTGTACTTCAAGCCTCATTATTACTGTCTGGCGGTGTCGAGAGTCTAATGAGGACTTAATCTTACTGAAAACTTCATGATTTTTTTTTTGTTTAATCTGGCCAGTATGTTGGTACGCGAGGTTTCCATGAACTGAATAAAATGCTTTGAGGGTAGACAATTATATGGTTAAAAAGATTTTATTGTATTCGCTGGGGTAGCAGTAGTAGCAGCAGAAGTAGCAGTTTTTGTATCAGTGTTATTATTATTATTATTATTATTATTATTATTATTATTATTATTATTAAAGAAGAAGAAGAAGAAGAAGTAGCAACAACAGCAGTAGTAGTAGTAGTATTAGTAATAGTAACAGTAGTAGTACTAGTAGTAGTTGTTGTTGTAGCAGTAGTAGCAGAAGTAGAAATAGTTGTAGTAGTAATAGTAGTGGCAATAATAGCAGAAGTAGCCAAGTTACAGGAAAGAGTATAGCGCACTCTCCTAAGGCTGCGTCCACACCGAATCCTGCTAACTCGGGAGAGAAGGAGTTTTGCATCACAGCAATCATAAAAGTGGCCCCTCTGGACGCGGGCGGGTGCGGGCGAGAACGTCCATGGGTTAGCAATGCACAGCTCCTTCCCGCGCAAGCAAGCATTCGGTGTGGACGCGGCCAATAATAACTCGTATGACAGTAGCGAGAAAAATGTAAATATTGCGTACATGGGGTGAAAAGGTTAAGCATTCGGCCACAAAAAGACGAAGCATTTCTTTCTTATTCTCTACTCATTCTTCTTGTGCTGGAGATGTGTGCCTTCACGTGGTGGCACCGATGAAGCTGCGTTAATGGAGTTCCCCGGACATACAAACGTCCCTAAGCTATTTTCCTATCCCCGAAAGGAGAATGCTCAGCTGATGGAGGAGGGCAATTTCAGTCTGCAATCTGCCAGGTTTCCGTATCAGATGAACATGCGGCTGCAACTACAATAAATACCACTACTACTACTACTGCTGCTGCTGCTATTGCTATTACCACTACCACTACTACTATTACTACTACTACTACTACAACTACTATTATTACTACGACTACTAGTGATAATAAGGATAATAATAAGGACAAAAATAAAGATAATAATAATACTAATATATTTTTTTTCTGTCATTCTTTCTATCCTTATCGCTTGCCGTTTTTAAGTTTCAATTCCCCTCATATTCTCACAGTTCTGAATATGTATCTCCTCTTATTCTATCCTTCCTCTCCCTCCCTCTACTTGCCTATGCCTACCCATCTATCTACTTAACTACTTACGCAAATACCTCCTCCTCTCTCTCTCCGACACACACACACACACACACACACACACACACACACACACACACACACACACACACACACACACACACACATTCACCCGTCACACCCCCCTCCCCACACACACACTCATTTTCACCTGCCCCGGTTTCTCATCCCCTAGCACCCTCCCTAACCCCTCACCCCACCACCATCACTCTCTTTTAATACAACGCAAAAAAGGGCAATGGAGCGCTGTGTAAATGGGGCCCAGCTGGGAATAAGGAGAGAGTTTGATAGCAGGGTAGGTAAAATTCAGGCGAGAACAGAAGGCACGGACATTTTCAACTAGAGTCTGTTCATTTTAACTGGGCGTAAAATCTGCAATCTCTCCGCCTTGAGTGCTGAGATGTAAGGAGAGATTAACGCTAGGGTATGGTGCTGGTCACAAAGAAGTTCTGTGAAAAAGATCTGGGAGAAGGATATACACCCACACTCAGCACAATCACACACACCTTCAGGACACACACACACACACACACACACACACACACACACACACACACACACATCCTCCATAACAACCACAACAAACACCTACACAGGGAACAAAAACGTACACCCACACCAACGACAAACACATACACCCACACCGACAATCACATACACCAGCAACACCAATAAAGAAGCACATACAATTACAACCAAGAAAAGTCATACACCTTCATCCAGGAAAGAGCAATTTCTTCTCCCCATAACACACAACCAAAACAGCAAATTATAAACACATATGCCTACTACAATTAAGAAGCATATACACTCACAACAATTACAGTAGAAAAACACCCTGAGCAAGAGCTGACACGCCCCTACACCTAAAACAGCAACAAGCAAACACATACACCCACATGACAAGCACTAAAGCACATACAACCATAAGAACCATAAACAAGTAACCCAATACATAAAAAAAAATGCTAGTAACACACACACACACACACACACACACACACACACACACACACACACACACACACACCAAAGCAACAAACCAGAGGAGACTGAAGAAGAAATCCCAGTTCACACAGATCAGACGACAAGAGGGGAATATTAATGGTTTCCTCTCTTTTCTATCACTTTCTTTTCTTTCTTTCTTTCTTTTTTTTGACGATATGAGATGATTAAAAAAAAAAAATTTCTGACTTCAATTCCGTGAACTCAGAGTGAACGATTACTGTGTTTTTACCACGGTTAGATGGAAAATTCATTCTTTTCATATCGATTCCTGGGAGAGAGAGAGAGAGAGAGAGAGAGAGAGAGAGAGAGAGAGAGAGAGAGAGAGAGAGAGAGAGAGAGAGAGAGAATCATAAGTTTTCTCCGTTTTTATTCGAGACAGATTTGGAAGCCGCTTCAATTCACATATTTCTTTCCTTTTCAGGATGTAGTTTAGACCACGATGCAGGCTAACAAAGGAAATTTTTAAGAGAGAGAGAGAGAGAGAGAGAGAGAGAGAGAGAGAGAGAGAGAGAGAGAGGCTTTGTTATATTATTTTACTGATGACTGGATTCGAAACAATGATTCAATGCCTCGTTTCTTTCGTCCGGTTCATTTTGTCTTCACGCGTGGAATTTTAATGAAGAATTGAATCTTTGTAAATAATCGAGTTTTGTTATTTATGATATTTTGAGCAGTGAAATTTAATCAAGTGTTTTAATATTATTCATGATTTTTTCCAGTCATGTAAAAAGTACACTGTTAATGTTACCAAACTATTCTTACTACGGGGAAAAATTATATTAAGTTGAGAGAGAGAGAGAGAGAGAGAGAGAGAGAGAGAGAGAGAGAGAGAGAGAGAGAGAGAGAGAGAGAGAGAGAGAGAGAGAGAGAGAGAGAATTACAGCTATAATTGGTGATTAAATTTCATTATTATGCAACATTAACCTACCATATATATCTTCTTTTCAAACTTAATTAACCTCATTTGCATCCAAATAAACTCCACATGACACGGACGATTTTCGCATTTTATTCCTGCTTTTGCTAGAACGGTTTTATTCAGCAGAGAGAGAGAGAGAGAGAGAGAGAGAGAGAGAGAGAGAGAGAGAGAGAGAGTTCTGACTGTCACCTTTAACCCCCTCATCATCGCGTCAACTCAAGTACTCTGTTCCAGCTTAAATTATACGAATTATTCAGCTTAGTGAGTCATCAGAGCCTCAGAAATTAAGGCTCGTTATTCTTGTTGGTTAAGGAAGCTTCTTAACATCTCTTCCTTAGCGATTTATTTGGGTATGGTTGGTTAATATCCTTTTGTACATATTTATGCAGAAAGTGGTGATACTCGAAGGGTTTATAGGACACAGAAGATAGTAAGGTATAATAAACAGAACAAATCGTTTCGGAAAAGGTGTGAGGGACCTTCCTACCCACGAGGATACGCGGCGTAAGAGTCTAATTAAAGTCATAAGGAAAAGTTCGTCGACAGTTCCCTATTACCATTGTCTCGCCATTCATGATTCCTATATCTCTCCAAAGCACAGCGACCATCTCTTCTCTCCTGTTCCATATGCTGTGTACTTCATCCTGACTGTCGTAAAAAAATAGTGTTATACCCTCCAGGGGCACAGTAGGCAGTAAAAAGTGTCAGCAAACTTTTCCTCATGGCTGTACATAAGCTCCCCCCCTCCCCCCAAAAAAAAAAAAAAAAAATCCTACCATATATTGTGAAACAGTGGACAATGCGTTTGGAAATTCTCTCCTGCAATTGTTTATGTTAATTTATGGCTGCCGTTTTAATCAATACAGCGGGAAATGCTAACTTTAAACAGCATATGGGATGTATTGTCATTTCAGGAATATTTGCCATAGTAGTATTTGTAGCACTGGTAGTTGGTGCGGTGGTGGTGGTGGTGGTGGTGGTAATAGTTGTAGTAGTAATGATGGTGGTGGTGGTGGTGGTGGCGCTGGTGGTGGTGGTGGTGGTGGTGATGGTGGCAGTAGCAATAGTACTAGTAATGGTGATGGTGGTGGTGATGGTAGTTGCAGTAGCAATAGTAATAATGGTGGTGGTGGTGGTGATGGTGGTAGCAGCTAAAATTATAGTAGTAATGATGGTGGTGGTGGCAGTAGTAATGGTAGTAGTAATGGTGGTTGTGGCAGTAGTAATGGTGGTGGTGGCAACAATGGTAGTTTTAATGATGGTGGTGGTGGCAGTAGTAATAGTAGAAGTAAAGATGGTGGTGGTGGTGGTATTTGCTCTAACCCCAGGCTCATCTGAAACGTGAACCTGGTGGACTGCAGACTGAACCCGCCTCATCCTGCTGTCCCCCATCCTCCTTTCGGGGGATAGGAAGGGAGTTGAGGGACGTTTGTATAACCGGGCATAAGAGTTTGCTCATTTGTATTGGTGCCACCGTATGAATCATCCCTCTCCGTCTCCTGCCTTTGGGGAAAACACGCACACACACACACACACGCACACACACACACACACACACACACACACACACACACACACACACACACACACACACACACACACACACACACACACATACAAATCAGCACGGCCCATTTTGAAACCACTGATCATCTGGTTCCTATTACTTTCTGCAGCAACTGTACCCTATTTTACCGATCCAGTACCACAGCTTGCCTCTGTGAATTCTCTACCTACCCATGCTCCGTATACTCTTTTTACTTTAACATGGCCTATAATTGCCATCTCTCCATCTTGAATATTGAGTTGTGGTAGGGGACTGACAGTGAACCATGATGCTAGTCATGAAGAAGTGCTATAAAAAATAATACAGAACCTTAGCTGTGTCTTATTCTGCCACTGAGCTATGATAAATGAGCTGCAAAAGGACGAAATCTACCCAAATTAAGGTGAAGGAACGATAATTGGCCCTAACTGTAAAAATAATTGTCCATGCGCTGTAACTACCCAAGCACCGTAAATACTCATGCACCATAATTACCCATGCACCGTTATTACCCAAGCACCATAATTACCCAAGCACCATAATTACCCATGCACCATTATTACCCAAGCACCATAAATACTCATGCACGATAATCACCCATGCACCATAATTACCTATGCACTATAATTATACATGCACCATAATTACCAATGGACCATAATTACCCATGCATCCTAATTACCAATTCACTATAATTACCCACGCACATTATCTACCCATGCATCGTTTTAACCCAAGAACCATAACTGCCAATGTACCTTAATTACCAATGCATCATAATTACCAAAAATAATTACGGGTGCACCATAGTTACCAATGCATAATAAATACACATGCATACACAGTAATTACCCATGGACCACAAGTACCCATGCACCACATTTGCCCATGCACCATAATTATTCATGCACCATAATTACCCATGCACAGTGATTAACTATTCACCGTAATTAATCATGCACCATAAAATCCATAATTACCCATGCACCATAGAAACCAGTACCCTAATTACCCATGTAGATTAATTTCCCATGCACTGTAGTTACCCATGCACCATAATTACCCATGAACGGTAATTAAATATGCACCATAATTACCTATGTATCGTACAAAACTATGCACCATTTTTATCCACAATAATTACCTGTACACTAAAATTACCAGTGAAACAATTACCCATGAACCATAATTACTCATGCACCACAGTTACCTATTCACGACAACTGCCTGGGCACCATAATTTCCCAGGCACCATAATTACCCATGTTAAATAATTACCAACGCACAATAATTACCCACCCACAAAAATTACCCATGCCACCTAATTACTCATGTACCACAATTACCAATGCACTGTAATTACCCGTTGAAAGTAGTTACCAATACAAAATAATTACCCATGCACCAAAATTGTCCGTGTACCCTAATTGCCCATGCACCATAATTACTCATCATCATTACTCATGCACCATATTTACCCGCGCACCATAATTACACATGCTTCAAAATTAACCATGCATTATAATTACCCATTCAGCGTAATTGCCCATGCAAGTACTTACCCATGTTCCGTAATTACCCATTTACGGTAATTACTCTCGAATTATAATTACCCATGTACCGTAATTACCTTTGCACCGTAATTACCCACGAACAGTAATTACTCACGCACCGTACTTACCCATGTACGGCAATACCCATGCATCGTAATTACTTATGTTAGATAATTGCCCGTGCCTCGTAATAACCCATGTAATTACCCATGTACCGTAGTTACCAATCACCATAATTACCCAAGCACTAATTACCTAGGCACCTCAGTTACCCATATGCGCCAATTACCAGTGCACCATAATTACCCATATCCTTGTACTGTAATTATTCAGGTACTGTAATTGCCCCTGCACCACAACTACCCGTTTACAGTAATTATTAAATAGCCATTATTCCACAAGGATCATAATTACCCCCTCACAGTAATTACCCATGCACAATAATTGCCCTTGCACTATAATGATCCATACACCGTAACTACCCTTGTACATCAATTACCCATGCACCATAACTACCCACGCACCATAATTACCCATACACCATAATTACCCAGGCGCCGTAATTAGAAAGGCAATGAATTACTCATAAACCGTAAATACCCATGCAGTGTAATTACCCGTGCATTGTAATTACCCAGGCACCAATATTATTCATGCACCATAATTACCCATACACCATAATAACCTACTGCATGTACCGTAATTACCCACGCACCGAAGTAAGAACGCGCCAAAATTTCCAATGCACCGCAATTTCCCGTACACCATAATTACCTTTGCACCATTACCTATGCACCATAATTACCCACGCACCGCAATTACCATCGAACCGTAATTACCCACGCACAGGAAATATCCATGCAACAAAACATCCATGCACCATTGTTACCCATGCAAAGTAATTATCCATGCACCTTAATTACTCATGCACAAAAATTACTAAGGCACCGTACTTACCCATGCACCATACTTACCCATACACCAGTAATTACCCATGCACAGTAATTACCCATGCATAGTAATTACCCATGCACATTAATTAACCATGCACCATAATCACCCATGAACTAATTACCTATACCCCTAATTACCCATGCACCATAATAACCCAATGGAAAAAATTACATATGCAAAACAATTGCTCATGTATATACCATAACTATCCATGCACCAAAATTACCCTTGCACCCAATCATACCATGCACCATGATTTCCCATGCACCATAATTACTCATGCACCATAATTACCCATGTGCCGTAATAACCCACGCACCATAATTACCCATGTGCCGTAATAACCCATGCACCATAATTACCCATGCACTGTAGTTACCCATGCACCATAATTACCAACGCACCATAATTACCAACGCACCATAATTACCGATGCACTGTAAGTGCCCATGTACTTAATATACCCATGCACCGTAATTACCTCCGCCAAGGAGGTTATGTTTTTGCCGGCGTTGGTTTGTTTGTGTGTTTGTTTGTTAGTCTGTCTGTTAGCAACTTTACTTAAAAAGTTATGAACGGATTTTAATGAAATTTTGTGGAAGGGTGGACTATGGTCCAAGGAAGAAATGATTAAATTTGGGGTGGATCAGGATCAGGAACCGGATCCTATATCCAGGGATCCTGATCCTGATCGTTTTTAATGGCAATGGCATCGGCGGAGGTATGCCCAACCTCAGTGCTTTCAAGCTACCCATGCACCATAATTGCCCATACACGGTACATAATGCCACTGTACCATGGTTAACTCAGCCTCATAGTCGGTGTACCTTTTGACCCTTCTTTGTACCATATCTTTCCCTGTCTGTCTTGTCTTCCAAATGACCACAAATTTCTCTTCCTTCAAGTAAAACAAGATAATCAGAGACCCGCCTCCATAATGCATGAATCTGGGTAAAGGCGGATGTCACAGTCGAGTCGCAGTTTCAACACAGCATCCCAATTAGCCTGCTCTTGAAAACTGAAGTCACCCCCCCAAAAAAAAAAAAAAAAAAAAAACGATATATATAAGCACTGTCAAATTACATCCAATATTCAAGGCGGTATATCACTTTGCGGGGCCGAAAGTTTGAAAAAAAAAAAAAGATATAGAAATCGTTTTTGTAATTATCGAACGTGCATTTTCCCCAGTGATATACTTATGGGTAAAATATTTATCTCGATATGGTAAATTTTAACTACTAGCCATGGTGGTTGAGTTAGGGGAATTTTGTCTGCGATACAGTAGTTTGGGATTATTTAAAAGGTTAGCATTCACAAATACTGTACGTTTATTTCTATTAATATATACATACTTACACATACATACATACAGAGAGAGAGAGAGAGAGAGAGAGAGAGAGAGAGAGAGAGAGAGAGAGAGAGAGAGAAGGGAAAGGGAAAAAAAAGAGTAACTGTTGTACACATGGGACTAAAGAATGTGAGACCACTAACGAAGGCTACTGGGAAATGTCTGGTAATATTTGCAAACGCTGCTAAACCTGCTTTGTCAAGGACGCCATCTGTCCCTAGTTCGTGACATTTTTTTTCTCTGATTTTTATTGCAATTATGTGGATTTTTTTTTAATACGAATTTTTAGATGAGATAGGATAAAACATTTTGAGACCGTGTTGATCATTTCGGATTTTACAGAACCCCATTAGAGGGATTTGTTTTCTCTCTCTCTCTCTCTCTCTCTCTCTCTTTCTCGCTCTCTCTCTCTCTCTCTCTCTCTCTCGTTGTAATCCTCCAAGAAGATTTGACTGAAAACTCCAAGCGCTTTATCAGCAGGGACACTTAGAAACACACACACACACACACACACACACACACACACACACACACACACACACACACACACACACACACACAAGAAAAAAATCAATTAAAAGTATATAAATAGTAAAAATAAAATATACGCAGAAAAAAGAAATAGTGAAACATAAAATACGTAAGAAAATAAAAAAAATAAGTGACAGTATAAACCTTTGACTCGAGGGAATTACAGACTCGACATAACAATCCAATTCTGTGACAGGGAGGGTGAAGGGGATGGGGAGGGAGAGGGGGGGGAAGAGGAGGAGGGAGAAGCAGGAGGAGAGGGGAGAGAGGTGGGGAGGGGAGAGAGGAGGGGAAGGGGAGAAGGGAGGGGAGAGTGCAGGAGGAGGGAAAGGGGTGGGAAAATGGGGAAGGGGGAAGAGGATAGCAGGAGAGGGGAGAGCGGAGGGAAAGGGAATGGAGTGGGAGACGGGGGAAGGAGGAAGAGGATAACAGGAGAGGGAAGGAGGAGGTGGGATGGGGAAGAGGAGGGCCGGGTGCGGTGTAGGGTTAGAAAACCAGATATGGCGTTTTTTAATGGACTGCGATCTCGTTGACTGACATCCATCCCTTCCTCGAATGTGCTTGTTAAAATAAAGAAAAAAATATATGAAGGTACATTTCCAGAAGTAGACAGGTACATGAGCAGACAGGCAGACACAGAAAGCAAGATAGGTAGAGAGATGTAGATAGAAAAAGATAGCGATATGTTTAGATAAATAGACGGCCATAAGATAGATGACTATAAATAGGCAGGTAGGTCGGCAGAGAGAGAGAGAGAGAGAGAGAGAGAGAGAGAGAGAGAGAGAGAGAGAGCATGTTTTCTCGGTTTTTATTCGAGATACATTTGGAAGCCGCGACAATGCACATCTTTCTCTTATTCAAGATTTATTTCAGATGATGATGTCGTGCTTACAAAGGGAATTTTTCATACACCTGCACAGAGAGAGAGAGAGAGAGAGAGAGAGAGAGAGAGAGAGAGAGAGAGAGAGGCTTAGTCATATTATTATACTGATGACGGAATTCGGAACACAACTTTTCAAAGTAGCCATTTTTTTTCGTCTTATTTATCTTCATTCGTGGAAATTTAATCAGCAGTTGAACCTTTGTATGTCACTGGCTTTTGCTGAAGCTTTGTAAATAACCGGCTATTGTTATTTATGACATTTTTCTGCGGCGAAACTGTTAGATTAATGTAAATTATATTGATGAATTTTTCCAGTCACGTAATGCATATTGAAGTAGACTAATATGGTACCGACATAAATCTGCTTCCAATACATGGGGAATTATATGAATTAAATTATGAGAGAGAGAGAGAGAGAGAGAGAGAGAGAGAGAGAGAGAGAGAGAGAGAGAGAGAGAGAGAGAGAGAGAGAGAGAGAGAAATGACAAGTATTATTACTGGTTAAATTTCATTATTATGCACCATTAATGCATCACATATCTTCTTTTCAATCTTAATTAACCTCATTTGCATCCTAATTAACGCCTCATGGCAGGCACGATTCTCACATTCTGTTCCTCGTTATGCCAGAATGATTTTATTCAGCAGAGAGAGAGAGAGAGAGAGAGAGAGAGAGAGAGAGAGAGAGAGAGAGAGAGAGAGAGTACGGAAAAAGGTAATCAAAAATTTTCCCGCGTTTCATTCGAGCCTGATGTCGAAACCGCTTCAATTATGAGAGAGAGAGAGAGAGAGAGAGAGAGAGAGAGAGAGAGAGAGAGAGAGGTCAGACGGTCACCTTTAACAACCTCATCACTGCGTCACCTGAAATACTCTATCCCAGTTTATTTTATAAGAATTAATCAGCGTTGTGAGCCTCTGAATTAAGGCTCATATTCTAGTCGGGTGAGAAGGCTTCCTAGCACCTATCTTTAGCGATTTATTTCTGGATACTGCTAGTGAATATCCCTGAACTAGTTATCATGCAGAGTATGGTGATGTTGGAAGAACTCATATTACAGAGGATGACAGTAAAATGCAATAATAAAAGTAAATCTCTTAGGAAAAGGTGATAGGGAGCTTCCTTAACCAACGACGACACGTACTGAACAATGTATTTACAGCCATCAGCAAAAGTTCGTGGACAATTCCCTTTCAGTTATTGTGTCTCTTTGTCAGTATTTCTGATTTATTTCTAAGTTACAAAGACTATCCTTTTTACTCATAATGTTTTGTTGTGTACTTCACCTTAACCATCACAAATCATAACTCACGCAATACCCTCCAATGCCACCGGTGGAGGAAAAGTGTCGACAAGCCTCTGGTCATGGCTGTACATTCGCCCCGAAAAAACCATCTGAAAAATTTCCGACCATACAACAAAACGTTTGAAAATTCTCTTCAGGTATTGTTCGTTTGATTGCATGACTGCAGTTTTTATCAATACAGCGGAACTTTTATAGGACATATAAAGCACACTCTCCTTTCAGACATATTTGCCTTAGGAAGTAGTGGCAGAAATATAGTAAGAGTAGCAGTAGGAAGAGTTGCAGTAATAGTGGTAGTAGTAGTTGTAGTAATAGTAGCAGGAGTAGAAGTTGTTATGGTAGTGGTAGTATTGGTGGTGGTGGTTGCAGTGGTGGTAATAACTGTCATTAATAGTAGGAGTAGTTGCATCACTGCCACTACTGCTGCTGCTGCTGCTGCTGCTCTTATCATTATTATTATTAAAACTGCACACCCCTGTGGGAAGTTTTCTTGGTTTTGACAATAATAATAATAATAATAATAATAATAATAATAATAATTATAATTATAATGATAATAATAATAATAATAATAATAATAATAATAATAATAATAATAATAATAATAATAATTATTATTATTAATATTAATATTACTTTAAAACTACGATACTTGAAAGACTATTAGGCCTAGAGCCTTCAAACTTGGTCAGTTTAGACGGACAGCTGCCCGCTTCTTTTGGCCAAATATGGTGGCTATCTGTTTAACCGGACCTACGGATATCACCCGGAACACAGAAGAGGGAGTCAGCCAGAGCTATCTGAAGAACCGCTTTAAGGTAATAAGCTGAAATTTTACTACAAAATTGCCTTAAGGAGGACACGGATCGGAATGGAGTATATTCACTGAGATCGCATGAGGTAAAAAACTGCCACTCTTCCGGATACTCCGGATGTCACCCAGTTTTCCATGAAGGATTAAAGCTACAGCCAGAAAATTTGGAGGACTTATGGACCGTGATGACCTAAAGTGACCTGCGCAAGATCAGTGACCCTGACCTCAAGGTCCCGTTATGGCTCGGCCTCTGGAAGGCCCTGGCTCTGGGATGTGTTTATCAAATTTGTATTTGGACAACTTTACTGTATTTTAGTTATTATTATTATTATTATTATTATTATTACCATCATCATCATCATCATCATCATCACCATCACCAACACCATTATTATTATTATTATTATTATTATTATTATTATTATCATTATTATTATTATTATTATTATTATTATTATTATTATTATTATTGGCAGCATTTGTTATAAAAATAATGATGAGGATGATCTACTACTACTACAACTACTACTACTATTACTATTTAATTATTATTATTATTATTATTATTATTATTATTATTATTATTAGTAGTAGTAGTAGTACTCGAAATGGTAGCACTAGTAGTAATAGTAGCTGCAACCAGATGTTCATATGAACTGTGAACCTGGTGGACTGTTGACTGAAGCTACCCTCATCCTGCAGTCCACCATCCTCTATTCGGGGGATAGGGAGGGAGTTGAAGGACGTTTGCATAACCAGACATAACAAGTTATACTGGTGCAACGGGATGTAGGGACCCCTCTCCATCACCTGACTTAGGAAACACACACACACACACACACACACACACACACACACACACACACACACACACACACACACACACACACACACACACACACACACACACACACGCACACACACACACACACACACACATACATACACACCAGTCAACACGCCCATTTTAAAACTATTAATCATCTTGTTTCTATTACTTTCTGGAGCGAGTGTACTTTTCCGTGTCAATCCCACAGTTAGCCCCTCTGTGTTCTCTAGCTACCCATGTACTCTGTTCACTATAGCTTGGCCTAATATTTCCGTCCCTCCATCGAGAATACTGAGTTGTGACAAGAGATTAACACTAGCCTATGATGCTCGTCATGAAGAAGTGCTGTGGAAAGGATACAGAGCTGGTGCTAGTCTTATTCTACCGCTGAGCTACGCAAAATGAGCTGCAGAGAATACGAAAATTTGGGCCAAGTTAATATGAACGAACTTTACATTATACTAAATGTACTGTAAATAGCTATGCACTGTAATTACCCATGCACCGTAATTACCCATATCAATTTTCCAACCATCGTGATTACCAAAGCGCAGCAGTAATCCATGCTCCACAATTATCTACCTCAATTACCCATGGGCCGCAATTATGCACCGCAATTACCCGTGCACTATAATTATCCTTTATCATTATCCACGCGCCGTAATGAATGATGCACCGTAATTACCCATGCACCATAGTTATCCTTTATAAATATCCACTCGCCGAATTGAACCATGCACCGTAATTACCAGTGCACTACAATTACATAATTACCCATGCGCCGTAATTACCCATGCACCACAATTTTCCATGCACCATAATTACCCATGCACCCTAACTTCCCATGCACCAGAGTTATCCACGCACAGTAATTTCCCATACACCGTAGTGGATTTCACAGTACCATGGTTAACTGCCTGCTTATCTGTTTCTAGTAACCCTTCTCTGTACCCCAGCTGACCCCTGATTGTATGTCTGCGTACCTCAAGGTCAGGATCTCTCTCTCTCTCTCTCTCTCTCTCTCTCTCTCTCTCTCTCAGTTTATTAAGCTACCTACATATATACTTGCCTGTCTGTGTGTCTCTTCATCGATCGTACTGTATGGCTATGTATTCGTCATTCTGTCTCCTTGCTTGAATGTATTTTGATTCTCTCTCCCTCTCTCTCTCTCTCTCTCTCTCCCAATTGACCCCAAACTTCTCTTCCATCAAGTATAACAAGACAATTGGAGATCCTAGTCCATAATGCGTAAATCTGAGTAAAGGCGCTTGTCACAGTCGAGTCACAATTTCAACACAGCATCCCAATTAGCCTGCTCTTGAAAATTGAGTCCCCCCCCAGAAGAAAAAAACCATATATATACGCAGTGTCAAATTACATCCAATATTCCTGGTGGTATTTCTCTTCGCGAGGCCGAAAAAAAAGTATGATTTAGGAAAGTGTTTGTATTTTTCGAACGTGTATTTTCCCGCCTTTGATATATTTATGGGTAAAATGTTTATAGAGTAAATTTTAACTACTAGCAATGGCGAATGAGTTAGGGGAATTTGGTTTGCGATAACAGTAATTTTGGCATATTTAAAAGGTTTGCCTACACACATACAGTAGGTGGATACATACATACATATATACATACATACATACACACCCGTACATGCATTCATCTTTTTGCAGCTCATTTCCCATAGCTCAGTGGCAGAATAAGGCTATTACTGTGACTCTACTTTCCATAGCACTTATTCATGACTAGCATAATAGTCAAGCGTTAATCTCTTGTCACAACTCAGTATTATAGATGCGGAGATAATAATTTTAGGTGGTCAGAGTAAAAAGAGTATAGGTAGCATGGGAAGTTAAGGAATGTAAGACGGGTTAACTATGGTATTGATAGGAAAAAATGAGGAAATATTCGCTTCTGAAAGCAATAGGAATCACATGATCAATGGTTTCAAAATGAGCGGTGTTTAGTGTGTGTGTGTGTGTGTGTAATTCACCGGGTCGGTCAGGATCACTTGATGGTCGTGATCGTCAGCTTTTACCCTCCCGGAAGGGAGCTGAGAGCTCATATAGTCCGATCTAAGGGCAAGGCTGTGACCTTCACACACGCACACACCCGTCCCCTTGCTCAAGGGGGACAGTAACCACCCACTTCGTCAGTGAAACTTTTTGCAACCTGAGCGAGGCGCGAACTCCCGTCCACCAGTTGGCAAGCGGGAACGTTACCACTGCACCAGCGAGCGGTGTGTGTGTGTGTGTGTGTGTGTGTGTGTGTGTGTGTGTGTGTGTGTGTGTGTGTGTGTGTGTGTGTGTTTGTGTATTGCCTAAAATCAGGTGATGTAGTGGGATGCCTTCATGCTATGGCGCCGCATACTATGCATAAATAACGCACACAAGAATATTACCAGACATATCCCAAAATAAATCGCTAAGGAAAAGGTGCTTGGGAGCCTCCGTACCCAGCGAAGATACAGGCCTGAATTCTGAGGCTCCCGTGACTCATTGAACTGATCAGTTCGTTTGTAGTATGCTGGAATTGAGTATTTGAGTTGGCGAGATTATGAGGGTGCTGAAAGGTGACAATCTGAACTCTTCTCTCTCTCTCTCTCTCTCTCTCTCTCTCTCTCTCTCTCCAGAAGTATAAAAAAATAGGTAGCAGGCATCATGATCTAAAATTTATCTTGAAAAAAAAAAGTGAATTGACGCGGCTTCCATGTCTGTCTCAACAAAATAGGGGAAAAATTATGCTCTCTCTCTCTCTCTCTCTGACTGACTGCAATGACATGATTACTGGATGGCCAAAAAGAATGCTCTCTGTCTGCCTGTCTGTCTTTAGATCTCAATCCTTCAGGAAGATTTGACTGAATACGAGAAGCGCTGTATCGGCAGGGGCGTTGTTCGAACCCCTTACTAAAAAATAACAAAAAAAGCCAAAAAAATAAATAAATACAAAAATAAGTGAAAATAATACCTTTGATTAGAGGGAATTGCAGACTCGACGTAACAATCCATTTCTGTGACAGGTTGGGTAGAGGGGATAGCGATGGAGAGGGAGGGGAAGGGAAAGGGGAGAGGGAGGGGAAGGGAAGGGGGAGAGGGAGGGGAAGGGAAAAGGGAGAGGGAGGGGAGGGGAAGGGGGAGAGGGAGGGGAAGGGAAGGGGGAGAGGGAGGGGAAGGGAAAGGGGAGAGGGAGGGGAAGGGGAAGGGAAGAGGGGAAACAGAAGGGGGAGGAAGAAGTGGCGTAGGGACGCGAGAGGGTGGGTGAGGGGAGGGAGAAGGGTGAAAGGGTGAGGAGGTGGTGGAGGGGAGGGAGAAGAACGAAGGGGGAAAGGGAAGAGGGAGGGGTGGCAGGAGGGAAAGGGGAGAGGGGTGGGAGGGTGCAGTGTGGGGTTGGTGGTACAAGGAAACAAGATTTGGCGATTTTTTATCGGCTGTCATCTCATTGATTGACATCCATTCCTTCCTCCATTGTGCTTGTTAAAATAAGAAAAAGAAAAAAAACTGCGAGATACACACGCACACGTGCACCAGCAAACAGACATATAGATATAGACAGCTAGAAAGATATAGGTAGAAGAAGATTTATAGAGATATAGTCAAATATAAATGTAGAAAAATGTATATGGATGGTTGAGAGAGAGAGAGAGAGAGAGAGAGAGAGAGAGAGAGAGAGAGAGAGAGAGAGAGAGAGAGAGAGAGAGAGAGGCATTGTTATATATTATTTTACCGTTCGAAGGACTTGCAACACAGCGAATCAAATCCGCGTTTCTTTTGTCTGATTCATTTCTCTTCGCGTGTGGAATTTAAATCAGGAACTGAATCTTTTTAAATGACTGACTTCTGTTATTTATGCTAATTTGGGCAATGAAACTGATATATTTTATTTTTGTTCATCATTTTTTCCAGTCATATATAAAGTAGACTATTAATATTACCAAAACGAATCTAACCTTACTACCTTACTACAGAGAGAGAGAGAGAGAGAGAGAGAGAGAGAGAGAGAGAGAGAGAGAGAGAGAGAGAGAGAGAGAGAGAGAGAGAGAGAGAGAGAGAGAAACTATTACTACTGGTTAAATTTCGTCATTTATTTGCATCATTAAAGTATCTTCTATCTTAACTAACCGCATTTACGTCCCAATTAAGACTCATGGCAGGGACAGTTCTCACATTCTCTTCCTGCTTCCGCGAGAGAGAGAGAGAGAGAGAGAGAGAGAGAGAGAGAGAGAGAGAGAGAGAGAGAGCTCAGACTGTCACCTTCAACCTCCTCATCATCGTGCCAACTCATGTACTCTTTTCCTGCTTAAGACAGACGCATTAATTAGAGCCTCAGAACTAAGGCTCGTATTCTCGTCGGGCAAGAAGGCTCCCTAGCATCTGTTTTTTAGCGATTTGTTTTTGGATATGGCTGGTTAGTATCCTTTGCTTACGTTATTTATGCAAAGAATGGATGCCACCACATGAAGGTACCCATGTACATCTCCTGCCTTAGGGGAAAACACACACACACACACACACACACACACACACACACACACACACACACACACACACACACACACACACACACACACACACAGGGAGTATAAAGTAAATGGGCAGAATTAGTAAAAGTGAAGCAAGATTTAGCGAATAAGGTTGAAACAAAAAGCATAACAAGTAACAAGGGAGGTGAGATATCATATACAACCCAAAGCTGATAAATGAAGCAGCAGAGATTAACAAAGCTATTATAATCACTGGTAAAGATGATGAAATACGGAACAAAATCTTTAGAGACAAAAATGAGATGGTAAATATAACGACCCAATTGAAATAGGTATCAGAGGACATCTGTGAGAAGATGTAGAGGAATTTAAAAGGATAGGGAAATATGAGAATAAGAGATCAAGGTCCCTGAAAGTAACCTTCCAAAGTGTGAACACTGTAGAAAATGCAATAAAAATACTAACAAGCTTAAGGAATTAGAGGAATTGAAAGATGTATGGATGAAAAGATGCCTAACTAAGGAGGAATAGGGATAACTCAAGGAAAATAAGGGAAGAAGCAAAAGGAAAGAATGGTGAAAGAGCAGATGAAGATTTTTTTTTTTTTTTTTACAAAGTAGGAAGGTTGCAAGTGAGAAAATGGCACATAAACAGCAAGGACAAAAAAAAAAGTTAAAAAAATAGGGTGATACTCAACCAATGTCAAATATATAAACAATGTGACTAAGCTATTGTACTTAAATGTAGATGGAATGGTATCCAAATTATAAGAGATAAAAGACTTTACCAAAGTAAAGGAACCTCATATTACGGAAACAAAATTAACCTCAAGGATATCCAATGACTCCTTAAAATTTTATGAATACAATAGATGGAGAAGAGACAGAATTTTTTGAAAAAGGAGGAGTTATGATATTAATAAACAAAAAATTCCAAGTCAGAGAGACAGAACTAGACATACCATCACAAGCTGAATTAATTGCATCAGAGATTACTTATTCTGAATGGAAGAAAAATCTGAAAGAAATATACTAACTGGAGATTTCAACACAAATATAAATTGGAACTTTCCAGATGTAAGAAGCTCCTGGATCTTATACAGTTTTTCCTATCACAACATGTAATGGAAAACACCAGATAATTAGGACCAGGAAATCCCTCATTGTTAGATATCATATTTACTTGGCAAGAAAATGATACTGAAGAGATGAGAAAACTGGACAAAGGAAATGCTAATAGTCTTGACAAGTTTTCAAGTTGGGTATATGTTACATGAATGTGCAGAAGAGTTAAGCAGACCAATACATTAATTATTCAGGGAATTCTTAAGACAAGGTAAGCTACCTGATATCTGGAAGAAGGCAAACATTGTTCCCCTCTTCACGAAAGGAAATTGACAAAATCCACTTAACTACCGACCAATATCATTGACCAGCGCCGTAAATAAGATATTAGAAAAGCTGATACAGAAAGTTTGGGTAAATCATCTGGAAAAACACAATATGATGACAGAAAGACAGTTCGGTTTAGATAGGGAAAGTCATGTGTTACTAACCTATTACGCTACTATGACAGAGTTGCATCAACACCGCAGAAAAGAGATGACTGGGTAGGCAGCATCTACTTCGATTTCAAATAGGCATTTGACAGAGTTTCACACGAAAGACTTTTATGGAGACTGTACCATCAAGGGGGAATCCAATGTAA
>NC_136981.1:36127845-36152845 GCF_032717465.1 Coenobita brevimanus | reverse complement strand
TGAATATAGATAGATATAATTCTAAGTAAAAAGATGTAAGTAAAAGATGTAGACAGAGATGGATATAAGTAAAAAGAGCTAGATAGAGAGGTTGGTAAAGACAAACAAAACTAAATATTACACACACACACACACACACACACACGCACACACACACACACACACACACACACACACACACACACACACACACACACACACACACACACACACACACACACACACACACACAAAGATAAAAATGCAAGACACTCTGCCAAGAGGTGTGCAAGAGGAACGCAGTGGACAATCCGAGGAAGTCACACTGGGGAGAGACAGTGGGGAGATAACAGATGGGGTGAAAGTTATGAACAGGCTTGGGGAGAATGAGTTATACTCCTTTTACTGTCACTTGGCTTAAAGTTACTGCCACTCGTTCTTGAAATCGGAGCTCTAACAACAGATTTACACTAGAATATGTTGCTAGTCGCGAAAAAGTGCTATGGAATGGATATAGAGAAGCAGCAACGCCTTTTTCTGCCAATGACCTGCGTGAAATCTATGCAAAAGGACAAAAAATATGGACAAAGTTAGAGTAAAAGGAATATAGACGTATTAACGAGGGATGGGGGTGTGAATAACATTTGGTTGGGGGAAAAATATGAGAGAAAAGAAAGACCTAAGCGGACGGAGAAGGATGCGAGGACAAGGTGGAAATGAGGTGATATAAACGTGTGTGTGTGTGTGTGTGTGTGTGTGTGTGTGTGTGTGTGTGTGTGTGTGTGTGTGTGTGTGTGTGTGTGTGTGTGTGTGTGTGTATTCCCAGGAGAGAGATAAGGGAAGGGGGCAGGGACAGGGTGAAGAGAGGAGACTTGTTATGGAAATGTACAAGAATGAATGAAGGTGAAAAAGAAAGAGAGAGAGAGAGAGAGAGAGAGAGAGAGAGAGAGAGAGAGAGAGAGAGAGAGAGAGAGAGAGAGAGAGAGAGAGAGAGAGAGAGAGAGAGGAGTGTACAAGTGAGGGAAGACAGTGGACCATTAGGGAAGACGGAAAAAAGAATGAATCGCTGACAGAAGGAGAGACCAGAGAGTATCACGAGAGAGGTTAAGGGTCCGAGGAAATGAGAGAGAGAGAGAGAGAGAGAGAGAGAGAGAGAGAGAGAGAGAGAGAGAGAGAGAGAGAGAGAGAGAGAGAGAGAGAGAGAGAGAGAGAGAGAGGCCAAGTGGGTTAAAACAGAGGAAAATGAGAAGGATATCAAGTCTGAGAAAAGAAATGACAAGGAAAAGGAGATAAAATGTTTGGAAAAGTGAAAGATGGGCAAGAGATAAGTAAGAAGGGACTGAGACAGAGGGAGGAAATATCAAGAATAATAACAGTGATAAAAAGAATTTGATGATGATGATGATGATGATGATGATGATGATGATGATGATGAGGAAGGGTGAATTCGCGGAGTTGGAGTAGGGAAAGATGAGGAAGAAGAGAGTGAATGAAAGACAGCAGAGAGGCATGGAGAATGAAGATGGGGGAGGGGGAACAAACAAGTGGAAGGAGAAATGAACGAAAGGAAAGAACTATGCTAGAATAATGTGGCGGAAGAGAGAGAGAGAGAGAGAGAGAGAGAGAGAGAGAGAGAGAGAGAGAGAGAGAGAGAGAGAGAGAGAGACTGGGATTAGAACTGGGAAGAAGGGAGTGCAAGAGTGGATAAAACGGTGAGATAAGGAGCAGGCTGGAAGAAAGAGGTAAGGTGGAGGAGGAAGCAAAAGAGAAAGAAAGAAAAGAATAATGAACGAAATTAAGAAGAGAGTATTCAACAGGATGAAGAAGTGAAAAGGACTAAATGTGCAGGAGAGAAAGCAAAAAAAAAGATGAAATAGGGAGAGAAAGGGGGGCTGAAAGAGAGGAGAAGACAGAGGAAGGAAACTGCTATAGAGGGAAATGAAGGAAAGGAAGCAAAGGAAAAGGAAAAGAAAGATGAAGGGAAGAGTAAAGGCAAAGGTCGAGAAGGAGAGGAAGTTGGAAGGGATAAGGAAGGGCATAAAACGAGGAAGACGGCTTTGAGGAGGAAAAAGGAGGGGAAAAAAGGCTAGAAGAAAGGGAGAAGAAGGAAGAAGCAGGAGAACTGTGGAAGGGGAGGAAAAAGGTGATGGAGAGACAACTGAAGAGCCTGGAGGAGGAGAGAAGATGAGGAGGAAGACAAGAGAGAGAGAAGGAGGAACTGATGAAAGAGAGCAGGAGAAAAAGAAGAGGAGAATGAGTTGGAGTGGATGAAGGAGAGAGAGCAGTGACGGGCAGGGAGGAAGGGAGACAGCAGTAGAAGTAGGAAAAATGGAAAAGCTATATAAGGTAGAAAATGAAAGAAAAGAGAATAAGAGAATGGGGGCAGAGAAGAAAAAAAGTAGAACTAGAGGACCCCCAAGGGGGAAATCACACCAACCGCGAGCCGATAACATGGTTTGGAATATAAATTTACCCTACTTTCACCCATTTCAAACTCGAAGGAGATTTTCATCCCTACTACAAACCTTTAAAAAAACTTTGTGATGATATCTTGAGCGATTACGAAGTTATCGTGGTAACAGACACACAGATCTTAACCTATTTTCACCAATTTCGAACTCGTATGGGATCTGCATCCCTACTACACACCTGTAAAATTTTGTGATGATATCTTCAGCGATTGCGAAGTTATTGTGTTAACAAACACACAGACAGACAGTCAAACTGAAAACAATACTCGTTGGAGATTTTCATCCTTACTACACTCCTATAAAATTTTGTGATTGTATCTTGAGCGGTTGCGAAGTTATCGTGGTAACAGACTCACAAACCTTGACCAACTTTCACCAATTTCGAACTCGTGATCGATTTTTTTCCCTACTACACACCTGTAAAATTTTGTGATGATAATTTGAGCTGTTGCGAAGTTATCGTGCTAACAGACACGCAGACACACACACACACACACACACACACACACACACACACACACACACACACACACACACACACACACACACACACACACACACACACACACACACACACACACACACACACACACACACACACACACACACACACACACACACACGTAGACACACAGACAAACTGAAAATAATATTACCTTTGCTATCGCAGCTTGTAATTAGTGTGACACCGGGAGAGAGAGAGAGAGAGAGAGAGAGAGAGAGAGAGAGAGAGAGAGAGAGAGAGAGAGAGAGAGAGAGATGCGGTAAAGGTAAACACACGAGGTGAAAGAGCAGCAGGGTAGAAAAAGGGTGGGAGGTAGGGAAGGAAAGGGCGAATGTGAAGGTGATGGAGGAGGAGAGGCAGGTGAAGTTGTGGGGAAAGTGGTGGGGAAGGCGGAGGAGAAAACCAATAAAGAGAAAAAGGAAGAAACAAAGGCCAAGCATGAGAAGGAAGGGGATGGGAGGAGGGAAAGGAGTGGGCAAGAGTGACGGTGAGGGAGGTGCTCCATAGTGGGTTAGAGCAGGAAATGAGAAAAGAGAAATGAAGGAAAGTAAATAGAGGAAATGAAAGGGAAGGGGTGGGAGGTTAAGAGGTAAGGAGGATAAAGATTAGAGAAGGACCGGTGTAGGGCTGGGGGAAGAGAAGAAGTTGTACGAGGAACAGATGAACAGAAAAATAAAAGGAAAAGGAAGTACAGGATATAGAGGAAAAGAAGAAAGCAGAGGGTGGTGAGTGAGGGGTGAGGGAGGGTAAGGGAGGCGCAGGAGGAAGATGAGGGTGAGGGTGAGGGAGGGGCAGGAGGAGGGGGTTAGTGTGAGGGGTGGGTAAGGTGGAATTGAATTAGTGTGAAAAAGAGCTCACTGATACGGGCCACTGAGAAGCCCAGGTGTGAGGCGGTGCTGGGCTGGGCCGTAATTACACAGCGAGAAATAGAAAATGAAATAGAGAAAACTGAAAGACATAAGAAAACTGAATGAAATAAGAGTGGCGGGAAGTAAAAGACAGAAGCAGAACTAGAGGGAATGAGTGAAAGAAAACAGAATGAAAGAGCGAGAAATTAAGACACAGAAGGAGACTCAGAGAAAATGAAAGGAAGAGGAATGAAAACTAGAAGATTTAGAAGAGGTAAAGAGAATGACAGCGAAACAAGGAGTACTAAAACAGCGAAAAGTTAAAGATATAGGAGGCAAAGAAAATGGGAGCAAGAAGAAAGAGAATACGAAGCAGCGAAAACTGAAAGTAAGAGAAGGATAACTAAATATAATGAGAGAAGAAAAAATGAAACAATGACAAGTGGCAAAATATGGAACTAAAGAGAATGGGAAAGATAGAAGAGAAAGTAAGAGCAGAGAGAGAGAGAGAGAGAGAGAGAGAGAGAGAGAGAGAGAGAGAGAGAGAGAGAGAGAGAGAGAGAGAGAGAGAATCAAAGAACAAAAACTGGGATATAGAATGAGAACTAAACAGAACTACAGTTAAATCTAAGCCTGAGAATGAAACAGAAAAATCGAGGGAAATTAAAGGAAGTATAAACGGAACGACAATGAAATAAGTGAATCAAACGACAAAAATGAGAATGAAAGAGAAAATGACAGAGAAAATTAAAGACGAGGAAGGAGGACTAAAGAGAATAGAGAGAAAGATGGAGTGACATACCGAATATCAGAGGAAACAGAGACCTAAAGGCAATGAAAGAGAACAAGAGACAGAAAGAATGAAACTGCGAATAATGAAAAAAATAAAAATAAATAAAAGGTGAGTGAAACAAAATGAGAGTAAATGACGAGAGAATTAAACAGACAAAATAAAAAGAAATATAGGAACTAAACATGGGAGCGAAATTATAGAATGAAACAACAAATAATAAAGGCAGTCGAAGCACAAATTAACAGGATGAGTGAAAGAGAATGATACAGATAGGAGTGAAGGACATAGAAGGAGAACTAAAAATAATGAAGGGAGTGAGAGAATTAAATGGCGAAAATAAATAAAAAAAAGGAGACTAAGAGTGAAAGGAAAGAAATGAAGGTGCGAGAAGAGAAAAATATGGATTGAAAAAGTTATTGGATATGGAAAGTGAAATAGGAATGAGAAGAATAAGGGCAAGAGAAGTGATAATAAAACAGCAAATTAAAAGAAATAAGAGGACAACTAAACAGTATGAGAGGGATAGAAAATAATAAAATAGAAAGTTGACAGAAGTGGGGGAAGTAAAAAAAAAAAGGAGAGATCAAGATACAAAATGAAAGTAAGAATTAAAAGCTATAGAAGAATTAAAGAGAATGAGAGAATAAGGAAAGGAAAGGAAAGCAGAGAAAATAGGAAGGACAGGGGAAGAGAGAGAGAGAGAGGAGAGAGAGAGGGAGAGAGAGAGAGAGAGAAAGAGAGAGAGAGAGAGAGAGAGAGAGAGAGAGAGAGAGAGAGAGAGAGGAGAAAGAACTAACAGAATAAGAGAAAAAAAAAAAACAGAAAATGACAGGGAAAAATGGAATGAGGGCTAAAGAGAATGAACGAAAGGAGAGGAGGAATGACAGAGAAAATCACAGAAAACAGAGACACCTAAAGAGAATGAGAGAGAGCAGGAGATAGAAAGAATGAAACGGTAAATACTGAAAGAAGCAGAGGGTGAACGAGATAGAATCAGAATAAAGGAAGAGAAAGAATAACAACAAAAAAGTATTAAAAACAACAGAAGTGGAACTAAGGAAGGGGAATATCAAAGAAAAGAGGGAATGAAACAACGAAAACTGATGGAGAGAGAGAGAGAGAGAGAGAGAGAGAGAGAGAGAGAGAGAGAGAGAGAGAGAGAGAGAGAGAGAGAGAAGCCAGAACGAGTGCAAAATGATCATAAGAGAGAGAGCAGGTACGCAACAGGGGAAAAAAATGTAAGAAGAAAAGAAAAAAAACATCAGGAATATTGGGGGTGATAAAAAGAGGGGGGGGGGGAGGGAAGAGAGATAGCTGAAAACGAAAAAAAAAATGATGAAGGGATTAGATGATGTAAATAAGAAAAAATAGAACACACACACACACACACACACACACACACACACACACACACACACACACACACACACACACACACACACACACACACACACACACACACACACACACACACACACACACACACAGGAACAGAGGTTGAAAAATCAGCCTGTTTCTGTCACGGAAATAATTAAAGAGGTTGAAAGGAAGACGGGAAGAAAAAGTGGAGTAAAGAAAGGAATTGGAGAATCTGTGTGTGTGTGTGTGTGTGTGTGTGTGTGTGTGTGTGTGTGTGTGTGTGGAGCAAAGATACAGAGCTGCCGCACGAAATGAAGAAGACAAAGAAACAAAGAACGAAGGTAAGAAAATATAAAAGAAAAACATGGAAATAAGGAAGAAAAAAAAAAGGAAAGGAGATAAGAAAAATAAAAGGAAGACAAGGTGAAAAGGAAGTGATGGAATTTAAGAAAACAAAGAAATAAAGATGAATAACAAGGAAATAACGAAGGAAATAATAAATGAAGATGATGAAATAGAGATGGAATAGGAAATAAAAAATGAAGAGGCAATGAAGGAAGAAGACAAGGAAACAGACGGGAAAAAGTAAAGCAGGAAGAGGATATAAAGAGAGAAGACAAGAAAATAAAGATGGGAGACAAGTCAGTAAAGAGAGAAGACAAAGAAAAAGGAAGGAAATGAAAAAGGAAGATAAGGAAATATAAAAGACCATAAAGACAATGAAATAAATTAATAAAGAAAGACTATAACAAAGCAAGCCACGCGAAGCAAAACAACAAATAGGACTCAATAACTGGAAATATTTATTAACAAGAAAGCACTCTGAGAGCACATGCCTCTGCCAATGTTATTGCCATTAAAAAGGATCCGGAACCAGATCCGTGGAGATATTGTGTAAAAACATAGGATCCGGAACCGCTCCAAAATTTAATAAATTGTTCCTTGACCCGTGGCCCAGACTTCCACAAAATATTATTGGAATTCATCGAGAACTTTTGGAGATATTATACGTATTTTGGGGAGGATCCGGATCCGGATCAGCTCCCAAATTCAATCAATATTATCTTGGCCCATGGCCCACCCTTCCACAAAACTTCATTGAAATTCATTGAGGACTTTTGGAGATAATGTCTGGTCAAACAGACAAACAAAAATAAGTGAATACATAACCTTTTCCACCTTCGTTGGCTGAAGTAATAATCCATATTCACAGGGAGAACACTGCAAATAAATAGCAAAATAATGAATCATAAAAGAGAGAATTATAACTGTTGTGATTACGGGGAGTGCCGGCCAGACAATAACAATATAATATGCTGCGTAACTTAGGAGAGGGAAATAAAATATGAAAAATGTAACGGAGGCGGAGGCAAAGAAATTGTGAGATAATAAATACTGAAAACGATAGTAGGAGGTGCTGGTGGGGGTCGCCCTCTTGCGTTGGCACAGATGTAATCACGCTTCACTGCCTACACTCTTTTTATTTTAACTTGGCCTAACATTGTCATCTTTCCATCTGTAACGAAGATCAATAATGAGATTTGTACTACAGTGTAATGTTAGTCTCGAAGAAGTACAATGGAAAGGGTGCAAAGACAACATTGTTTTATTCTGCCATTGATCCACAAGGGAGAGGCAGCGAAAGGACGAAAATCTGGGCCAGGCTGAGGTGAAAGAACTAGAGTTGTACGTAGGTCCCGAAACACCCTCCCTATCCCACGAAAAGAAGATGGGTAACTGTAGAAAGAGAACATCCGCTAGTCCACCGGGTTCACGTTCAGATGAGCCTGGGGTTACTAATGCTGCTACTGCTACTTCTTCTACTACTACTACTACTACTACTACTACTACTTCTACCACTACAGGGGAAGGGGTCGGGTACTGCAATAGCTCCTCAGAATAATATACACCTGGTTGTGAACTAAGCATAAATAAGTTAGTAAATACAGTACAGTATAGAGATAGAAAATGCCTCCTACCATAGGTCTGCAGGGGCTTAGTAGTTCTCTCTTATCCTTTTACCTGCTTGATTTCTCTTGCTGATTGAAATAAAATACTCTGAAGGCAGGGAGAATTAACTGTGGTCATCGTTGTGAAAAGGTTAGAGAGAGAGAGAGAGAGAGAGAGAGAGAGAGAGAGAGAGAGAGAGAGAGAGAGAGAGAGAGAGATGAAAGAAACGACTGCAAGTTGGACGAAGAGAAATGAAACAGGGAGGCGAAAAGCAAGGGGGGGCGGGAGGAAGATACAGCATAGATAACGTAGCAGGAAATGAGAGAGAGAGAGAGAGAGAGAGAGAGAGAGAGAGAGAGAGAGAGAGAATGCTGAAAAACCAGTCAGGTGTTTCCTATGGAGATAATTAAAGCAGTTGAAGAGAAGATGGAAACAAAAAGCAAATTATGAGTTAGATTTCTCTCTCTCTCTCTCTTTCTCTCTCTCTCTCTCTCTGCACGTCCGTGTGTGTGTGTGTGTGTGTGTGTGTGTGTGTGTGTGTGTGTGTGTGTGTGTGTGTGTGTGTGTGTGTGTGTGTGTGTGTGTAGAAACATAAACACGGAGATGCAGGACATGGAAAACAAACATAAAATTATTGAATTACATATATAAAACAAATAAAGGTGCCTGAAGGAGAGGAAATAAAGAATGAAATAAAGAAGCCAAGGAAATACGGAGGCCAGACGGAGAAATGCAGTAAAGAGGACAGGGAAATAAAGAAAAGGATATAAAGGAAAACAGATTAAGGGAAGTGAATATAGAAAAGGAAATAAAGAAGGAAGACAAGGAAATAAAGGAGTTACAAGGACAAGTAATCAGGGAGGAATAAGAAAATAAAGTAGAAAAGGATATAACAATGTAAGAAAGGATATGAACAAGGAAGACAAAAATAATGATAAGAGAAGACCATGAATTGCCGAAAGAAGGTAAGCATTAGAGTAATTAAGAAAACTAAGGGATGGCACATGAAACATAATATTATAGTGAATCTATTTCCACTGCAAGCCGTGAGCTAATGTTATTAAAATACCACGTAATATAGAAACAGAAAATAAATAATAAAATACTGAAGCATAAAATGTGGAATTAAAACTATTGAGATTGACGTGAGTGCCGGCCAGAAAATTATAATGAAAAAAAAAAAAATGGAGGCAGAAGCACAGAAAGTGGAAAAATTACTGGTGAAAATGATAGTGTGAGGTACTAGAGAGGGTCGCCTTCTTGTGATGGCACAGATATAACCACACTTCGCTGCTCGGTTGTTGAAACGTCCCTCAACTCCCTCTTTATTCCCCAAAAGGAGGGTGGTGGACTGCAGCAAAATATCATCTTATTCATCGGGTTCACGTTCAGACGAGCCTGGAGTTGCAACTACTGCTACTATTACTACGACTACTGCTACTACTATTACTACTGCTACTACTACTACTACTACTCCTACTACTACTACGACTACTGTTACTTGTAGAAGGGGTCGGGTTCAGCACTAACTCAGAATAATATGTATCTGTAAGCTAAGCAGAAGTAAGTTGTTAATTATAAAAAATAAATACCATACAGTACAAAGGGGATGAAGGGGTTAGAAGCTGCCTCTGTTAACCCTTTGCCTGCGTCATTTCTCTCACTCACTGAAATAAAATACTCTGATGGTACGGAGGATTAAGTATGAGGTCATAGCTGTGAAAGGGATAACCCATTAGCGCCCAGCGTTCTCAATATAGGACAGAACTGGACATTTTCAAAAGTTAATAAAGGAGGGAACCCCGGGATAGGGACCTATGAGCTTGGCGACTAGGAGCCGATAGGCGGAGAGCAGTACGCTTAGTACCTTTCCAGCAAAATCCCTCACACATGAACCCTATGAGTTAATGGGTTAATGAGAGAGAGAGAGAGAGAGAGAGAGAGAGAGAGAGAGAGAGAGAGAGAGAGAGAGAGAGAGAGAGAGAGAGAGAGAGAGAGAGAGAGAGAGAGAGAGAGAGAGAGAGAGAGAGAGAGTACAAGTGAGGGAAGACAGTGGACCATTAGGGAAGACGGAAAAAAGAATGAATCGCTGACAGAAGGAGAGACCAGAGAGTATCACGAGAGAGGTTAAGGGTCCGAGGAAATGAGAGAGAGAGAGAGAGAGAGAGAGAGAGAGAGAGAGAGAGAGAGAGAGAGAGAGAGAGAGAGAGAGAGAGAGAGAGAGAGAGAGAGAGAGAGAGAGAGAGAGAGAGAACCAAGAACGAGAGTGAAAAGGAGAGCACAACTGAGAAAGTAGGTACACAACCGGATCATATATATATATATATATATATATATATATATATATATATATATAAAGAGCAAAAAAAGTATAACATAAAACGTATAACTGAAAAACGAAAAATAAAATGAGACGATATAAATTAAGTGAGAAAAACACACATATATACTGTAGTTAATATGAGAATGGAGGCTGGAAAATCAGTCAGGTTTTTAGCATGAAGATAAAGCAACTAAAAAGAAGAAGGGAACGAAAACTACACTAAAGAAAGGAGTTAGATTCTCTCTCTCTCTCTCTCTCTCTCCGCTTTGAAAGAGATATCTCAATGCAGTACATGGAAAGTAGACAGACAAGTAAAAAACCTTTAAACATACATGTATGAGATAAACAATGTAAATACCTGAAGGACAGGAAAGGAAATAAAGAGAGATGAAAAGTTTAAATAATGAAGGAATACAAAGAAATAATGAAAATAATGAAATAAAGAAGGAAAGGAAAGAAATAAAGAAGGTAGATAAAGTAATAAAGATAGAGGAGAAGGAAATAGAAGCAAGTGAAGGAAATAAAAATGAAAGACAAGATAACAAAGAAGGATGAAAAAGAAATAAGACAAGGATACAAAGAATGAAGTAAGGGAATAAAGAAGGAAGACAAGGAAATTAAGAAGGAACGAAGAAAATAAAGGAAGAAGAAAGTAATATGTAAGACAGAAATAAGGGAAGGGAAGGTAAGAAAACACAAGGCGAAAAAGATGGAGGACAATGGAATAATGATGGAAAAGAAGGCACTGTAAGGAAGACGACATTATTGAAGGAAGACAATGAAATAGAGAGGAAAGACAAGGAAATCAAGAAGGAAGACAAGAAAATAAAGGATCAAGGAGACAAAAAGGGAAGTCAAGGAAATAAAGAGGAGACAAGGGTATAAAAATGGAAATGAAAACAAAGAAGGAAGACAAGAAAGTAAAGGAAACCAAAATAAATAGAGAAGACAAGGAAATAAAGATGAAAGACAAGGTAGGAAAGAAGGAAGACGAAGAAATAATGAGAAGCAAATATACAAGGCAAAGAAATAAAGAAGGAAGACAAGGAAATAAGGAAGGCAAAGTAAGAAACATGGGAAGGAAATGAAGAAGGAAGACAAGAAAATAAGGATACAAGTATGGAAGACATGGAAATAAACACAGATAACAAGGAAATAAAGAAGGAAGACAAGGAAATAATGGTGAAAGACAAGGAATTGAAGATGGAAGAAAATTAAAAAAAGGAAGACAAATAAATACAGAAGGAAGGCAATGGAATAAAGAAAGACTGGAAAATAAAAGAAGACAGAAAAAGAAAGGGTGGAAAATAAAGAAGGAAGGCAACACAAAAAAAATGAACGCAAGGAAATAAGGAAGACAAGGAAATAAAAAAAGCAAGGAAATAAAGGAAAACAAGGAAATAAACTCAGATACAAAGAAAAAAGGAAAGGAAATAAAGACGGAAGCTAAGGAAATAACGAAGGATAATAATGAAATGAACACAAGGACATAAGGAGAATCGGAGAGAAAGAGAATGAAAACGGAAGAAAGGAAATACAGAAAGAAGACAACAAAATAACGAAGACAAGGAAATTAGGAAAGATCATGATTTACCAAAAGAGGAAAAGGAAATAGTCGGGGAATACTGACATCTACAGAATACAGAAACAAATCAAGAATGAGTAGCAAGCCATTAAAAAATAAATCCAGAGTATTTAAGGCTTGTGTCCAGCTTGGAATAATCAGAAAGTAAATAGTACAATACTGAAGCATTATGCGTGGAATTAAAACCCTTGTGACAACGGGGTGTGCCGGCCAGAAAATAGCAATACACTATGCTAGGTAACGTATGAGTGAGAAATAGATAGGAAAAAAAAAAAAAGGAGACGAAAGCAAAGAAACAAAGAAAGTGTGGGAAAATAAATACTGAAAATGACAGTGGGAGGTGCAGGAGAGCCTTCATTCGGTGGCACGCTTCACTGAATATACTCTTTTTACTCTACATTGGCCTAATATTGTAATCTTTCCATCTTTAATACAGATCAGTAATACCGATCGATTTAGTACCGATCAGTACTAGAATGTGATGCTAATCACGAAGAAATATTATGGAGAGGATGTAAAGTCGTAGTACTGTCTTATTCTGCCACTGAACTGCAAGAGAGAGAGAGAGGCTAAAATGGGACGGAAATCTGGGCTCGGTTAAGGTGATAGAACTACAGTTATACAAACGTCACTCACCTCACCCCTGTCACTAGAGAGGAGGATGGAGGACTGCAGCCAGAGAACAAAATCCGCGTGCATTCCATCTGGTTCCCGTTCAGCTGAGCCTGGGGCTACTATTACTACAACTATACCCTCTTTGATTGACCTGTGCAGTCGAGATGTACGAGGCGAGTAGGGTATGTTTGTTTCGTGGCTGCTGATTGGCCGCCGATGATGCAAATCTACAGCTCTACTTATTTTAACACATATACTTATAATTTCAAATTGCCTGCAATATAAGCAGCCAGTGTAAATATGGATTAATTTCCGAAGTAAAGAGGTCAAAATTAGCTTGAAAAGTTTACTGTTATCAAAGAAAATTAAAATTGAATTTAAAGTTTTGTAAAACGATGAGTGACGTTTGAAGTATTCACCCACGGTGCAGTGGTGTACACCCACGTCCGCATGCTGCACTAGTCCACTTGTTGCACTATAATATCCACCCACTGTACACCTACGTCCGCATGTTACACTACAATACTTGCCTGCATTACTTCAATGACATCATCGGCGACCACTCAGCAGCCGCGTATCAAGCACACCCTACTTCATGCCCCATACATCTCAGCTGCACAGGTCAGTCAAATAGACTATAGTAGTAGGGAAGGAGTGAAACACAGCATTAACTCCCTATTAATTGGTTATGAACTGAGCACACACACACACACACACACACACACACACATATATATATATATATATATATATATATATATATATATATATATATATATATATATATATATATATATACCGTCTTAGAATAAATAAGTGAAAGGAATTAAAAGCTGTCTCTTTTAACCCACTGACTGCGAGATCCCTCTAACTAATCAGGATAGTATACTCTGAAACTAAAGAAAGTTAACTATGAGTCATCAGTGTGAAAAGTTAATGACAGGAGAGAGAGAGAGAGAGAGAGAGAGACAGAGAGAGAGAGAGAGATGAACTAAACGACTGCAACTGAGATGGACGAAGAGAAGTGAGACAGGGAGTCGAAAGGATGGGAGAAGAAAGATACAGCATTGATAACGTATCAGGAAACGACGGAGAGGGAAAGAGAGAGAGGAGGGTACACGCGAGGAAAGACAGAGGACCATTAGGGAAGACGGAAAAAAGGGTGAATCGCTGACAGAAGGAGAGACCAGAGAGTATCACAAGAGAGGTTAAGGGTCCGAGGAAATAGGAAAAAACAAAATAAAAATTAAAAGACAGAGCGACAGAGTGGGAGGGGAAGAAAGTGAGACGAATGGAGGAGGATGAGAATGTTGGAGAAGAGAGAAGGAAGCTTGATAAATGGTGTGTTGAGAGAGAGAGAGAGAGAGAGAGAGAGAGAGAGAGAGAGAGAGAGAGAGAGAGAGAGAGAGAGAGAGAGAGAGAGAGAGAGAGAGAGAGAGAGAGAGAGAGAGAGAGAGAGAGAGAGAGAGAGAGAGCCGAATTGGGTAAAACAGAGGAAAGTGAGGGGGATGTCAAATGTGAGAAGTGAAAGAAGGATGAGGAAGAAGAGCAAAAATGTTTGGAGAAGTGAAAGATGGGAAAGAGAAAAACTTAAAACAGAGCAAGGAGAGGAGGACTGAGAGGGAGGGAGGAAATGAAGAAAAGAAGAAGAAGAAGAAGAAGTCGGTGGTGGTGATGATGATGATGATGATGATGATGATGATGATGATGATGATGGAGAGGACGAGGACGAGGAAGAGTGAAGTGCCGGAGCTAGAGAAGGGAAAAAGGAGGAAGAAGGATAGGGTGAATGAAGGACAGCAGAGAGGCATGGAGAAGGATGGGGGGAGGGGGCAAACGTATTGAAGGAGAAAGAAAGAAAGGAAAGAAGGGAAAATAATGAGAGAGAGAGAGAGAGAGAGAGAGAGAGAGAGAGAGAGAGAGAGAGAGAGAGAGAGAGAGAGAGAGAGAGAGAGAGAGAGAGAGAGAGAGAGAGAGAGGCACAGCACTAACTGAAAGAAATAAAACATTGCACGATGAGAAAGTGAAAATTATCTATCTATCTATCTATTGCCAAACGCCATAATCCCGTAAGGGATGGCCATTTGACATTGAGTTATTAGTTTTACGGGGAGGGGCACTAACCCTCCACCAACCCACTTGCTGACACATAGGGAACACGTATGGTTTGGTTATATGGTTACCACCCAGCGTCGTAAATGGTTTCTTGGCTTACAGGAATACCATTTGGCTTGTCACTCAATGTAAAGCCACCTGTAAAGGAAAGAAAAGCATTAAGAAGCGACAAGAAAGATGGGAGAAATGGGAAGAGAGGAGGGCAGGCACAGAAAAAGAATGATAAGGGTTAAGGAAGACGTAGGCAGCACTACATCAAGTGAATGGATGATGGTCCCCATCATCTACCACTAATAATAGAGAAAATAACAAGAAAAATGGAAGGGGAACTGAGGAGGATGAGTGAAAGAGGATGGAAAATGGCAGAGTGAAAATTAAACAGAAAGATATCTATAGAGAATGAGAGAGAACAGGAAATAGAAAGAATGAAACAGCGAATACCGAAAGAAATAGAAGAAGAAAGAGAGAGAGAGAGAGAGAGAGAGAGAGAGAGAGAGAGAGAGAGAGAGAGAGAGAGAGAGAGAGAGAGAGAGAGAGAGAGAGAGAGAGAGAGAGAGAGAGAGTTACAGGAAAACAAGAGAAAAAATTACAAAAAAGTGAAAGAAAAAATTGGAAGGGAATTAAGGAGAGGGAGAAAGAAAGAAAAGAGGGAATGAAACGAGAACTGTGGAAAATACGAAAACTGAAGAGAGAGAGAGAGAGAGAGAGAGAGAGAGAGAGAGAGAGAGAGAGAGAGAGAGAGAGAGAGAGAGAGAGAGAGAGAGAGAGAGAGAACCAGAGCGAAAAGGAGACCATAAGCGAGAGGGCAGGTACACAATACGGCAGAAAATTTATATAAAAAGAAGAGCCATACATAGAAGGATTTAAGAAATATTGGGATGATACAAAAAAGGGTTATAATTAAAGACGAAAAAAATGATGAAGAGATTAGATGATGTCAATAAAAAAATAAAAAGAGAAAAACACACACACACGTATACACCGGAAGAGAGGTTGAAAAATCATTTTTTTTTTCTATGGAGATAAGTAAAACGATTGAAGGGAAGAAGGGAACGAAAAGTAAACTAAAGCAATGAGATATACTCTCTCTCTCTCTCTCTCTGCGCGTCCCTGTGTGTGTGTGTGTGTGTGTGTGTGTGTGTGTGTGTGTGTGTGTGTGTGTGTGTGTGGAAACAGATACGGAGATACATTACATGAATAACAGGCAGGTATAAACACTTAAGAATAACATTTGCGACATAATAGTAGATGTATGAAGGAGAGGAAATATTGAAGGTTGACAAAAAATAAAGAAGGAAAGTAAGGAAATAAGGAATACATGGCAATAAAGAAGATAGATAAGGAAATAAAGAAAGAAGACAAGAGAATAACGAAGTAAGGTAAGGAAATATAGTAAGAAGAAGGAAATAAAGAAGTGAGACTGACATAAAGAAGAGGAAGAATTAAAGAATGAAAAGTGTTAAAGAATGAAGACAACGAAATAAAGAAGACAATGATGTAAAGGAGGAGGAGAAAGACGTAAAGAAAAATATGAAAAAAAATGTAGACTAGGAAATAACGGAGAGGAAATACAGACAGAAGACAAGGAAATAAAGAAGGAAGACAAGGATATCAAGAAGGATGTCAAGGGAAAAAGAAGTATGACAAGGAAATAAAGCAGGATGACAAGGAAAAGAGAGAAAGAAAAGAAGGAAGAAGAGGTAATAAAGACAAGGAAATAAAGAAGACAGGGAAATAAGACTGAGAACCAGGAAGTAAAGATGGAAAGGAAGGAAATAAGGATGGAAGTCAAGGAAATACGGGTAGACAGAATATAAAGGAGGAAAAAAAGGGAAATCCAGGAAAAGAAAGAAGTAAAGGTGGACAGGGATAAAAAAAAGGAAGATAAGGAAATTAAGAAAAAATTAGGGAAATTCAGAAAGACAAGGAAATAAAGAATGAAGACAATAAAATAAATACGACGATGAAATAAAAGAGGAAGACAAGGAAATATAGGAAGACAAGGAAATAAGGGAAGACAAGGAAATGAAGATGGAACAAAAGAAAATAAAGAAGGAAGACAATGAATAAAAGAGGAAAGACAAGGAAATAAAGAAGGAAGACAAGAAATTAGAGGGAAGGCAAAGAAATGGAGAAGACACGGAAAGAAAGATGGAAGACAAGGATTAAAAAACGAAGGGAAAACTATACAGAAGGAATACAAGGAAGTGAAGGTGAAAAAGAGGTAACGATGGAAGAAAGCATAAAAAGAAGGAAGAACAACAAAATAATGAGGGAAAGGAAATAACAAGACAAGCAAGTAGAACAGGAAGACAAGCAAATACAGGGGAATATAAATAACTACAAGAAAACCACAAAGTTCAACACAAGGCAGAGGAGCCAATAACCATATACCTAAGAATAACATTAGCTACAATAGGAGTTAAGTTTAAACTAAGCACGTAGAATAAATCATAAAATACTGAAGCATAAGGGGTGGAATTAAAATTATTGTGATTACGGGGAGTGCAGGCCAGAAAATAACAATTCAATATGCTGGCTAACTTGTGAGAGGGAATTTAAAAAAAAAAAGAAAGAAACTGTAGGCGGAGGTAAAGAAATTGTGGGATCATAAATACTGAAAATGATAGTGGAGGGTGCTGGAGAGCGTCACCTTGACTGCCAATACGCTTTTCACTTTAACGTGGCCTAAAAATGTCATATTTCTATCTTTTAACACAAATAAGAAATTTATACCACAGTGTGATGTTAGTCATAAAATATACTTCGGAAAAGGTAGAGACACGTAGAATTGTCTTATTCTGCCACTGAACTGCAAGAGAGAGACTACAAAAGGAAGAAAATCTGAGCCAAGCTAAGATGAAAGAACTGTAGTAACACAAAAGTCCCTCACCTCCCTGTCTACAGCATCCCCCGAACGCAGGAAGGTGAACTGCATCTAAGACTCCTGATCATCCTCCTTTCGGGATTTGGCGAAAGCTTTGCCATTGCACTTGACATCTGAAAGGCTTTCGATGAGTCTGGCATAAATCTTTAATTTCCTTCTGTCCTTCTATCTTGTCTTCGTCTATAGTTTCCTTTCTGCTCGTTCTACAGCTTCTGTTGTAGATAGCCATCGTTCTTCTCCAAGATCTATCAACAGTGGTGTTCCTCAGGGTTTTGTCCTATCACCAACTCTCCTTCTTATTCATCAATGACCTTCTAAGCTGTATATCTAACCCTATCCACTCATACCCTGATGATTCCACCTTTTACCTTTCCATTCGGTTCCCGCAACGTCCATCTCAGCAGTTACTTCAACAAACATGGGATGAGGCTATGGCACACCTGATGTCTGACTTGGCTCATATCTCTGACTTGGGTAAAAATAATCTTGTTGTTTTTAATGCATCAAGGACTCAGTTCGTATATCCATCAACCCGACAAAACCTTCCACAGGAGTACCCACTAATGTTTAATGATACGCAGCTCAATCATGCATCATCCTTAAACATACTTGGGGTTTCATTCTCTCGGTACTTATCTTGGAAACATCATATTACATCTCTCGTAATATCTGCTTCCAAGGGATTAGATGTGCTAAGCCGACTCCTTACCTTCATTACCTCTGCACAGTTGGTGACTTTATACACGGGTTTTATTCGCCCCTGTGTAAAGTACAACTCTCATGTGTGGGGAGGCTCCCCACATACAGCTCTTCTCAAAAGGATGGAGTCAAAGGCTTTTCGTTCCATTAACTCTCATCTTGTCTCTTTTTAGGAACTAAAAAACAGAGGAGGGGGTCCCTAGTCCCCTCACCCCTCCCCTTTTAGTCACCTTTTACGACACGCAGGGAATACGGTGGCAGTATTCTTCCTAACACAACCTGGCCGCAGAGTAGTAGTACCCTTTGGAGCTAAGATGCGAATGAATGTGTTTGAATGGATGAGTAAATGGAGAGTGAGTCGTCCTGTCTCGGCTACCTCCCTTTCCTTGGGGGAAGCAGCCTAGGTATATAGATAGATAGATAACTCTCATCTTCTTGCTGGCTCCCTTCAACCTCTGTCTCTTCGCCGCACTGTTACATTTTTATTTCTTTTCTATCGCTACTTCAATGATCACTGCTCTGAACTGTCTGCTTGCATCCCTCCACCCCTACGACGGGTGAGTAGCACCAGTCTAGCAACAAACTCTCACCCCTTTTCTGTCCAACTCTCTAATGCAAGAGTTAACTGTTACACCCAGTCCTTCATTTATGCAACATTTCAACTCTGGAACTGTCTCCCCCTGTATTTCCAACTTTCAAACGCAGTGTGTCCAGGCATCTCGAAATATATGGATCATGAATTTGGCTCTTTTGTATTGTTTTCGTTTATTTCTTTAAAAGAACGGTCTGAGGGCTCCTGGCCTTTGGTTCCTTCTGCCTCACAATAACAGAAAATAAATAAAAAAAAGGAACATCCATAGAGTTCACATTCAGATGAGGCTGGGGCTGCAGCCGCTGCTACTGCTACTACTACTACGGAGGGGCAGAGCATAAACTCCCTCAGAATAATATTTATCCTTTTTTTGTAAAGTAAGCATGAATATATCACAAAAAATTAAAGAAAAATATAAATAAATAAATAAATAAACAAATAAATATGAAACGCCTAGAATTCGGGCCCCGAGTCGTCGACGCAAAGCGTCGCCTTTTATGCCACAGCCAAACCTTGCCACGGACTGGGTTCGCTGTGGAATGAAATGAGACTAAAGATAAACTAAGTTGACCCCATATGAAACTGACCTCTGACTCCTTGCCCTTGCAGACCTAATCAGATCATCGTCCCTTCATACTGTATCACTGACAGATGTTAGGTCGAAATCCGTCTAGGGGTTCAGGAGGTATCGCGCCAACAATAGTGTTACGGACGCGCGAACCCACACACGAACCCACGCAGGCTCGCACGCACGGACAGACTAATAACTTAATGCCTCCTCTGCCATAGGTGGGCGGAGGAATGATAAAAAAATAAGTATCGAACCAAAGGGTGAAGGGGATAGAAGCTGGCTCTGTTAACCTTTTGCCTGAGTATTTTCTCTGTCTGATTGTAATAATGATACTCTGAAGGCAATAGGAATTAACTATGAGGTCATCGTTGTCAGAGAGAGAGAGAGAGAGAGAGAGAGAGAGAGAGAGAGAGAGAGAGAGAGAGAGAGAGAGAGAGAGAGAGAGAGAGAGAGAGGATAATAAAACGGAAGAATTCGCAACTCAGGAATTTGTAGGACATAAAACAATAAGAAAGAAAATAAAAAGAATGAAAGAACATTCCAAGACAATTGCCCTAAATAAACCAACCAAGAGTAAGAATATAAGACCCAAAAATTTAACTGTCCTTTTACGAACTCACAGTAGCTAAAATAGTGTCGTAAATCGCGTTCAAACATGGCGTGGACGCAAACTCCCCATTCTCTTTCTCTCCATTTTCCTGCATGGATTACTACGCGAATTTCATCATCCGTAAGTATTTTTGTGGTAGGCTGGGCAGCAGTTAATGTGGAGAGAGAGAGAGAGAGAGAGAGAGAGAGAGAGAGAGAGAGAGAGAGAGAGAGAGAGAGAGTGGCGCGTGCTTTCCTTTCCTAGTGCTAAATCTTTGAATTCCCGTACGAGGATCGAGTAAGTGAAACGTGGGTAGCAATATCCGTAGAGTTTTACAACAACTTTTATTGTAGGTAAATAGATTACAAAGAATTTACAACCCTCTTTAGGTATCAATATGTATCTGTATTTGGTTATCTGCCTGTCTGTCTCTCTGTCTATCTATCTGTTTATCAATCAATGTGTCTGCTAATGTCTGTATTTACCTGCCTATCTATCAGCCTTCTCTGTCTGTCCTTCATTCAATCAATAAATCAGTCTATGCCGTTTGTCTTTCACTCAGTCAATAAATCAATTAATCAATCAATCTGCCTTCTGTCTGTGTCCGTATGTACCGTATCTATCTATCCATCTATCTATCTACCTAGCTATCTCTGTCTATCTTCTACCTGTCTTTATCTTTCTATCTGTATCTAACTCATTCTAATCATCCATCCATCCATCTATCTATATCTATCTATATCTGTCTTTCTATCTCTCCTTCTATTTCGTATGTATGTAGCCCAACGCCACATCCTGTCAATAACTACTGTATAATCGACCTTCCTCACTGTATAAATCTCACTGTTATTCCCACCGGATCAACTCTACATTACCTTCTTCACGAATTCTTCTGTTTTTAATCTGTGCATTTATGTTTTCAAAAGGATGTGCAGCTCTAAAGAATAAGGAATGCGTATTTTTTCCCCCATTATTCGTCATAAAACAGTAATGGTGACGTGATGATGATGATAGTCATCCATCATCATCCAATCCTACATTGCCCCATGAGTAGCATAGAAGCCCTGGGCTAGGCAGTTGGTCCTGACATTTAAGATGAGAGTGACCAGCCTCACTTATCCCTGAGTGGCATTACATGAGCAATAAACCCCAATCACCCCTTAGATATAAACCTTCACCGGTTCAATCCGATTGGAGCACAATAATTACCCACTAAACCACCAGGCGCCAAAATTTGGTTATATGGTTACCAACCTGCGTAGTAAATGGTTCCCTGGTGTACAGGAAACCATTTGGCTTGTCACTCAGTGTAAAGTCGACCATAGGCAGAAGGAAGAGGAAAGAATGAAGGAAAGAAAGACAGAAGAAGATGGAAGGAAACAAGGATGGAGGAGAGGACAGGGCAGTAAATAATAATAGTAATAATAATTAATAATAATAATAATAATAATAATAATAATAATAATAATAATAATAATAATAATAATAGTGCCGAGGGTCAGAGAAGAAACTCCCTGAGAATAATATTTATCTCTTTGCAAATTGAGAATACATATGTCAGGAAAAACAAATATAAATATAAGTAAATAAATAAACTACAATGGTACTCAGTAGAGCGCATACATTCGTCAACGCCCTATTTCGCAAAGTTAAAGAAAGTGGGGAAAAAATCCTGGATCCGCACCTTTATCCGGATCCGCACCAAAATTTAATGGAGTGTATTCTGGGCCAAGATCCATTCTTCTACCAAGTTCCGTGGAAATCTGCCCTGTAGCTTTTGTGTAATCTTGCTCACAACCAACAAACAAACAAACAAACGGACAGGGGTGAAAACATAACCTCCTTGGCGGAGGCAATAAATATAAAATGCCGAGAACTCGGGCCCCGAGTTGTTGGCACAAGGCGTCGCTTTGTATGCCGCTGCCAAACCTTGCCACGGACTTGCCATACAACCTTGATGACTGGATTCTCTATGGGTTGAAATGAGACTAAAGATGTGCTAAGTCGACCCCATATGAAACTGACCTTTGATTCCTTGACCTTGCTGACCCAATCATTTTCATCGTCCCTTCATACTCTATCACTGACAAAAGTAAGTTCGAAATCCTTCGAGGAGTTCAGGAGGTATCGCGACCACAATAGTGTTACGGACGAGCGAACCCACACACGAACCCACGCACGCACGCACGCACGGACAGGCTAATAACTTAATGCCTCGTCTGCCATAGGTGGGCGGAGGAATGATAAAAAAATAAGTATCGAACCAAAGGGTGAAGGGGTTTAAAGCTGTCTCTGTTAACCCTTTGCCTGAGTGATTTCTCTGTCTAATTGTATTTTGATAAACTGAAGGTAATGAGAATTGACTATGAGGTCATCGCTGTGTATGTGTGTGTGTGTGTGTGTGTGTGTGTGTGTGTGTGAGAGAGAGAGAGAGAGAGAGAGAGAGAGAGAGAGAGAGAGAGAGAGAGAGAGAGAGAGAGAGAGAATAAAAAATGACACTGAAAAAAGTGGGTAATAAAAAAGTGGAATTCGGAACGAGGGAAGTTGAGAGAGAGAGAGAGAGAGAGAGAGAGAGAGAGAGAGAGAGAGAGAGAGAGAGAGAGAGAGAGAGAGAGAGAGAGAGAATTAAACAATGTGAGCCAGAAAACTTTGGGTAATAAAACACATGAATTCGCAACCCATGAATTTGAGAGAGAGAGAGAGAGAGAGAGAGAGAGAGAGAGAGAGAGAGAGAGAGAGAGAGAGAGAGAGAGAGATGGAGGGAGGGAGGGAATTCGCATCTCAGGAATTTGTAGGACATAAAACAATAAGAAAGAAAATAAAAAGAATGAAAGAACATTCCAAGACAATTGCCCTACATAAACCAACCAAGTGTAAGAATTTAAAGACCCAAAAATTTTACTGTCCTTTTACGAACTCACAGTAGCTAAAATAGTGTCGTAAATCGCGTTCAAACATGGCGTGGACGCAAACCCCCCATTCTCTTTCTCTCCATTTTCCTGCATGGATTACTACGCGAATTTCATCATCCGTAAGTATTTTTGTGGTAGTGTGGGCAGAAGTTAATGTGGAGAGAGAGAGAGAGAGAGAGAGAGAGAGAGAGAGAGAGAGAGAGAGAGAGAGAGAGAGTGGCGCGTGCTTTCCTTTCCTAGTGCTAAATCTTTGAATTCCCGTATGAGGGTCGAGTAAGTGAAACATGGGTTGCAATATCCGTAGAGTTTTACAACAACTATATTATTGTAGTTAGATTACAAAGAATTTAGAACAACCCTCATTAGGTATCAATATGTATCTGTATTTGGTTATCTGCCTGTCTGTCTGTCTGTCTGTCTCTCTCTCTCTCTGTCTATCTATCTGTTTATCAATCAATCTGTCTGCTAATGTCTGTATTTACCTGCCTATCTATCCGCCTTCTCTGTCTGTCCTTCATTCAATTAATAAATCAATCTATGCCGTTTGTCTTTCACTCAGTCAATAAATCAATAAATCAATCAATCTGCCTTCTGTCTGTGTTCGTATGTACCGTATCTATCTATCCATCTATCTATCTACCTAGCTCTCTATCTGTCTATCTTCTATCTGTCTTTATCTATCTATCTGTATCTAACTGATTCTAATCATCCATCCATCCATCTATCTCTATCTGTCTGTCTATCTCTCTTTCTATTTCGTATGTATGTAGCCGAACACCACATCCTGTAAATAACTACTGTATAATCGACCTTCCTCACTATATAAATCTCACTGTTATTTCCACCGTATCAACTCTACATTACCTTCTTCACGAATTCTTCAGTTTTTCATCTGTTTATTTATGTTTTTCAAAAGGATGTGTAGCTCTAGAGAATATGGAATATGTATTTTTTTCCTTTATTCGTCATAAAACAGTAATGGTGAAGATGAAGATGATGATGATGATGATGATGATGATAGTAAATAATAATAATAATAATAATAATAATAATAATAATAATAATGGTGCTGAGGGTCAGAGCATAAACTCCTTCAGAATAATATTTATCTCTTTGCAAATTGAGAATAAATATCCCAGGAAAAACAAATAAAAATATAAATAAATAAATAAACTACAATGGTACTCAGTAGAGCGCATACATCCGACAACGCTCTATTTCGCAATGTTAAAGAAAGTGGGAAAAAAATCCTGGATCCGCACCTTTATCCGGATCCGCACCAAAATTTAATGGAGTGTATTCTGGGCCGAGGTCCATTTTTCTACCAAGTTCCGTGGAGATCTGCCCTGTATCTTTTGTGTAATCTTGCTCACAACGAACCAACAAACAAACAAACGGACAGGGGTGAAAACATAACCTCCTTGGCTGAGGCAATAAATATGAAATGCCGAGAACTCGGGCCCCGAGTTGTTGGCACAAGGCGTCGCTTTGTATGCCACTGCCAGACCTCGCCACGGACTTGCCATACAACCTTGATGACTGGATTCTCTGTGGGTTGAAATGAGACTAAAGATGTGCTAAGTCGACCCCACATGAAACTGACCTATGATGCCTTGACCTTGCTGACATAATCATTTTCATCGTCCCTTCATACTGTATCACTGATAAAAGTTAGGTCGAAATCCTTCGACGGGTTCAGGAGGTATCGCGCCCTCAATAATGTTACGGACGCGCGAACCCCACACGAACCCACGCAGGCATGCACGCACGGACAGACTAATAACTTAATGCCTCCTCTGCCATAGGTGGGCGGAGGAATGATAAAAAAAATAAGTATCGAACCAAAGGGTGAAGGAGTTAGAAGCTGTCTCTGTTAACCCTTTGCCTGAGTGTTTTCTCTGTCTAATTGTAATGTGATAAACTGAAGGTAATGAGAATTAACTATGAGGTCATCGTTGTGTGTGTGTGTGTGTGTGTGTGTGTGTTAGAGAGAGAGAGAGAGAGAGAGAGAGAGAGAGAGAGAGAGAGAGAGAGAGAGAGAGAGAGAGAGAGAGAGAGAGAGAATTAAACAATGTGAGCCAGAAAACTTTGGGTAATAAAACAGATGAATTCGCAACCCATGAATTTGAGAGAGAGAGAGAGAGAGAGAGAGAGAGAGAGAGAGAGAGAGAGAGAGAGAGAGAGAGAGAGAATTCGCATCTCAGGAA
>NC_136981.1:36092845-36125345 GCF_032717465.1 Coenobita brevimanus | reverse complement strand
CAAGTGTAACAAATATGAAAAATATTTCATACACCTGTTAAAGCAAGCCGCAAGACAGAAAAAGAAAATGCTCGAAAATTAACGTAAACCAAAGCAAAACGGATGTGAAATAATTGTCTAAGAAAACAAAAGGATGTAGAAAAAACAGGCCATTATATGGAGGAAAATAAGTGGATTTTGGGGTAAACAGAAGTGGAGAAAAGTGGAGAAAAGAGAAAGGCCAGGTTGGTAGAATGAGGAGAGGGTAACGGATTGTGGAGGGGAAATGCAAGGGAAACGGAGGGGTGGGTAGGCGGAAAATAGAAGAGAGAGAAAGAGGGAGAAGTGCTTTGGGATAAGCGAATTCGCCATTATGACGGTGTAATGGGTGGGGGAAGGAGATGGAAAAGGGGCAGGGGGAAAGAGGGAAAAGGGAGGAGAGAGGGAGGGGGAAAAAATAGAAGGAGGAGGTGTTGGGAAAACGAATCCGGCGCGATATGGAGTGAGCGCGCAGGTAGAGGTGAGGTGTGAGAGGCAGGGAGAGCTTAGTGTGGTGGCTGGCTGGGAAGGGAGAGGACACTTGGCTCCCGCTCCCGCCCTCTCTTCCTCGACCTTCGCTCTCGCAGGCCAGACAGGCATTGTAAGAAAAAATGGTTTAGAGAAGATCGCATTTCTAAATTTCGATAAACAGTCATTATCCAAGTCATATTCTTTGCTAGATATAGAAACAGTGGATGGAAAAGGACAAGAATAAGCAAGAATTAACGCAACACTGTAACATACATATTTTGCTAGTTCTCGAGAAACAGGGTAAAATCTCAAAGCCTTCAGTGAAAAAGTTCATATTCTCGAAGTGAACTGCGATGGAAAATCAACGAAAATAAAAGATATTGCAGGAAACACGATATTTTAAGTATTTATGTATTTTGCGTGGAACGAAGCGATTTGATTAAATTCGGTGAGCAGGGAAGCGGGTTTTAATTAAGTTCGCCGCGATCACTGAGGCGAGCAGAGGAAATTCGCTGCCACAGTGATGTATTGCAGTGGAGGGCCTGATACAATTCAGGTTCGCCCAAGGAGAAAATTACAAGTGTAGGAGAGAATACCAATTGTGTGAGAGCGAGTCCTGGCTCTATTTTTTTAAAGCGATAGATGTGGCGGTACTCCTACTGTTGGAGACAAATAGATACGATAATTAAAGGGGACAGATTGGTCATGTGCTAAAGTCCAGAAGAACCAATATAGATTGGAACCCGAATTTTGGATTTTTTCTATTTTCCTTAATTTTTCAGTGCTGTGATGGACTTCAAAGTATTGGGAAGATTCATAATTTTTCGATTTTCTTCAATTTGCAGTGCTGTGTGAGACCATGAAAAGCTATGTTAAGAGTATTCGTATTTTTTCGAATTTTATGAATATTTTCAGTGTTTTGTGAGACTTAGCAAAGAAATCAGTGTTGGGACGATTATATTTATCAGTTTAAGATATCATGTCTGGTTACGATATCATTCCTATCTTGACATCAGTTTGCGACAAAATTTATATCTGAAATTAGTGGATACGAAAAGAAGTTGCACAAGAGAATGCTCACATTGTACTACATATTTTGGTAAATATTACGAAAAAATTACACGGGGGTACTCACATCGTGCAACATTTTCCAGTGAAAAGTAAAATAAAATAAAATAAAATAGCTGAAAAATCACATGGCACAAGACATTTTGGTGAATATTAGGAAATATTACTCGAGAGAATACTCACATTTTGCAATATGTTTCAGAGAATATTGCAAAAAAAAAATTACACAAGAAAATTACACTGATTAATCCATTTCGGTGAATATTACGAAAGAAGTTCACAAGAGAATATTCACACTGTACAACGCATTTTAGTACATATTAAGAAGAAATATTACGGGAGAATCATACCTGCAATACATTTCAGTGAATATTACGAAAGTGCAAAAGTGAAGATTAGGAAAATTTAAAGGAGAGAATCTTCACATTGCACAATAGCCTACATTTGAGTGAATACTGCGAAAGAATTTGGACAAGAGAATACTCACTGCACTGCACAACTCATTCGATATTACGTGTTGTTTTAATTGTGGACTCACCCGATCTGAAATATTAAAAGAGAAAGAAAAACATGTCAGTACGTGCGACAAATTTCTGTGTTGATTGAAAGGACGAAAAATACAGAAAAGCGGAAGGCGAGAACAGAGATGTAAAAAGGGAAACAGAAGACCGAGTGAGAAATTAATAAAGAGACAGAGATAAAAGATAAAGTAAAAAGAGGAACGAGAAAAACGGTGAGGCAAAGAGAAAAGGAGAGAGAAAAACACAGGAAAAGCAAAAGAAAAAAAAAGAAAAACAGTGAACGACAAAGGAAACAGAAAAGAAAAAGTGAAATAAAGATAAATACAGAGATGAAGGGCACATAATAAAAAAAAAAAGGCATTGAAAGAGAGAGATTAGAAGAAAGTGAAAAAATAACATTAAAGGAAAACAGAAAACGGGAACAAAAGAGAAAACAGAAAAACAGAGAAAACAGGAACAACAACAACAAAAAGTGAGGGGAAGACCAAAGTCAAAGCTAGTATCCACGTGGATCAGGTGAAAGTGGATTGGCAGAAAACATAGGAGAACGTCCAATGCGGGTCAAAGTGTGGAGTGTTTGAGTGTGTCTGTCCGTGAGTGGATTACCGAGGAAGCATTGTGGATCTGCGGCTTAGAGCTCAACTAATCCCGTCACCAGAGAGCTCACACAGAGAGACAAACCAGAAGCAGGAGCAAGACAATCTGGCATCCCTGGCACAGAGGTAAGGCAAGTTCAAATATTAAGGTCCGCAGGATATTATTATTATAAATTGAAGTTCATAATACGTTGTTACCGTGCCCAAAAGCACTAAATTTTGAGGTATAAGAGAGTATTGTATAAATTTTCAGTGGTTATTTGTGTTATGGTAGATTTACATGTATTAGAAAGCGACGAAAATTTCATGAATTATTATCAGTGACAGAATATGATACGGCGGAATTTTATGAATTTGCAAATGACCAAAGCCTGGTGAATCAATTTGAGTGATAGGCTATGTCATGGTGGAATTTCTGTGTATCTACAAATAACGGAAACCCTGTGAATCATTTTGAGCGATGGAATATGTTGCACAGAATTACGGGAATCGTTTAGTTTTGATATAAAGTGACAGGCACACAGAGCAAAAAGTGATTATGTCAAGTGCCGTGGACGAGTGTGATAAAACGTGTAATATGAAGGGAAAAACGCTCAGTCCGTTTTTGCCGTTAAATAGAAATAAAGTCTAGGTGAAGAAAAAAATTAAAGTAGGAAAATGTGTAGGAAAGAACACGCAGGAAAAAAATGTGCGTAGAGTCGTAGTATACTGTAGAAATGTTAAGTTACAAGGAAGAACAGTTTTATCACTGAAATGGGAAATATGCACTTAAGTTTGCTCTGAAAGTCCGTAGCTATCATAACTGCAACTCATAGGCAAGACTGACGTACGAAACACAGACACACTCATTCGCACTCGAACAGGTGGTGGTACACATTATACACATGCATAGCCAGAGAGCTAGGGAAGCATAATTCTCGCACTCTTACACAAATATACACAAAATACACGTACCCAGAGAAATAAAGAAACATACTCCCTCGCACACGAACATACACATCCACACCACCAAATCCATCACCAATAAAACTTGACTTGTGAATATAATGAGATATAGTAAATTCTACATGGTAAACTCTACTAAAATGAACCTTTTAATTCATATGAAATATTTTTCCCACGTTATTTTAACCACTTACAAACTTGTTCAGCTGTAGTAAATATCTCCCGTACTGAAAGGGTTAAGGAAAGCTGCATCTAACCTCTCCATCTCGAATAGTCTCCCCTAAGCTGAATAAAACCGTCTGAAAGTAGCAAGAACAAATGAAAAAAATACGTCGCAGCAGTGAATGGATTTCTTTTGAGACTGTGAAAACCCCAATACAAATAAAACCACCATCAAAGTGTAAGAAAACCAGTGCCAAAAATAAACATCAGTCAAAACCGTAAATACCAGGAAAGCTGCAATAAAATTACTCGAATCGCTTCAAGAACCGAATCCTTGTTATGCATTCAGGCTTTCCTAATCGTGAAAGCCAATGAAAACCATTACCACCATCACAGTGCTTTAAACCAATACTGAAATGAAGCACAAGTAAAAACCGCAAAAGACAGGGAAGATCAAAGTCACTCACATTCTTCTACTGACCGTATACTTAAACATTAAGCCTTTCTTACTCGTGAAAGCAAATTAAAACTAATACCACCGTCGAAGTGCTTCAAACCAGTACCAGAACCAATCGTCCGTCAAAACCACAAAAGCCAAAATACATCAAGCGACAAAACTCACTCGAATTATTTTAACGAATGCATATTATACACTAGATCCTTCGTAATCGTAAAAAAAAAAAAAATCAAAATCAAAACCACCATTAAATAGTTTCAAATTAATAGCATATGTCAGTCAAAACCAGAGACCAGGAGTGCTCAAACAACACTCACTAATTAATTTGCTGAGAGCTCCTTAGGCCTATATATTAAAACCCCCTTAATCGTGATAATCAGTGAAAACCAAAACCATCAGTGCCTTAAACCAATGCCAGAAACAAGTGTCAGTCCGTAAAACCCAGGCTGGGAAAGCCTAGATTACAAACTTACTTCAGTCGTGTTGCAAATCGAGTTATTATACATAAGAACCTTCCTAATTGTGGAAACCAATAAAAACCAAAACCACCATTTCAAACCAACACCAAAAATGAGGCGTCCGTCAAAACCATTTAGACCAGGAAACCAACTCTCTGGGATCATTTTGCAGTTGAGTTCTCTTTATACATAACCTTAATTACGAAGAGGTATATTTCCTACTATCACCGTCATCCACAGCCGATTGTATTCACGTTTGTCGTTTTCAAACTGGAAGGGTCGGATATATATTTCCACCCGAGACTAAAGGAAACTACCCAGAGATACAGAGAATGAAATCAGAGAGATATCGTGTGGCTAAAATTGATGTCACTAGCGAAAAATGTTGATATAGTTCTATCGCCTCAGTTTGACCAAGTTTTTCGTCCCGTTGTAGCTTATTTCACGAAACTCAGTGACAGGCAAATCCATTGCTACATCTTTTGCACAGCACTTTGCGTGACGAGTATCATATTCTGGTGTTACTCTATTGTACCCAGCTCTGAAGATAGAAAATTTAGGCTGCTAGATTTTCAGTTTTAAGTATTTCATGTGGAAATAAATTGGCAGTGGATATTTCAGTACGATAATATCTTTTCATAATATTCCAGTATTACTTTGTCCGGGGGAGACCCTACAGGATGTGTTTAAGGTGGCTTATTTTGTTATTTTTTTTTTACATGCTACGAAGGTGACGTGACCATCAACGAGAACTACCAATGAAAGAGTAGTGGTGGGCTAGTGATGACGTTAGTAATTACAGCCTAAGGTTCATCTGAATGTTAGCCCAATGAACTGCAGGCTCAAGCTGCCCCGTTCCTTGCAACCCATCCTTCTTCTTTGGGAGATATGTAATTTAGAGATACTGTTTCAACCAGACAGCTCCACGCCATAATTATAGCATTGCCACTGTGATGATTCAGACAATTCCTTATAGCCCCTACTTCACATTGATTTTACACTGGTTGATGAAGGACGATTTAACTAACTTACATGAGGCGAAATAAGTCATTAAAAAATTAAACACTACGAGTATGAGGATTAATATTTGGACCGAAAATAACAGAACATCGTATTTTATTCCGTCTTAACGGCTGTTGATTATACGTGTGCCAGACTTCAGGAGATTATTCTTGGACTAATTTTACGTAAGACATGCTATATCAACATGGGCCGAAGTGAAACGGATAAAGGGACCAAGGAGACTCAGTCCTATCTAATAAGCAAGGGTCACTGAATTCCATGTAGCCACGGCCCGTATTCCTAAGCGCCTTATTTTGCATTGTACATCTTATTATCATTCATCATGTTACCTAAATAATCCCAACATCACCATATTCTGCATAAATAACGTACAAAAGGATATTGACCAGCCACGTCCAAGAATACATCGCCGAGGAAGGGGTAATAGGGAGTTTCCTTACCTGACGAGAATACGGGCCCACGACCTGGTATTCGAGTAGTGAGAGTGGCCCAGTCCCATCAGCTAAAACACCATCACAAATGACGCTATACGAGAATTATTTTTGGAATACTTTAAGCCTTTAAATCCAATACGTGATGTGTAACTCTCGCCTTAACCGTAATTAAGACTTGGAAAATACTGAGCGGGAGTTGATGAACGTTCTGTCTAGCTTCTAACCCCGCTAGTTCATATATTCTCTCCTAAGCTGAAAATATTTGTATAGGGAGAGCAAGAATGAAATATAGTCTACAGAAATTAATATATATATATATTAGGAGTTCCGAAAAAATGGTTAACGATTCATTTGTTTTCCTTGCAGTCGTAAAAATGACTCATGAAAATCGGAAATACCGTAGGCGATACTGAAATAAAAAGTTATAAAAAAGTGCCTCTGTGATAAACTGCATATCTCTGTGCGTAAGAGAGAGAGAGAGAGAGAGAGAGAGAGAGAGAGAAAGAGAGAAGGTTGGTATTACTATCTGACATTTTAACGCGGTGAAAAAAAAATGACCCGTCCATGGACTTCCACTCATTATTCTCATGCGTATTGTAACTCGTAAATGAAAGTGATGAAGCCTTTGGGGAAACATAAAAGCTTGATTCGTAGCCTGGAAAAAGTGCAGTTTGGCTACTCACTTTCTCTGAAACTGAGGAATAATATGGCTGCGTACGTTGAGTGATTCTTTCTCGTGTGTGAATAATGACTACGAAAACCACAGGAGAGAGGGGAAAAAAAAGTGCTACCTCTATATTTGTGGAGTTTCAGGGAATATTGCTTGATTCTTGTGAATGGAAGAATGTATGACATGATACTTACACTTGTTTACACTTAACCTCGGGAATCACTTTTATCATAACAAATATATCTACATCAGCGATGAAACCAGTAAAATTGCCAGTTAGTTAGTTAGATTAGATTCGTTCTCCTAAAAAGGAGAACACGGGCATGGAAAGCCCGTCAGAGTAGTAATTCTTACTTCTAGCAGGCTATTCTCTATCGAGGAGGAGGGTAGGCAGTAACTACCCTCAAAAGCACGGCAGTTGGAGTTCTTCCAATGATACCTGCTGCCATCTGGGATCTGTCTAAGCCACCGAAAGGGTGGTCATTGAGGCTGGAACGAAGATGGGCTATTGCAGGACAGTCAAGGACATAATGAATCAAAGGCTGATCGCTTTGTTCAAGACAGTGAGGGCATGGTTCAGGGTTACTACCTGTTATTTGACTGTAACAGGGCTTAGTTTATAAACTGTGACTGCGTACTTGCTTTGCTCTTAACTTCGCACCTTTGGGGGGGGGGGGGTTCGGGGAAATGTGACTCTATACTTACTGTACAGTTGCTCTATAGGTGAATTGGTCATATTTAAGGTGCCTTGACTTGCTCGATGAAGGAAATTTTACACGTGGTATGGCTGTGATTAAAGATGCCACATTGGGCCGGAACAGGTCGAAAGAAGAAAAACACTGTATGTGGCAATATGCATGTTGGTTATATATTTGCTTTCGATCAATTCTCATTTTTGTAATGCTTACCTCGAGTTTGACAATAACGAAATGAAAAAAAAAAAAATACTAAGCAGAACGTAAGAAAAAAATAAGGAGTGATTTTTACTCAAGACAAAATACATGTTGGCTTTTTTGCTTTCCTTGCAGTTAATAATGTTGCGTCATGGTCATTTTTTCCCCCCAGGAGTACGTTCGCAGTGAAAATCAATAAATTGGGATAGAAAGAAGGACTCAGAGTCACACACACACACACACACACACCACAAAGCTAGCCAGGAGACAAGGCGTGTGTGCTGGGCAATTCCCAAGCCCTGTCATACCCTCTTACTGTCATTTAATCAGCCCACACCCCACTGACCGGGCTAATGTATGGCCCGGCCTCCACTATAGGTGCAGGAAATCTGCAAACGATCGAATGAAGGACCTAGTGTCGGAATAATTAGCATAATGGTTTGAATTTTGCTTTTGGTAATATTGGTGTTCCTATACTGTATTGTCTTCATCCTTTTTCTCTCAAATGATTACAGTAAATCACAGTACAAAAGACTGGGAAAAGAAAAAAAAATTATTTGTAGCCGAGAAAAATGCATGTTGCAAATTTTCCTCAGGATCTAAAAAAAAAAAAAAAAGGCGAAATGTGTATTGCGACTATTAATTCTTTCATGTGTTCCTCAGAAATGAAAATTATAAGCTCGGCGCGCGCGTGCGAGAGAGAGAGAGAGAGAGAGGTTTCCGGAAGTAAGAACGGAATGAGTGTTATTTATGGAATAAGAAAAAAGTAGGAAAGGAAGAGGTTGCGTAGATCAGATATTCTTAGATCTTTAGTGGAAAAGTTTCTAGAGAAGGGAAAGAAGTTGTATGCAGCTTTCATGGATTTGGAGAAAACATATGACAGGGTGGATAGACAAGGATTGTGGAAAGTGTTAAGAATATATGGAGAAGATGGGAAGTTGTTGAATGCTATGAAGAGTAAGTACGATGGTGCGAAGGCTGCAGTGCGTGTGGATGGTGAACTAAGTGAATTTTTCTCTTTGAAAGTTGGTTTGAAACAGGGATGTGTCATGTCTCCATGGTTGTTCAATCTGTACATGGATGGGGTAATAAAAGAGGTACAAGGTAGGGTAGTGGATGTTGGAGTGGCCCTGGTTTGAGAGGATAGTGTTTGGAAACTCCCTGTTCTGTTGTTTGCAGATGATACTGTGTTGTTGAGTGAAGACGAAGGGGAGCTGCAAGGCTTGGTGGATGAGTTTGGGAGAGTGTGTAAGAAACGGAATCTAAAGGTGAATGTAGGGAAGAGTAAAATAATGGTCTTTGAGAGAGGTGAAGTCAGTGAATGTACAGCGAGGTTGGATGGTGAGGAATTGGAAAATGTGAGTACGTTTAAGTACTTGGGTAGTGTGATAAGTAAGGATGGAGGTTTGGAGGGTGAAGTGCTTGAAAGGGTACAGCAGGGAAGAAAGGTTGTTGGTTCTTTGAAAGCAGTGATAAGAAACAGGGAAGTGTGCATGGAAGTGAAAAAGTTACTACATGACAGTATTGTGATACCAACTCTAACGTATGGAAGTGAAGCTTGGACGTTGTTGGAAGGACACAAGTCAAGAGTGAGAGCAGTGGAAATGAGTTATTTAAGAGGAGCCTGTGGAGTCACATGGAGAGACAGGCTGACGAATGAGGATAAAAAGGAGCGTTGTGGTGTGGATGTGGATGTGATAGGAAGCGTTATGAGGAACACACTGAGGTGGTTTGGCCATGTGGAGAGGATGGAGGGTGAAAGACTGACGAAGAGAGTGTATGTGAGTGAGGTGGAGGGGGGAAGAGGGAGGGGGAGGTGGAGGGGGGAAGAGGGAGGGGGAGGTCGAGGATGAGATGGAGGGATGGGGTGGAGAGGTATATGAGAGAGGGGGGTGTGAGTTGGGAGCAGGGCAGTGAAATGGCGGGGGACAGGGCGACTTGGAGGCGATTTGTTTGTGGCCACCCCAAACGGGATTGAGGCGTCTGGCAATAGATAGATAGATAGAAAAAAGTAGAGTACTCACTGTTTTCTCCAGTGCAGTAAATACATTTTTTTTTCTTATGCTACCGAGAACCCCCCCCTTTTTTTTTTTTTCTTTTTTTTAAGCAAGTGTAATTACATAATGGCTTACGAAGCAGCGAGAACTCCAGAGAAAAGTTTGTAGAAGTGGAGGTGAGAGAGAGAGAGAGAGAGAGAGAGAAAGAGAGAGAGAGAGAGAGAGAGAGAGAGAGAGAGAGAGAGAGAGAGAGAACGGAAAAACATAAAATGGAGAGAAAAGGAAAGCAAGGGAAGGGAAATGTAAAAGAGAGAGAGAGAGAGAGAGAGAGAGAGAGAGAGAGAGAGAGAGAGAGGCGAGTAGTTCACCTGGCCGCCAACAGATGGTGTGAGGGTGGCTCTGAGCGGCCAGACCAGGCCATGGCAACAGTGGCATGAAACTAACCCAAGTATTTATGTTTTTTCCTCCTGTTTCCCGGCGATGTTATTAAACTTTGGATTGAGCTGTAAAAATGGGAAGATTGTGTATATGTCCAGCAATATATCAGCCCTTTCAGCTGGAGAACTTAACTTCGATTTCACATAACTGATCCCTCGTGACGGATTTCTAGTTACCTTTCCCCGCCCAGGAGGGGTTCGGGGACGGGTATTGTTTTCACTCGGTTTGTCTGTTTGTTCGTTTGTCTGTCTGTTCGTCTGTCTATTAACTTCACGCGAAAACTGCTGGTGGGATTTTGACTTAATTACAGGGATGATAGACTATGACCTGATCACCTGTTGAAATTATTGGCCAAATTGGACCAAGGCCCAGGCTGTAGGCCCCAAGTAGAAAAAAAAAGAAAATCGTTTCCGCCATGACTACTTTCAAATTCGTCATATCGACATCAAACCAAATGGTGCATCTTTCAAATCTGCATCCTACTTGACTCATTACATCAGAGGGGTCACTCCTCAGTTAGTGGTAGGGAGGGTCAGTGTCAGGTGGATCGGGCCTAAAATTTCAAATGGGCATAAAATCGTCAATTTTCTCCCGATTTACTCCAGATTTCATGTGACATCTTTAACTAGATATCCTGTTGTGTTTATACGTCAGCACTAAAATGACTGCCGGGGACGGGTTTGCAGTGCCTTGGCACCGCTTCTTGTTTAAGGGACTTCGAATTTGAGGGATTAGATACAATAACCCCTTCAGCCTTAGAACGCATTTTTTTTTATTCTTAGTATTATTGAGCCTTAGATGGACTTCTCGAAATTAAGGGATGAGATTCTTTACTAATCCCTTTACCACCTGAAGGCTCTGCTAAAACGAGTAATATGTTTGAAGAAAAAAAATAATGAGAGAGAGAGAGAGAGAGAGAGAGAGAGAGAGAGATAGAGACTTGTGAAGGCATTAAGGACATGATTACCTGTTATGTACACAGTCAAATGTTCGTTTACAGGGTCTACACCCATTCAAAACCCAATAGTACCTTGCTAAAATGACGAAAAAAAAAATAAAAGAGAGTTGGTTGGATAATTGGTATGCAGATATGATTGGTTTGAAGTAACAAACCACACCAAAGGGCATGGAGAGATGCCATGTTGAGGTGCAGTCAAAAGTTCGTTTACACTGAGTCTAAACCATCGCAAACCTACTGAGAGCCTGCTGAACTAATAATAATAATAATAATAATAATAAAAATAATAATTTAAAAAAAAGGCTTAAGACTGGGATCGGCCTAAATTAGTTGTCCCAAAATATTCCGTTCCGTGTACCCCAGAACAATATATATATATATATATATATATATATATAAAGTGGATTTTCGTAGCACGTTTCTACTAGTCTATATATTATATTAGTTATAGCTCAGTATAATCTTATTATTGATTTTAATTTTACCAAGAAAAAAAAAAGGTGTTACGTGGCTCATGTCACGGCGAATGCAGTCAATATTCTAGCACACATTATTAACATCGTATGGAAATTTAGGGGAACTTCGTTGAAATGAAAATGTTCAATATAATCTTGAACAATCCTGTTTAATAGATAAAGAAATCCGTTGCATAAGTAAAGATCTGTTGCACGCACGTAGGAGAATAATCAGAAAGTATTCAGCTTAAGCACTGAAATAGCATTTTTTTTTTTCTGTCCAACAGTGCTACTATTAATAACCCGTAAAGAAGCAGAAAAGTTGTGATGGGCAATACTAGAGAACGCTTACATACGATACCAATTGTACAAATAAATCTTAGAATCATCACTTCCCGGTGAAAGTGTATGTTTCAAAATAAGTTTTGAATTAACTGGAAAACAAATCTTTAGTAATCATAGTAATCGATAGCTAGCCATCAGCATCGACGTTTCCAGGAAAACCTCTAGTATCGGACGTACTATGTCGATATTTTGGTGTCGATAAGCCCACCACAGCTATAAAGATATCAGTTTCCATTTGGAACTGATTACACTCTTCAGTTTGATGCTTAAGCACTTGAAGAATTCTTCTTTTTAGAAATGGGGAGTGAGACCAGCAAAAACACCGTCATTTTGATCTAGCGCCCCATTCTCACCCCAAACTCCACCAGGCTCCTCTCGTTTAGATCGAGTTTAAATCATGAATAATCTGTGTGTATATATATATATATATATATATATATATATATATATATATATATATATATATATATATATATATATATATATATATATATATATATATATATATATATATATATATATATATATATATATATATATATATATATATACATACTGTATATATCGGGAATTACCCGTGTTTAAACCGTTCCTAGATCGTGTAAAAATCACGCAGAGTCTGAGTATAATTCGGGTATAAAATGAGCCTAATTCTTGTATTATGCGTGTCTAAATCATGTATAAAATCGTGTATAAATCCTGTGAGTAGTAGTGACAAATGAATGAGTGAAAATATAGGTATTCATTTTGATTTTCCCTAAAGGTATCCTCTACAGGAGGTACTAGACGAGAGAGAGAGAGAGAGAGAGAGAGAGAGAGAGAGAGAGAGAGAGAGAGAGAGAGAGAGATTTCTAACAAGTTATGCCTCAGGGAAATCACAGTATTATAAACTTCTCTCACCAGTGAATCCAGATAGAGAAGGTAACCCCATGGCTCCCGTGAGAAATACTTTATGGCACGTCAGGGAGCCATGGGCCCCAGTTTAAGTGCCACTAGACTCAGGTAGGAGGCACAGTAAAGAGATGGCGTAATGTATTGTAGATCATTCGGGGTCTTTGGTTCGTTTACAGCTTTTCAGAACCTAATGAGACCTTGCTATTGAAGTTATTTAATGGTGGAAGCGCTGATCATCCACTCACTCGATGTAACGCAATCTTAAAGCGTATCTGCAATGAATGAGTCCTAATGGTTTCTTGTAATCCACGAAACTATTGACTGCCTGATGAGACCTTGCTAATGAAAAGTGATTTAATGATGGGAACGCTGAATATCCACTCACTCGATGTAGTGCAATCTTAAAGTGATTATAGAATGAGTAAAAATTCAACTAGTTTCTTGTAATTAAGGAAACTATTTTCTTCATTGTGTAGTAACCCTGTAACCAAATGACACCCAGTGGTCTAATGGGATAAGGCTCTTCAACTTGATGGAGCCCGTAAAGGCCTACATCCGATGGGTGGATAGGTTTTATTGCTCACATTGTACCACTCGGGGACATGTGAAGCTGGTGGAAGAAAGAACTGGATGATGGGTGGATGGATGAATTTTTTTTTTTTTTTTTCAGATGAACAGGAAAATATTTACTACGAAGAAAAGAAAAATATATTCAGTAGACTCCATGTGTCCTCTTTTCATAAAAAACAGTAAAAGTTGGACTTGAACTGCTGTGGGCTGAAGTTTGGGGAGGGGGGGACTAGTTTGGAAAATTGGAAAGCATTTGCCAAAAACGAACAATGACCTGAAATAACAACAACAACAACAACAACAATAATAATAATTATAATGTCAAGGATTCGTGTTACAGTCGCATTCAGTGGTTCCTTAACACTGTCTAAACCTTGCTCTCCACTTCACCCCGATGGCTTAATTTTCATTTGTTATTGTTACCACCAGTCGATTTGATTTACCAGTGGAGAGGATTTTCGAACTGTAGGGGTTAGAGACAGTCTTCATGAACCCTGTCTGTATTAGAAGTCTGCCCTAAGCTGATGGAATTGAAAAAAATAATGATAGTAATAAAATAAAATAAATGGATTGAAAGAGGTTAAGGCCAAATAAGAACTTATTAAACTGGATATCTATAATTAAATAGGACATTCCCTGAAAAGGTTATGAGGAAGAGTGACTGAAATGGTCAGTAGTGTATAAATCCTGTATGTCTTGTATATATCGTGCATAAGCCGTGTACAAATTGAGTAAAATTATCCATAATCCTTGTATAATCCGTGCATAGATCGAGTATAATTCACGTATAAATTGTCACAAATCGTTCGTAAGTCATGTATAAGCCTGTATAACGTGTATAAGTCGTGCATAATTTGTTTACGTTGTGTATAAACTGTGTATAGATTACATATAATCCTTGTATTGATTGTGTATAAATCGTGGAAAACGTATAAGCCGTGTATAGAGCCCGTCCTGGTATATTTAAGTAGTCCATGTATGAGTTGTGTATAAATTGTGAATAATCATCTATAATTCGTGCAAAAACTGTAAAAGAGCGAGGCCTCGCTTAACTACCCTCTGTTCATTTTAATTAGACGTGAATGCCGCCCTATTATCAGACGATGGTGCATGTCACGAAGAAGTGCTGTGGAACTGCGGGAAATAAGCTGAAAAAAAAAAAATCACCTCCAAGTTGAAGTAAACGAACTACAGTGAAAAAGAATAGGATAGATTAGTCTACAGTAAATGGAACATTCCTCAAGGTCACGAAGGTATTGTATGTAAAGGTCGGGGTCAAAAGTTCATTTACACTATCATGTAATAATAATAATAATAATAATAATAATAATAATAAATATTAATAATAATAATAAATATTAATAATAATAATAATAATAATAACTCTTTGTTAACGTTCAACTCGAGAGAATACCTGCTACCTCCCCCCCAGGTGTCCATAATTTGATAGTACTTGTACGGGCTGGAATTCTGCTCTATTAATTTGGACCAATTAGGATGTGAAAGGAGGTCCGGATGATGATGATGAAAATGAACATCTAAAAAGAACTACTGTCAGAGTGTCAACCTGTGTACCACTAAGGGTTTTGGAAATCCGATGCTGAATTTAAAAAGGAAAAAAAAAAAAAAAAGAAAAATCTGCAATCCTCCACAGTGTGCAATCATTGAAAATCCTTTTAACACAGCCTGCAACATAGGGTGGATGTAGAGGACTGCACGCTCTTATTTTTCATCCCCCCCCCCTTGATCCCCCTAGATTATCACAAACTGCCAAGGGAAGCCACATACAATATAATGAAAATTGAATTAGCGGTAAAATATCAACACCACACGGGGGTAAAAAAAAAAAAAAAAAAAAAAAAAAAAAAAAAACTATGGTAGGGATTCCCCCCTTCCCGAAAAATAGTGCCTTGTGTATAGATGCTTTGTTATCATCCGATGGAACTGGGCCTCTCACGCAACTTAATTATATACAGAATTTATTGTGGTTGCATGAAATTTGATGATTCTTACTCACGAGGAATTTTGGAATCTTCATGGCTACAAATCAAAATTAACTCTCCAATTTCACCACATTTGGCCGTGAAATAAGGTGAAAAGGAGTTAGGTATCTTTATCAAACCGAATCTAGTCATCAATATTAATCCAGTATAGCACTGGACCCAAGCCTGAATCAGTGCTATCACAATGGGTTTCCATGCGAGGTACTATCGTTCTCTGCATGGTGCATCTCTCCACTGAGCTGTAGATATGTAACCATGTACAAGCAGCACACTAGTACCAAGTCTATAAGTATAATATGGGTTGAGTTAGTTAAGATTCGTCTGTCTGTGTTAAAATGCATGGACACGGGCATAATAAAGCCCGTTAGGATGAAATGCAAATACTTAGCTACCTGGCACGGAGATACGGTGATCATAACGTGTGTCTTGCTTAAGTCCTAGAAAACTGAAGACCTCATGTAAATACTACTATTACTACTAATTAATAATAATAATCATATGTCAGGCTACGGTATGAGTTGATACAGATTCTCTCTGATCCTTTAGCTAAGGTGAACCTTCCTTAAATTGAAAAAAAAAAAAAAAAAAAATCCACAAAGCCAGAGCTTTAAAATGTCGCCTGTATCAACACTATCTCACTTTCACATTCACACACGACTCTATCCCACTTTCACATTCACACACGACTCTACCCCACTTTCACATTCACACACGACTCTACCCCACTTTCACATTCACACACGACTCTATCCCACTTTCACATTCACACACGACTCTATCCCACTTTCACATTCACACACGACTCTACCCCACTTTCACATTCACACACGACTCTATCCCACTTTCACATTCACACACGACTCTATCCCACTTTCACATTCACACACGACTCTATCCCAATTTCACATTCACACACGACTCTATCCCACTTTCACATTCACACACGACTCTATCCCACTTTCACATTCACACACGACTCTATCCCACTTTCACATTCACACATAACTCTATCCCACTTTCACATTCACACACGACTTTACCCCACTTTCACATTCACACACGACTCTACCCCACTTTCACATTCACACACGACTCCATCCCACTTTCACATTCACACATGAGGGGGGAAGGATAACCAATCATATCTTCCTAAATGAAGGGTTCATATTTTTTATTCCTGCATACCAACAGATCTTAGACGATTTAGGATGGACGGAAACAATAGACCGTATTCTCTGAAACACCTCTTCCTTAGCGATTTAGTTCCCAAACTACCCATTGGATTATCATTTTTTATGTTTCATCTTAATATAGACATAGATTGCATGAATGACACTCAGGAACACAGTAATGGACCAGAATCAGAAGACAAGCGGCTTTGAATAGGCATTAGTAATCTTCATAACCGCACGGCAATATATATATAGCCTACTGCGTATCCGACGTGCTATTTGTTAACATTTCGTAAAACAATATATACATGATTGCTGCGGTACTGACACTAAATTTTGTGAAATTTTGTAGCGGAATGTATACAACTTTGCTGCATAAGAGAGAGATTATTTTGCGAAAATTTCCTAAGGCAGTATACACGTGTTTGCTGCGTAATTGAGATACTACTTGGCGAACATTCAGTAAAATGATGTCAAGAAAATGTTACGAGATCTTTTCATAAAGTTTTAGATCCGTAACTTAGGGCACAATCTGCGAACATTTCGTAAAACAACAGATCTTTATTGCTTAACTTCAGAAGTCATCATCATCATCATCATAATCCATTTCTTTTTCCCTCTAAGGATGAGAAGGACATATGATGATTATTCGCAAAAATGGGAAAGAGAAGTTTAAAAAACTCATACGAACAGCATTAAAAAAAATAGTTTATAAGGATTCTAACTCAGCCTCGGATATTAAAATGTTTGCAATGGACCACATTTTACTCGGGAAAAAAAAAAAGATAAACTGCCTAGATAAGTGTTCCTTTCCCGTCCATGTGTACATCTACTTGTTCATGTACAGGGCGTGTCAAGAGTCTGGAAAACACAGGACGTCCTAAATGTGACGTTTGAAACTCACTCTCTCTCTCTCTCTTTGTAGATTTGACCCACAGTGTAAATGAATTATTTTCCTAGATTTGACCCCCTGATTTTTTTTTTTTTTTTTTAATAAGACTATTAACAATGTTACTTTTTTTATTACAATAAAATTATCTGAGGGTGGAGACAGTGTAAGAAAACTAACGTCAGTGTACTGAACTGATAACAGGAAATTCTTATCAATTTTCACTCCGTTGTCTATCGTTTTTCATTCAATATACTGTCATTACTTTTCATTTCACAATTCTCTCTCTCTCTCTCTCTCTCTCTCTCTCTCTCTCTCCACATATATCTACTCTTCCCCTTTCCACTGTCATTATTCCGCTAAATATGTGTCTTCTGCTAAGTGCTGTATTTACATAACAGAAAAAATGCAGGCATATGTCATCAGACCGCAGTCATAAATTCCAGGTCTTTTAAAAATGAATTAGCTTATTAGGTGGAGAAAAAAGTAGAAACATTTATGGGTTATTTGAAACTTATATGCGAAATACATCAGCGGAACATCTCTTCCTTAGCGATTTATCTTTTCGTTAATGGTGGTTAATATCCTTTTTTAAGGTTCTTATGCAGAGTTGGTGATATTGGAAGGATTTATTATAACAGGAAAAACAGTACGGTGTATTAAGCAAAATAGATCGCTTTGGAACATGTGTTAGGGACTCTCCTCCATCGACAAGAATATGGGCCTTTGTCTCTTATTCTCGCCGATTAAGACCCTAACACTTATTTCATAGCAACTTATTTTTGGTGATGGTTGGTTAGTAACTTTTGTACGTTACGCAAAGTATGGCGATACTGGAATGATTCATGTACCGGTAACGCAGATGAAGACAGTAAGGTGCAGTAAAACAAATCGCATATGTAAAGGTGTTACTGAGCCTTTTCAACCTACGAGAATACAAGCCCCGGTATCTTATTTTACTCAGTTCAGGAAGTTCCCGAACACATCGTCGTTAGTGATTTATTTTTAGATATTAGTAGTTAATATTCTTTTGTAATTTATTGATGCACAGTATGGCGATATTGGAAGAATTTACGTATAGTAACACAGAAAAGGACGGTAAGGTATATTAAACAAAATAAACCGCTTAGGAAAAGCTGTCAGGGAGCTTCCTCAACAGACGATAATACGAGCCCTAGTATCGTATTCATCACGGTTAAGGTAGCTTCCAAAAACCTCTTCCTTAGCGACTTTTTTTTTTTTTTTTTTAATAGATATGGGTGGTTAATACCGTATTGTACGACATGTATGCAGAGTCTGGCGATAATGGAAGCATGTATGTAACAGAATAAGCAAAATAAATCGCTTCGGAGAAGGTGTTAGGGAGCTCCCTCTACTGACAAAAAATTGTCATCTGTCCACCTTGAATGCTGAATTGTAACAGTAAGTTAACTCTAGATTAAGGCGCTAGTCAAGAAGTGTTTCGGACTGTGAGAACCATACAGTTATTATGCCACTGTGTTAGAAGGAAATATGCTTCAAAAGGACGAAAATATCCACCAAGTATAATAATAATAATAATAATAATAATAATAATAATAATAGTAAATAATGATAATAATAATAATAATAATAATAAATAATAATAATAATAATAATAATAATAATAATAATAATCCATCCATCCATCATCCAATCCTACATTGCCCCATGAGGAGCGTAGGAGCCCGGGGCTAGGCAGTTAGTCCCGGCATTTAAGATGAGTGACCAGCCTTACTCATCCCTGAGTGGCATTACATGAGCAATCAACCCCAACCGCCCCTTGGATATAAACCTTCACAGGCTCAATCCGATTGGAGTGCAATAATTACCCACTAAACCACCAAGCGCCAAAATTTGGTTATATGGTTACCACCCAGCGTAGTAAATGGTTTCCTGGTGCACAGGAAACCATTTGGCTTGTCTCCCAGTGTAGAGTCACCCACAGGATGAAGGAAGTGGAAAGAATGAAGGATGGAAAGACAGAAGAGGGAGTGTAAGGTCACCCGTAGGCAGAAGGACAAGGAAAGAATGAAGGATGGAAAGACAGAAGAGGGAGTGTAAAGTCACCCGTAGGCAGAAGGACAAGGAAAGAATGAAGGAAAGAAAGACAGAAGAGAATGGAAGGATAGAAGGATGGAGAGGAAAGAGCAGACACCCGAGAGCAGCACTACATCGAGTGAGTGGATGGTGAGCGCCTCCACCTACCACAATAATAATAATAATAAAGATAATACTAATGTACCGGGTTCGGTAGACCAGTTGCAAGCTACAGTTTCTACATACCGGTAATAATAATAATAATAATAATAATAAATAATAATAATAATAACTGTAATGGTTGTGGCTCCATGTTCATCCAAAATATGAACTCAGTGGACTGCAGGCTTAACTTGTCTTTATTCTGCAGTCCACCACCTTTCTCTTCGGGGGATAAGGAGGGAACTGAGAGACATATAACCAGGCAATTCAGGAGAACGGTTGTCAGTGCCACCACGTGAAGGCGTCCCACTCCATCACCAGTCATAATATACAACTACGCTGCACAAAACCGTACGGTATATTAGACTAGCTAAACTAATGATAATGGTAACAATAATAATTACTTATGTAATCTTACTGTTCAGACACAGTCTAGAAACTTCGCCATGAGTTTTCCAGTGCGTGCGCGTGTGTTAATGTTGTTGAACACTCTCCACCGCTGAAAATTTTCCCAACCATTGAACAGAGGTCACTTATGGTCCCGTCACTTAGAATGTCAATTTACCATTAATAAAAATTAATAAGACAGGGAAGTAGCACTGATCCAAGTTACTGGTGTTACGATTAATATAAGGAAGATCTGAAGACCCTACGGTAACTTCTTGTTTAATACGCTCTGAAAATAATGGTGCTAAAGAATGCATGTATAAATTTTACTTTTGTCTCAATAACTGGCTACCTGTATGCTAACTGTATCCAAATTCCTTTCATAAGAGGGACCACAGCTAAATATCTGGAAAGTTACAGCTCTAAAATTTAGTGTGTGTGTGTGTGTGTGTGTGTGTGTGTGTGTGTGTGTGTGTGTGTTTTCAAACGTGCTGCAAAGAAAAAACAGCAGATTTGAAGTCGTTTCTTTAAACTAGGCTAAATATCAAAATATTCAGCCAAAATTCTCCGCAGATTCTTTTACAATAATATTTTCAACCAAATACCTATATCTCAGTTTCTAAGATACCGGGTATTTCAGTTTCAAACATGCAATTTGACCTTCAGAAATAGGTCAGGGTCATTAACATGTGTCACAAGTACTTGGCTTACAGTAGGGTATCTTCCTGTATAATATTATCAAGATCTAAGGAAAGAGATACAACGATAAGTAATATTACCAAAACAATAAGCTTCGCATTATAAATGACGAAGCTTAATAATAATAATAATAATAATAATAATAATAATAATAATAAGAGGATTCATAAAACAAATAATAGTAATATATAAAAATGAAAAACTGCACTTTCTTCCGCTTCTACAAAATCATCAAAACGGTAGCAAAAAAATGATATAAAACTCCTATACCCCAATTAGCCATCATTTAGTGTAGGAGAAAGAGCGCCGTCCATAACGTAAAATTGTTGACTGACCTCGTATTGCGCTCCAGGCTAACGAGAATGGGTCGTTTAGAGAGAGAGAGAGAGAGAGAGAGAGAGAGAGAGACGCCTGACCACCACTCTCTCCCTACCAGCATCGATTCGGTCTCACGGTCAGACTTGTAAGTATCGATAAATAAGAGAATTGCTGACCAAGTACGCCATTAGGTCTTGTAGCCAATGTTTTAATCTATTTTACGATCGCTACGAAGGGCCGGGAAAAATAGGAAAGCGTCCGCCATAATCAGAGTCCGGAAAGTTATATTGAGAGTCCGGGAGATTTCTTGACAGTCCGGGTCTTTTTTTTTTCTTGAGTATGCGAGGTTTTTCTCAGAGTCCAGGAGGTTTTTCTTGGAGTCTGGGGTTTTTCTTGAGAGTCTGGAGGGTTTTCTTGAGAGTTCAGGATATTTTCTTGAGTTCAGAAGCTTTCCCTGAGTTCCAGGAGCATTTCTGAGTCTGGGAATTTTCTTGGGAGTCCGGGAATGTTTCCAGTCTTGGAGCCTTGCCAGAGTGTCCGGTAGTTTTTCTTGAGTCGGGGAACTTTTTCTGAGAGTCCTGGATGTTTCTTGAGAGTCCAGGATTTTTTTTTTTAATCTAAGAACTTTGTCTGAGAGTCCGGGAGGTTTCTTAAGAGTCCGAGAGCTTTCCTAGAGAGACCGGGGGTTTATTAAGAATCCGGGAGGTTTTATTGAAAATCAGGGGGTTTGCTTGAGAGTTTAGGAGCTTTTATTGATGTGAAGTGGTTGACCTTAAGCCCTTGACTATAGAAAAGCAATATGACCTCGTTCTTCCTATCTTATAATTATAATTGTCTTCAACTCGAGGGAGATTTTTCGAGCAAAGGGGCCAGATACAGCCTTCATTAACAGTTTTATTTTATTCTATTTTATTTATACTCTCTGTCTGTCTGTCTGTCTGTCTGTCTCTGTCTCTGTCTGTCTGTCTGTCTGTCTGTCTCTGTCTCTGTCTGTCTGTCTGTCTGTCTGTCTGTCTCTCTCTCTCTCTCTCTCTCTCTCTCTCCCATTTAGTTCAAGGAAGACTTCGCCTTGGAGAACTTACCTTAAACATTCATTAGTCTCTTGTATAAGAAATGCTTTACTTAAGACGGACAAGATTAAAAGACTTTGAAGGTAACAAGAAAAGAACTGCCTGAAGGAGTCCTCGGATTGAAGAGGTTTGCCATTTCACTTTTCTTATACTCGTGCTGTCTTCATGCGATTTATGTGTTCATTTTTCATAGTTTTTAGGATTGGAGGGGTCAGATTTATTGCCCATCATTCCTTCCAGTAGGAGAGAGAGAGAGAGAGAGAGAGAGAGAGAGAGAGAGAGAGAGAGAATGATGAAGTAACAGACGAGTGATATTCCAAAAACTGTTGACATACATGAACACATACATACATGTTACATATACAGATACATACATATATAAATACATAAATCTATGCATACAGACATGCTTTCAGACTCTCTCTCTCTCTCTCTCTCTCTCTCTCACTCTTAGTTCTAATTTAGGCAAGGCAGAAAACCAACAGTCAAGAAACTTTGGAAAATATTTTAGGGGACGGAAAAAGAGTAATTTTCTAGAAATAAAAGATCCCGCTTCAGTCCGTCCCTCAGAAGAATAAAATCGTTGTTAGGGGTCAGGAATCGAATATTAAAAGGCAGACTGGAGCTTCGGCGATGAAACAATAAAACTTTAGCAAAAAACTGATGATAAAAACCAGGCCCCACAACAGATTGCAATTTGAACACAGCCTCCCCTCCTGTGCGGCTGCCCGTCTATGCAACCCACACAGAAAAAAAGGAGAAAAAAAACACCCACCAACTATTTTGAAAGAATCCCTTGCATCCTCCACGGGGGCAGGATGGAGCCGGGCAGAGAAAAAGTTTTTACGAAATTTTGACTTTCTCTTCGTCCTGGGAGTGGGCTTAGGGCATCACTGTCTCAGGGCAGAATAAAAAATTATTTGTTGGTAGCAGGAAAGAATTAGAAAACTTACAGAAGCAGTGAAAGACTGATAGATAGGTAGATAGATAGATTAATGAATAGAAAGATATATATAGACTTGGTGGTAGCAGGAAGTACGTGGAACAATGATAGCAATATGGAAATAGCAGATAACTTTCTATTTTTAATAAAAACACGTCCTTTTTTTTACAATAATGTAACTCACGACAGGCAATAATATTCAGTTTAGCCATGACATTCTTGCTGTAGAAATTATATACAGTTACAGTAATGGAGGTTGTCTGTGATAGGTGTGAACGTCGATGGTAATGTATGAGAGGAGCAGACCAAAGAAGAACTGGGATGAGATCATAGAAAGTGACCCCAGGGGTAAGGGACTGAATTGGGAAGCTGCCAGAGAACGAGCAGCGTGGGAAGCCGCCATTATGTGACCAAGGCCGATGCACGCAAGGATGTTGGAGATTTTATAAACGATACGGACGAACGATACGATTCGGAGCCAGAAAGGTTCGTAATCACGTGAGAGTACACTATGGTGATGAGAAGAGATGTTAAATGTTAAATTCGTAATGAGAGTAAAGGTTGTTAATGGTATTTGTTTATAGTCACTGCAGAGAGGTGCTTGTGAGCTATTTTTTAGTGATAACGGTGATAAAAATCCGATAATTGGCGTCGTAGGCAGTGGGTACATGGAGCTTTTTTTTTTCTTTACTTTTTTAGGTAGAAAGGCCCTGACTGTGACATACGAGTAGTGGGCAAAGATATAATTGGCCATATATGAACGTAGTACATTATCCGCGTGAAGCGGAGGTCTGTCTACACCCCTTGACATTCATGTATCACAGTTAATTGGTCATTTTGTTTAATAATTGACAGCTGTGTTCATTTTGTTTAATAATTGACAGCTGTGTTCATGTTACAGCCACCAACAAACATGTGAATGCGTCAAGCCTGTCATGTGCAGCAGCTGACAGTCCTCATCTATAAACTGATGCTGTTTCAGGTTCATATGTGGCCAACTGTACATACGAGCATTACCACTGACATAGGAATGATTATTTGCGCTTCATTACGTTATACTGTGTCTATGAATCTAGTAGCGAAAGAAAGGAGAGGCGAATAGACTTCACGCAGAGGTCGGAATTGGCCAATCTATATTCTGACGTCAATTGTCCACACGATGAAAATAAAACTGAAAAACACCCAATATCTAGACTACTTTCTAGGCAAACTTATTGATTTTATTCTACTTATTTGTATTTGTATTTATTTCCTGGCACAATGTAGGCTACAATAAAAAAAACGGAATGGCTAGAATGTGAATAAGTGAAACGATGTGTGTGTGTGTGTGTGTGTGTGTGTGTGTGTGTGTGTGTGTGTGTGTGTGTGTGTGTGTGTGTGTGTGTGTGTTTCGAGTTTTATCAATCCCGACCTATACAGTAAGATCATTTTCTCCATAATAAGTCGATTCCTGTTTCATTGTCATTGTGTTTTAAGAGCCGGGATGATACCAGTGATGGAATAACAAAGGACAGTCTATTACGTTAGAAAAAGAAAAGGAGGATGTGGGGGAGGTGAAAGTTATATAGCTCTCTCGAGAATTATAGACTTCAGGATTCATAACAGTACCCTTTACTGAACTAGCAAAACGTAGTAATGTAGAGAATAAACACTTAACACTTGCAATATAGCTTTGGAAAAAATATTATTAGAAGTTGCCATACAAAAAACAGTCCGAATATTACCAGTGACTGACTAAAGGATCCATGATAATATTCTCTGCTGTGTTGAATAATGTCAGTGTTGTGTGATATGCAATATTAACTGGTATTATTAGCAAGTGGTATATGGTGAAAAAACCGCGTTGAAATTGCGAAGATAAATCGAGAAAAACGTTGGATTTTAGGATTTGTAATATTATCCATTGCAGTACCAAACGAACTCAATGCTGTGTAATACATTGGATAAGCCCCTTCACTACGATGATGTATATTGCTTTGACTGGATTATGGACATATGAATATCTACAACTTACCAAAGACTTGTCATGATGAAAGAGTTAGGCAATGACCCGCATTCTTGTCGGTTATGGAAACTCCCCAATACCTTTCCCTAAGCGATTTATTTTGCATACTACCTCTTAATGTCTTATTGCGCGTTATAAATCCCTCTAATATCACCATACTTTGTATAAACAATGTTCAAAAAGGATATTAACCAGCCATTTCCAAATATAAATCGCCAAGGTAGAGGTGCTAGGGAGCCTCCTTACCCGACAATACGGGCCAATATCTAACCCCTCCACGGAAAAAAAAAAAAAGAAAGAAAGAAAGAGAAAGATCACTTAAGGTGAAGAAAACCGTCTGTAAAAGGGAAATTTGAGTGATACAGTTAAAGAGGTGGTCTGTTGTCTTAAGGGAGGTGAGTTCGAGCCCCGGGTAAGGCAGGGATTAGTTTGGTGAATTAAATATCGTTAAAACAGACTTTATTGAGACTTCAGAAGGCCCATCATGTCATTGGTGCATCTCCTCTCATGTCAGTGCACTAGTCCTGAGTGATTTAAACCGATCATGTATTTAGTATGAGTGGTGTGTATTAGTGCCAAATTGATGATATGTGAAGGTGTGTGTGTGTGTGTGTGTGTGTGTGTGTGTGTGTGTGTGTGTGTGTGTGTGTGTGTGTGTGTGTGTGTGTGTGTGTGTGTGTATGTGTGTGTGTGTGGGACGTAGGACTGCTAAGCCTACGGGAAAATGTACCAAGAGCCGGACACGCGCAAAATGATAATAATAATAATGAGAGAGAGAGAGAGAGAGAGAGAGAGAGAGAGAGAGAGAGAGAGAGAGAGAGAGAGAGAGAGAGAGAGAGAGAGAGAGAGAGAGAGAGAGAGAGATTATATAAAAACAATCCATACGCCACGACATAATGAGAAATACTAGATGAAGGAGTTATAAGCAAAAAATATTATATGGACGTGTGTTCAAATCTCACCCATTACAGAGCTCCAATTACTGATGACGTGATGGGCGAATTATGAAGATTATTTTCGCCCATAAGGTCATCAGTAATTGTATATAGTTCAGTAATGGTTAATATTTAGGTACATAACCATGTTAATTTTTGCGTAGAGTTCCCTCATTTATCGTTTCTCAAAGTTATGCCGCTTCATCCCGGGACACGCTGGAGAGAGAGAGAGAGAGAGAGAGAGAGAGAGAGAGAGAGAGAGAGAGAGAGAGAGAGAGAGAGAGAGAGAGAGAGAGAGAGCAGTGACCCGCAATTACTGTACAATATTCAAATTCGGGGACATTAAACTGGCCGCTTTGACAGGCTTCTTTTTATAATAACATACCGTAGTTAATTGGCTGTAACTCCACTGGGGAAAAAAAAACACGCACACACACAGTAATATAAGCGTCATTGATACGCCCACACAGGCATGACGGCACACACACACACACACACACACACACACACACACACACACACACACACACACACACACAGTAATACAAGGGCACCATTACTACGTCCACACAGGCATGACGGTACACACACACACACACACACACACACACACACACACACACACACACACACACACACACACAGAGAGAGAGAGAAACCGAGACAGAGACTGAATAGGAGTGAAAAATAATACTACACAATATTCCCTTCCAAATGATACACTAAACCCTCACAACTGGTTAATATCGGTGGTCACCATAAGAGCATATTATATTACCTTTTTAATGGGCATCGGACAGCCTAACAACCGGGAGCGTCATTATCTGCTTTAGAGCGTTGGCGTTGAAAGCGTGCGTTGGGGTGGAAATCGTCAGGGGGATTTTGTGTGTGTGTGTGTGTGTGTGTGTGTGTGTGTGTGTGTGTGTGTGTGTGTGTGTGTGTGTGTGTGTGTGTGTGTGTGAATGCTGGTTTGGTTTTGTGTGTGTGATACAAAGATAATAGGAGAATATGTGTGTGTGTGTGTGTGTGTGTGTGTGTGTGTGTGTGTGTGTGTGTGTGTGTGTGTGTGTGTGTGTGTGTGTGTGTGTGTGTGTGTGTGTGTGTGTGTGTGTGTGTGTGTGTGTGTGTGTGACAGATAAATAGAAGAATGTGTGTGTGTGTGTGTGTGTGTGTGTGTGTGTGTCATATAAATAGAAGAATGTGTGTGTGTGTGTGTGTGTGTGTGTGTGTGTGTGACAGACAGACGAACTGACTCATACATACACATACAAACATTTGAAAAGCAGATTGATGGAGAAGAGAGAGAGAGAGAGAGAGAGAGAGAGAGAGAGAGAGAGAGAGAGAGAGAGAGAGAGAGAGAGAGAGAGAGAGAAGAACCAAGAAAATAAATGAAGGGCAGAAATTTCCATCTATCTGTCTATTTTTCCATCTATCTATCTATCTACCCATCCATCTATATCTATCCATCTATATCTCTACCATCCACCTGTCTGTCTATATCTGTCTATCCTGTGAAAGAGAGAGAGAGAGAGAGAGAGAGAGAGAGAGAGAGAGAGAGAGAGAGAGAGAGAGAGAGAGAGAGAGAGAGAGAATTACTATATGCCTAGGCTTTCTATTCAGCTAAACAGGAATTAATAGCACAGCCATTATTCTCTGCATTTTTATCCAGATCTATATTTTCCATTAGCAAATTGAATTTATTACGCGAGGCAATATAAAAATGTAGTTTTAATGCGTAATATATTATCAGATTCCATTATGAAGATTTCTCCGGGCTTTCTGTCAATGTGGATGGTAATTCAATAACGCGACAAAGGTGTGTGTGTGTGTGCGTGTTTGTGCGTGTGCGTGTGCGTGTGTGTGTGTGTGTGTGTGTGTGTGTGTGTGTGTGTGTGTGTGTGTGTGTGTAATCTTGCTACCAACCCACACACGATTGTTTAGGTTATGATAAATTTTTCGAATTGTATGTTATCAGTATTTTTTTTTATCCAACCCTATTGTGGCAATCAGGACCGTAGGAGTCTGGGGCTAGGCTAGGTCCAGGTATTTAAGTGAAGGGTGACCTGCCTCACTCATCTCTGAGCAGCATTATATGAGTAATAAGGCCCCACTGCTGTTCGAAAGAACACCTTTATGAACTAAATCCATTGCAAGCGCCTTAGCCCACTAGACCACCAGGCCTTATTTGGTTATGTGGTTAAATGGTTTCCTGTTGTGCAGTAAACCGATTAGCTTGCCACTATAGTCGCGGCGCACGACTGTAAGGTTGTCATTATCGTACCTGGCAACCTACCACTCAAAAGTGCGTCCAATTTCGTATCATATTGTACACGAATCATATTATGCACGATTATAACATACACGAATATTATTATACACGAACATACACACGAATCACATGCGTCTCATACTGTACACGAAATCGGATGCACTGTTGAGGGGTAGGTTGCCAGGACACGATAATAACTTCAGAGTCGCGCACTGTAACTGTAAGTGTAGAGTTACCTGAAGACAACACTACATCGACTGGTGGTACTGAGAAAAACTGAAGGATAAAGTCTACGTAATGATAAAAATAATATATACATATTTTTAATCTAACTTGTTAATGTGATACACACTGGGAGTATATATTTGAGGACAAAAAAATTTAAATCAGGCTTACCTTCAAAATTAAACTGCCTTCATTAATTAAATTTTAGCTCTATACTAACCTAATACAGTACTTAATTAGCTTATTAACATTAGGCCACTAAGCAGTATTACCGGAAATTAAAATCAGATTTGGTTTGGAGGCTGAATGCAAAATGTAATTAAACTGAATATATTATCGAATAACTTTTCTGAACTCATTACTACCCGCATTGCGAAACGAGCAGAGTGGTAATGTTTTCAGTTGTGAGGCTGCCTGGCTGGCTTTGTTTGTGTGTGTTTTACATCCTGAATTTGCATCTAATCAGAAATGTAGGTGCAAACTTATGTGCCGAGGAAAAACTTTCCGGCTACGAGATGGGTGAGATCTCATCGTGAGATGGCTTCTAGTTATAGATATTTTCGGAAATGAAATTACAATCTGTCATAGTGTCCTTAGTGAATGCGAAACCGGGAAAATAATAACTAATGCATCTAAATAATTATAACAAATAGAGAGGTCGTTTGATTACTGTGTGAACATTACACGGTATTTATACCAGTCTTACGAATCGCATGATTTAAAGATCAGTCGCAAAATGGACTCTCCCTGTTCATTTTACGATAATAAAGCGTATAACGAGGACTGAATGTGTTTGGCGTTTCCACATCGTTGCTGACTTTATAATATGGGATGCGGGTTAATCATGCCTAATTACTACAAGTGTGTCACAAACGGTGTAGAAAATCATGGGTTTCCACTCCACAATTAACTGTCTAGGCATATGAACCTTTAGCAGCGTGATGAGGCACAACACGAATGCCATGTGGAGAGGGTAGTGAGCTGACCTTTTAGACCTGCAGTAGCGAGATGGGTTCGAGGCCAAAGCTTGTGAGGGTGCTTTCACGGCTCAGTATTATAACAGCTTGTCGTCTCTACATACATCCTGTCAACCACCATTTCTGGATTACCTTAAGCTCTCTACCCTCCCCACATAGCAATAGGTCAGGGTGTGTGGCTCCGAAAAGAAGAAACGACAACACGAATGGCTAATCAACTCTCAGGTGGAATAGGGCACCGTACTCGGTTTTCTCCCAACTTGAGAAGGTTGATGGTATGTTATTAACACTCCCAGGCTACCGTGACTCTCTTAGCTGAATATCATCATTTGGAGTTAGCTAGGGAAAGGTGATAGAAGACGCGATGTGTTAAAATTAAGCTCTAGATTGTGAGTTCCATATCATTATTATCTGAGAAAATAATAAAACCCAGTAAATCCAGTCTGTGCATTATCTATATTGTATGACAGTATTCGCCTATCCTTTATGCATAATGTGATACGTAATTATATTTTTGGATTAAAGTTTATAACGGATAATTAGTTAATCATTGCCTGATATTTGAGAAAGCTATTTTTTTACATTTCGATGTTGTGCTTAGCTGAAAAATTAAACCTCATTGTCTCGCTTCCTTGCAATAAACTTGCGTGAAACAGACTGAATATTTACTACTGATTTTCTAATCTGTGGGCAATATGCACTGTGAAATAATATAGTGCCCTGTTTAAGTGTCAGGTTATAGATCGATGGGTAGATTAACAGACAGATAAGACAAATAGACAATTATCAACGCTTCACAATCGCAAGAGAAATAACAGTATATTTTACCCCCATCACATAATCACTGTTGTCTTTAGCTGCTGGCTCTTGGCTCAGAATAAGTACCGGTCAGTTATTTTAGGCACTAGAAAGTACGTAAAGGCAAACAAAGCAAAAAAAAAAGACGTGATGAACATGAAACACATTATGGAATCTCGAAGTTAGGTGGAAGGAGAAAGACGAAAGAAAGAAGTGTTTGTCTCCTGTCATCCGCATCCGATTTCATATATAAGATGAGAGGTTACGGTATGTGATAATATTTTCTGTTGTAATCTCTCAAATAATTATGCATAGGATTGTGTGTTTAGATTTCAAATGCTTCTGAAGTTTTAAATTTCTCGACTAATATGAAAAGTGCCCGTAAAATGTAGTCCATGTCGATATCACGTGATCATCGATGCAGTAGAAGGAATCTCGCAATAGTCGACGATTTTTATTTTTCACCAGAGACTATCGGAGGCATTTGTATATTCTCCTCAAGTCACAGTTGGAGGTACAGCCCAAAGTAAAAATTCACCGACACTTCACTGCTGACTGTGGCAACGGATGGTGTTATATGAACTATTTTTACGTGATAGCATTATGAAGCACTTAACTAAAAAGTATGAGAAGGCTGAACACTCTCTGTCCACTGAGAAGGAATGAGAAGTGTTCATGGCGGGACACAGTGTTGGCAGAGGCATGTAGGTAAACTTTTGCTTGTTGTTGTTGTTGATTCTCTCCTCATTAGAGGAGACCGGGCCTTGCTGTAGCCCGGTTGGTGGTGGTTGGCTTGAGTGAGGTAAGGGGGAAGACAGGGCCTGGGGATTGCCCAGCACACACGCCCTGTCTCCTGGCTGAGTTTGTGGTGTGTGTGTAAACTTTTGCTTCATTAAACTGTGAAGTACTTGTAAACGGCAGATGACTCGTAAGCATTAAAAGATTAGTATCATATAGTACTTATGAAATCACCTTAACGTAAACATCGATGTATATAAAAAAATACAGCCTTAACGGTAGACGAGCTATTATTATTATTATTATTATTATTATTGGTGGCTCAGTCGGTAGAGAGGTGGCTTGCGGTCCTACAGGACCCAGGCTCAAATCCCCGCTGGGGCAGGGAACTGTTTAAGGATTTGGATTTCATGTAAAGCAGACTTTACCGATCTACCAGAAGACCCGCCGACATGTAAAAATACCCCCGCTAATACCAATACACCAGTCCTGTATGAGACGTCCCTAGCATGTAATCAAAATGGACGGTGGGTGTTAGCGCCGAAGTGGTGACATGTAGAGGTGTATGATATGTAGGAGGACTAATGGGCCATGGAAGCAGGCTGTGAAGCCTATGCCCAGAGTCGGCACATTAAAAAAAAAAAATAGTAGTAGTAGTAGTAGTAGTATTATAAGGAAACTGATGCCCTCCCACTGAACAGTTAGACACAAAGGTCAATCTCCTGTAACTTGTGGCTGCATTCAGTACACTCAACAACCACGGCCAGAAAAATTATCGTCAGAATTCGTGTGAAATACGAAAGCTCTCTGTAGTTCATGGTTCTTTTCCACTGCAACCTACAATTACAGTCGGTACATATCACACACGCACCACAGTAATCAATTCTCATTAACCTATTTGCCTTCCTAACCCGTTAAGCCACACCTGCAATTGATCAGGGCAAATTATCTAATCAGGGCGAATGCAATGTGGTTTCGTGACTGACGGTGGAGGTGCGTGCTGGTACCCTCCCAGTACAACCCTGGATTGATCTCTCGGGAGTGCCAAATGACTCACATTGAAGAGCGGATTGATATTGCCTTTGGTGATCGAGGGACGTGGCTAGGCTGGTGTTGCGAGGGAAGGCAGATTAAAGTAGGTTGTCAGGTTGTTTTTGCTGTTAGGTACTCCTGGGTTTTATGCGAATGTTGATGAAATAGCAGTGGGTTTGGGGGTACCTATATCATTTTAACATCGAAAATGAGAGAGAGAGAGAGAGAGAGAGAGAGAGAGAGAGAGAGAGAGAGAGAGAGAGAGAGAGAGAGAGACTCAGGCTACAGGTAAAAACAGTAGTTTGTAAGTATATTCTGCCTATAACTGTGCACTCTTTAATACGTTATGTAATCTATATCATTTAGCGAATCATTGAGAAATCAGTGATCTCAAAAATATAATGACAGGAGAAAATGCTTGGCTGGCTCTAACCACTGTTATGTTCC
>NC_136981.1:36067845-36085345 GCF_032717465.1 Coenobita brevimanus | reverse complement strand
GGTATGTATTCAGTCTATTGGTCTAAATCTATCTTTATCTATCTACCTATGCATCTGTCTATATATACTGACTGTGTTCTCAACGTGGCATTCTCGGTCTTCCTCTCCTACACAATCTGAACCACCCGATTTTACACCCAGGTCCCCATTTGTACTACTGGGTGAAGAGGAACAAGGGGGAACAAACCTCGTCCACCAGACTGACCGGCAAGAGAATCGCACCCAGCTTTTTCTAGTGGCGACGGAAGAGACTGTGGGGGAGGGTGGGTATAGCTCTACTCCTTTCACTTTAACTTGGTCTGAAATTGCCATCTCTCCACCTTCAATGCTGAGTTTTAGCAATAGATTAGCATTAGAATATGGTGCTAATCACGAAGAAGTGCTGTGGATCGAATGCAGTGCTTCAGTATTGCCTTTTTCTTCCGTTAAATTACGTGGAACAATCTGCGAAAGGAATATCTGGGCCAAGTCAAGGTGAAGAGACGTGTGAATATGATGCTAGTCACGTCAAGAATATGTAATGTGGAAAGAATGCAGTTCCATATTTATTACCCCTGTCTTCCTTTGAATTACGTGAAATAAGCTGCAAAAAGGACGAAAATCTGGGCCACGTTAAGGTGAAAAGAGACTAGTGTGAATATACTGTAGTAGTCACGAAGAAGTGCTATGGAAAAGATGTAGAACCGAGGTATTGTGTTTTACTGTCACTGAGCTACGTGAAGTATGTTGCAAAAGGACGGAAATCGGGGGCAAGTTTATATGAAAGAAGAAGAATGTTTTCAGCGATAGATTATCACTAGGATATGATGCTAGTCACGAAGAGGTGCTATGAAAAGGACATTAAGGCGTATTATTTTATTTGTCTTACACTGAAATACATGAAATAAGCAAAAGAAGATGAAAAAGGATGAAAAATCTGGACTAAATTAAGGCAAAAAAAGAAGTGTTAAGCGACAATAGATTATCACTAGAGTATAATGCTAGTCACGAAGAAGTGCTATGGAAAGAATTGGAGCCAGCGTGGTCTTTTTCTAACAACGAACCGCGTGAAGCAAGGTCTGGAAGGGCGAAAAATCTGGGCCAGGTTAAGGTGAAAGGAGAATAGTGTGTTTAGCATTAGCAGAGTAACCGTAAAACACTATGCTAGTCACGATGAAGTGCTTAGGCTGCCTGAAATAGCTAGAAAAGGACGAAAATCTGGGCCAAGTTAAGGAGAGGCAGAGAATAGTTTGATCAGCGTCCAACAGATGGCGACCGCAGCGCCCCGCAGACCGCCCACCCCCACCTAGCCATCGATTCAGGGGAGCAGACAGACAGGCAGACCGACCGACGGACGCAGGGGAGAGGGGGAGTGGGGAGGAGGATTAGGAAGAGGGAGAGGGAGGGGAGGGGAAGGGAAGAAGTTATTAAATCGTGTTGTATTTATAAGCGAGAAAAAAAGCGGGTGCATTTATGTGATAAGCTTTAATCTGCCTGCGAGGGTTTAGAGGATTAATTTATGGTGAAACGGACGAGAGTGAGGAGGGAGGGAGAGTTGTGGGTTATTATGGCTGTTGTACTCGCCTTCGTGTGGTGGCAAACGGAGGGAGAGAAGCCTTCTTGTTGTGGCACTGACAGGGACGCCTTCACGCGGTGACACCTAGATAATCATTCGTCTCCTCGGTCTAATGTACTTCAACACGAACGAGTGAGGAAGGAGAGGGTTGTGGGTTATTTGGCTGTTCTAATCGCCTTCATGTGGTGACACGGAGAGGGACGCCTTCACGTGGTGGCCCCCAATATAACCATGCGGCTTCACGGCTTAATTTGTGACAACACAGATGAGGGGTGAGTGAGGGTTGTAGGTTATTTTGAATATTATAACCTCTGATGGGGTTGGAGGGGGACGCTTTCGTGTGATGGCACAGAGAGGGGCGTTTTCGTGTGATGTCGCGGAGAGAGAGAGAGAGAGAGAGAGAGAGGGGTAGCCTTCATGTGGTGGCACCGATATAACCCTAGCTACTCCAATGCCCGGTTATACAAACGTCCTTTATCTTACTCTATCCCCCGAAAGGAGGATGGCGAATGCAGCAGGAGGGCAACTTCAGCCTGCAGTCCAATGATTTCACGTTCGATAACAATTAACTTGTGCCTATAACTACTACAATTCTGCTTTTCCTTTAATTGAACCTAAAATTGCCATCTCTCCCTCTTGAATACTGGGTTGTAACAAGAGATTAGCACTAGAATATCGAGCTAATCACGAAGAAGTGCTATGGAAAGATGTAGAGCCGTAGCACTATCCTTTCCTGCCACTGAGCTACGTGAAAGAAGCTGGTAAAGAACGAAAATCTAGGTCAGGTTAAGGGAAAAAATCATAACCTAGATCGTAGACAGAGTGCAGATTCGTTCGTTTAGTTCGGGTACGTCTCTCTCACTTCATTCACGCTTCAGTTTTATTAATTCAGGTTAGGGGACAAATTTTAGTAGTGAATATTATAAGGAAGGGTATACGAGATCCTGTAAGTAAAAAAATTATAATAGTTGTAATAATAATAGTATCAGTAGGAGTAATAGTAATAACAGAGGATTAAAAGTCTGGCTATTTTTATTACGTCCTTACGATTTTATTGCAGTCAAGCGCTGGGGTATATTGTTTCGCTTGGTGTGTGTGTGTGTGTGTGTGTGTGTGTGTGTGTGTGTGTGTGTGTGTGTGTGTGTGTGTGTGTGTGTGTGTGTGTGTGTGTGTGTGTGTATACATTTCTACTCAAGTTTGGTCCGATTTAAACCAAACATAATGGAATGGTTGAGGGTCAAACAAGGAAAAAGTTACCTGGTGCTAGACTGGCCATGTCGAAGGGTAAAAGTCACGAGGCAAAATCAGCTCGACAGTTTTCATCCGATTCAGACGAGCTTGGTGGATGGGTTGAGAGCCAAGCCAAAGGTGAGGTGAACTCATTTTGAGAACAATTGCTAGGAGATCAAAAGAACCTTATTCTGATTTTTCGGATTCCTTATTATTTTTTTTTTTTTTGGGGGGGAGACCTTTCCACCCCCTCCAGAAATCCCCCATACCTCCACTCCTCCCCCTCCCCAGCTTTCCCTCCCCCCGTTCAGTCTCCTCAAATTTTTCTTAGTAGCGGTGATAATTGGAAAATTTTCTTCCCCTTTCCCTGTGAGAAGTTTTTCCAGGCTTAAGTAAATTCTCTTCAAGACGAAAAGAAAGGCTTAGAAGAAGTTATCGTACTGAGGGGATTAAATGAATAGACACTCATCCTTTCTTTACGATGATGGCTTGTATTCTAGCTGGTTGAGGAAGGTTTCTAACACCACTTCCTAAGCGATTTATTTTGCTTATTACACCTTGCCGTCCTCTCCTGTGTCACTTCAGTCATTCTAGTATCACCATACTCTGCATAAGTAACGTACAAAGCGATATTAACCAGCTGTATCTAAAAATAAATCGGTGAGGCAGAGGTGTTAGCGGACCTTCATTAACCGCCGGGAATATGGTCCGATACGTGCTTCCTATTTCCTGATTATAATTTACCTTTAGAAAAATGTTCATGATAATAAGATTAGACAATTTATTTAGCTTATTTCCTTTTCACTTGTAAGTTGCCTTATTTAATTTCTTTTTGTTAAGTCGACATGAATTTTCTCTACTTGGAAAATGTCTCTTGTGGTAAAGAAGTAAAAATTTGTTCTCTTAACTCTGTCCCGTATTCTGGATGGGTAATAAGGCTCCGTAGCACCTCTTCCTTTGCGATTTATTTTTGGATACGGCTGATTAACATCCCTTTTTACGTTGTTTATGCGGAGTAGGACGATGTTGGAAGGATTTATGCAACACGGTATAGGGCGGTAAAGCGTAAGAAGCAAAATAAACTGCTTAATGAAAGGTGTTAGGGAGCTTCCTTAACCGACGAGAATACGGGCTTTTGACTCTGTGGGCTTTAGTTGTGTGAAATCGTCTAGGCTTAACGACAGAAAGTTGGTTAGTTGAAAGATAACGTAGTGGTAGTAGTAGTAGTAGTAGTAGTAGTTGATGTTCATGTTGTTCATCTATAACGTGAACCCGATGGACTGCAGGTTGAAGTTGCCCTGCTCTTGTTGTCCGCCATCCTCCTTTTGGGGGACAAATGATGAGATGATGGACATTTGCATATCCAGGCAGCTCCACCGTCCTGTTATACCGATGTTGCCACGTGAAGGGATCCCTCTCCAACACTAAGATTATAAAAAAGCCTTTTATTCCATACGTATTGTAGAATGAAGTTCCTCAATATAGCCCAGCAAGGAAATACAAAAATATAGTTAGAGTTTGTACAGAGAAGAGGGAGGGCTTATTTGGCCGATTGTCCGTTCATTGTGGCAGGTATTGGCTCGTATTCCCTTACACCCGTTTCTAAGCGATTTATTGTACTTATTGATCCTCACTATCTTTCTCTGTGTCATTATAGTTATTCAAACACCACCACACTCAGCATAAATAACATACAAACTGACAATAACAAGCCACATCCAAAAATGAATCGGTAAGGAAAGTGTGCTAGGAAACAAACATTTTTACTGAATTTCCTCTTCTCCTGGACGGGTCATGATGAAAATATATTGTTAATTTTATTGTCTGGCCACGACACTGCACAAGGCCTCCCCTGAAATGATAAATATTGTCCGGAATTGGTAAGAGTAAATTAAAAAGAGATGTCACTTTACTGAGGTTAATTTGAGGTTATATTTAGTCCAAAGGCAAGGAAAGGTCAATCTAATTTGAGTAAGTTATTCAGATGAGAGAGAGAGAGAGAGAGAGAGAGAGAGAGAGAGAGAGAGAGTACACCCCTCTCTCTCGATTACTGATTTCCTTACTCCCTTGGCGAGAGGGAGGTGGAGGACAAGGTTGGAGAAGGGCCAGGGGACCAGATATTGGCGTCTGTCTCTCTCTCTTTCTCTCTCTCTCTCTCTCTCCACACACACACACACACACACACACACACACACACACACACACACACACACTACAGAGAGAGAGAGAGAGAGAGAGAGAGAGAGAGAGAGAGAGAGAGAGAGAGAGAGAGAGAGAGAGAGAGAAACCCCCTGATTATAGAAACAGGAAAAACCTAATTAATTTCAGTGATTCATTGCCCCACCGTCCACCTCTTCTTAGGTCCTTATTCTCGTCGGGTAAGGAGGCTCCCTAAAGCCTCTTCTTTAGCTATTTATTTTTGGATATGGCAGGTTAATATCCTTCAGTACGCTATTTATGCAGCGAAAGGTAATGTTAGAAGGATTTATATATCACAAAATAGGACAGTAAGGTGTACCAAGCAAAATAAATAGCTTAAGAAAAGGTGTTAGGGAGTTTAACCTTGTTCTTAGCCTTCTAATTTACGCTTCTATATTATATTTTATTTTAATGTTAAGTAATGTTCACGGGTATTTTACAGATGCTGGAGAATTGGAGACTGACTAGAAGAGTGGATGTGAATGAGGTGGAGGGGAGAGAGGGAGGGAGGGGGAGAACAAGAATGAATTGGAGGGATGGACTGGAGAGATACTGTGTATTGAAGAGGGGGGCTGTGAACCGTGGGAAGGGCAGCCAAAAAGCAGAGGAGAGGGCAAAGTGGAGGCGATTTGTTTGTGACCACCCCATACGGGATGGTATTATAGACAGACAGACAGCCAGATAGATAGACAGATATTATTGTCCAAGTTAGAAACCATAATCTCAACAGGAAAGCGATATGGGTTTAACTTCCTTTGCCTTATGCCTTACTCTTATGCACTGAATTTTACGTCTATTTTCTATTCACGGTAAAAATAAATCGCTTAGGAAGAGGTGCTAGGTAATCACTTTACGCGAGGAAAATAAAGACTTACGAAGAGGTGGTGGAAGGACGTAGGGCCATGAGTCACTGAAATGAATGTTTTTTCTTGTTTATAAATTGCTTTGGTACTTTGTGGTGTGTGTGTGTGTGTGTGTGTGTGTGTGTGTGTGTGTGTGTGTGTGTGTATTTAGGCCAAGGATGACAAAAGTGAGAGAACCAAACTCATAAAATCCACGAAAATTGCTGAATAATGTACATAACGACAAAATTAGTGATCATAAAGACATCACAGCTCCCCCCCCACCCCTCTCTCTCTCTCTCTCTCTCTCTCTCTCTCTCTCTCTCTCTCTCTCTCTCTCTCTCTCTCTCTCTCTCTCCTTCTTCTCCTTCTCCTTCCCCATCTACTTCTTCTTCTTCTTCCTCCTCCTCGTCCTCCTCCTCCTCCTCGTCCTCCTCCTCCTCTTCTTCTATGCACACAAATAACATTGAAAAAGATTAAAAACAGAAGAACTACAAGAGTGAGGAAGGAAAAGGGCCAAAAACTAGAGAAAATTGATGAATATTCTAAATACTAATGATAAGGACGCATAAAAGAGATAACGGATGGCAGTAACAACGACAATAAAGATAAGAGAACAACACTGGCAGTAAAGAAGGAAGTTTTATCTGTTTTCATCTGTTAATTATCGGGTCACATTTAGGGAGATTTTAGCACAAGAAATATACAGTTGTTTCATCATAATCTTCCTTCTCCTCGTCCTTCCCCTCTTCATATTATTATTATTATTATTATTATTATTATTGTTATTATTATTATTACCTTTACTTCATTCTTTCCTTGTCCTTCTGCCTACGGGTAACTTTACACTTCCTCTTCTGTCTTTCTTTCCTTCATTCTTTCCTCTTCCTTCTGCCTGTGGGTGACTCTACACTGAGTGACAAGCCAAATGGTTTCCGGTACACCAGGAAACCATTTACTACGCTGGGTGGTAACCATATAACCAAATTTTGGTGCCTGGTTGTTTAGTGAGTAATTATTGCGCTCCAATCGGATTGAGCCGGTGAAGGTTTATATCCAAGGGATGGTTGGGGTTCATTGCTCATGTAATGCCACTCAGGAATGAATGAGGTTGGTCACTCACATCTTAAATGTCGGTACCAACTGCTTAGCCCCGGGCTCCTACGCTCCTCATGGGGCAATGTAGGATTGGATGATGGATGGAATGGAAATTATTATTATTATTATTATTATTATTATTATTATTATTATTATTATTATTTACTGGGTGGTTTGGATCCAGGAGAAGTAAGGAAAATGGTAAAGTAAGACAGCCATCATCAGAGATTCACAGGGGAAACAGGTCCTTCATTCACACGCAAACCAAAGCCTTCGAAGTAAATCCCGAGGTGGACAGAATATGGCCAGAACAATTACCTCCACACACACACACACACACACACACACACACACACACACACACACACACACACACACACACACACACACACACACATTCTCTGTCTGTCTGTCTGTCTGTCTGTCTGTCTCTCTCTCTCTCTGTCTCTCTCTCTCTCTCTCTCACACACACACACACACACACACACACACACACACACACACACACACACACACACACACACACACACACACACACACACACATCCACACAAACATCAATATACGATTATTTTGGGGAGAGCATTTTAACCCCAGAAATATACAGCGAGGTTTCAGAGACCATATGCTGCGGGCTGAGATTTGTCCCCTCGCTAAATGGCACGAGGGAAAATAAAGGAAGGCAAGAAAAGAGCTATAAATATCTGAAATGGACCGGGTGAGAATATTTACGACCGCGTTCATGCAAGGGGAAACTGGGTGCCACAGAGCAAAAGAGTCCTGTTCGCGAAGGATTTTAACCACTGTTCGTAATGACCGTCTCTTTAGCGGCAAAACATCAGAGAACCCAGGCAAAACATCAGAGAACCCAGGCAAAACATCAGAGAACCCAGGCAAAACATCAGAGAACCCAGGCAAGACATCAGAGAACCCAACATTATCACTATAAAATAATAACCCGCGCACACCAGAAATGCTTAGTATCCTGAGAGGCCACCCTTTTCTGTGGATGTCGTCCCCCTGGTCCCATTTTATCAACTGAACCTATGCTCATCCTTGGATCCATTTCCCAGAGATACATTTCCCTTGGACCTATTCCTACCATGGACCTCTTCACCCAATGGACCTATATACCTCATGGACCGATTCCCTCAATGGACCGATTCCCTCCATGGACCTCTTCACCCCATGGACCTATGTACAGTACCTCATGGACCTATTCCCTCAATGGACCGACTCCCTCCATGGACCTCTTCACCCCATGGGCCTATTCCCGCCATGGACCTCTTCACCCCAAGGACCTATTCCCTCCATGGACCTATTCACCCCATGGACCTATTCTCCCACTAATTACCCACTCCCCAGCATCATCACCCACACACCCAGCCTTCCTACCCACCCACATATTCCCCACTGTCCTGTTTTCCCACTACCCTCCCACTCACCCATCCCACCCACCATCCTGCCCACCCACACCCTAGCACCCTGCCCAACCACTCACGCACACTCACGCACCCACCCACCCACGCTGCCCCACCCTGCTCCACCACACTTATGCACCCACTCAACCTTGTCCATTCCACCCATCCGCCCACCCACCCGACCAGATGTAATATTGATAAAGGTGTAAGAGAAGCAATAACAATAATAATAATAATAATAATAATAATAACAATAATAATAATAATAACAATAATAATAAAAACTATGATAATTGGCCCAAAAGTTTCAGCATATTTTAGAGGATGAGGAATAGTATTAGTTTACTCCATCAGGGGCGCCATTTTACCATCTTTAAACAACTTACATAAATTCCTGATAAAAAAGTTACTCCAGTTAAACCCCTTTTGGTGCGCTCTAGATAGTTCCTCAATAACGTCACACAGCAGAGAAACACACAGATAGACAGGCACTGAAAAAAAAAAAAAACTGATTAGGTCATAGTTTTGTTGTGATTCTCTCTACAGGGAGAGAGAGAGAGAGAGAGAGAGAGAGAGAGAGAGAGAGAGAATGCTGTGATGGAGAGGAATAATGAAGGAAGGGAGGGAGAGGGAGTGAGGAAGAAAGCTTAACAATATTAGAGTGAGTGAGAGAGAGAGAGAGAGAGAGAGAGAGAGAGAGAGAGAGAGAGAGAGAGAGAGAGAGAGAGTAGTGTGTGTTGAAAGGTTTGGGTTGGGAAATATGGATGGGAAGGAAAGGCTGGTGGGGAGTGCACTTAACCTTTGAATGGTGGGGAGAGGGAGAGGGAGAGGGAGGGAGAGAGAAATGGGGGGAGGGAAATGGAGAGAGAGCTGGAGAGAGGGAAAGGGAGAGAGAATAAGGAGGGCGAGAAAAATGGAGAGAGGGAGATTGAGATAGAACGAAAGGGTAGGAGAGAGAAAGGAGAGGAAAGTGAGAGTGAGAGGAAGGGAGAGAGAAAAGGAGAGAAAGAGAGAAAAGGAGAGAAAGAGAGAGAAAAGGAGAGAAAGAAAGGGTGTGAGAGGGAGAGAGATATGGAAGGACGGAGTGGAATAAGGAGAGAGAGAGAGAGAGAGAGAGAGAGAGAGAGAGAGAGAGAGAGAGAGAGAGAGAGAGAGAGAGAGAGAGAGAGAGAGAGAGAGCAAAACTGTGGTAGAGAAAAATGTAGAATAGCAGATGGAGAAAGAGAGACAGCGAGAGAGAAAGAGAGAGGATGAGAGATTGCGAGGGAGAGAAAAATGAAGAGAGAAGGAAAATACTGTAATGGGCAGGAATAATGGAGGGAGAGAAAGGCAGGGAATGTGTGTGTGTGTGTGTGTGTGTGTGTGTGAGAGAGAGAGAGAGAGAGAGAGAGAGAGAGAGAGAGAGAGAGAGAGAGAGAGAGAGAGAGCATTTTGTTAGTAAAAAAAATTATCTACTTAAAAAAAAGTTAATGAAAAAAATGTCTATATCTGTCTATCTATCTATCTATCTATCCATCCATCAATCTATCTATCTATTTACATACGCATTACTCCCGAAAGGTGTGGCTACAAACAAATCACCTCCACGTCGCCCTGTCCTCTGCCATTAAGCTGCCCCTTCTCCAACTCACACCCTCCTCTCTCATGCACCTTTCCACCCCATCCCTCCATTTCATCCTCGGTTCCCCCCCCCCTTCTCCCTCGTCCACCTCACTCATACACTCTCCTAGTCAGTCTCTTAAACTCTGTTCTTTCTCAGTGGGGGCGTAGCCGTGTAATTTATAAGGTAGGCAACAGGTTTCCGCTTTGTGTACAGTCACGAAAAAGTGTAGTAAATCTCTCCTTTTAAGAGCTGTGAAATATTACGGCGAGGTGGTTTGACGGGCTGTGTTGCAGGTGGCAATGCAGTAACTGTATTATTATTTTTATTATTATTATTATTATTATTGTTACTATTGTTTTTATTATTATGTTTGGTTGGGCTATGAAAATAGGTCCGGATTAATGGGCACTCATGATGATAATTTCTTGTCAAAAATGACGTCCTAAGATCCGCCTGTCTTCGGCGAAGATGGGAAATATAAAGAAAGATCACTCTTTAAATGCTTTCCACCACTTAAAAAACATCCTGCGGAGGGCTGATTGGGCCTTGGGCCAATATACCTGATGTACCGGTAACTTTTCAACATACAATTAATCCTAATAAATTATATACCAAAACACTCCCTGGATCATGCTGATTCAGAATATGTATCATATGTGAGGGTAGACCCTAAGGGAGCTGAGTTTATAGGTAACAAACATACAAACACTCGCCTTTATTATTATAGAAGACCACTGTTTAAAAGCTTTTTACCTCTTTAAAAAAATCGAAGCTTGAAAATGCACTCAGAAAATACTCAAATATTCCCATGAAGAGCTTGGGTAAAGAAAAAAAATAAATAAAAGAAAACTGGGACCAAGATGATCCTTTGTCTCCTTGAAGATGACCTAATGAAGTAAGAGAAGGGTGTAGGTAACCTCTTCGGATTGAAAAGTCCCTCCGAGGCAGAAAAATTAGGTTTAGATGTGTAATAATAATAATAATAATAATAATAATGATAATAATGATAATAATAATAATCGGACTGAAAATGTGAAGGGCAGAAGTGGCTTTACAATACTCCTGTCACTCTAACCTGGTTTAAATTTGCCATCTCTCCTGAATGCTGAGGTGGAACAAGAGAGCAACGCTAGAATACGGTGCTAGTCACGAAGACGGACCACGAAAAGGATGCAGAGCCGTAGTATTGTCTGTTTTACTCCACTGAGCTACGTAAAATGACCTACAGAAGGAAGAGAATCTGGGCCAAGTAACGGTGAAAAAAACTATTGATAAAAACAGAAACCTAATGAGAAAATTCAGGCCAAGTTAAGATGAAAGAACTATTAAAAAAAAGTGAGAAAAATACCAGGCTATGGATAAGGAAGAGAAATGTTGGGTGAGAGAGGGACACATGTCTTATTTTATTGGCCTACACAGAACCCATCTTTAGAGAGTTTGGATTCTGTGTAGCTGGAAACGCTAGAGAAAATAAATCTAGCTCTAACCTGTGTCTCTCTCTCTACCACCCAACAGTTGCCACGAAGGATCATCTGCAAAAGGAAGAGAATTTTGGCCAAGATGAAAGAACTATAAAGAGAGATGGACCTACCTTGCTGTGCTGACTGATGCTACACTCACAAGGGGATGAGTCACAGAGAGATGCTGAAGGCCATTCCAGCGTGTGTGTGTGTGTGTGTGTGTGTGTGTGTGTGTGTGTGTGTGTGTGTGTGTGTGTGCTTTTTTAGCCTTGCCAGTGTTTCATTCCCGGGGTAATATTAGGCCAGACGTGATAATCAATTTTGTTTACTTAATTGCCTTGGATACTTTTATATATAGTGCAGTTGAAGAGAGAAACCTGTACTGTACACAGGAAAAATCATCTGATAAATTACCAATATGCTGGGAATCGAACCAGGGACTCTCAGGTGAGAGCCAGGCAGCATACCACTACACCACGACCAGGTAAAAGATAACTTACGTTGTCACAATCTTGTAACCAACGTCCCTCCGCCCCCACTTGATGCCCACAGTGGAGGCGGAGGGACGTTGGTTACAAGATTGTGACAACGTGAGTTAACTTTTACCTGGTCGTGATGTAGTGGTATGCTGCCTGGCTCTCACCTGAGTCCCTGGTTCGATTCCCAGCATATTGGTAATTTATCAGATCAGAAGCTATAGTTTCTCTCTCTCTCTCTCTCTCTCTCTCTCTCTCTCTTTCTCTCTCACTTTCTATATTTACACGTAGACACAGAATACAGATCTTTTTTCCAGTCTTGAACATATGCACACACTCCAGGTCTTTACTTTTTCATTCACTTTTCTTTTTTCTTCCTCTTTTTTTTTTTCTTTTTTACTCCCAGGTGTATGCGTATTTTGTTTTCACTCCTACACGTACACTAGAGTTTGTTTTTACTCTTACACTTACACGTACACTAGAATTTGCTTTTATTCTTACACGTACACGTACACTAGTGTTTTTAATTCTTATACCTACACGTACACGTACATTAGAATCAGTATGTTCTTACTCTTACACGTACACAAGAGTCTGTTTCCACTCTTACACATCCGTGCACTAGATTTTCTTTACACATATACGTACACGAATCCGTTTGTTTACACTTACGCGTACACGCGTACATACGAGTACATAAGTTCGTTTTTTCACTCTTACACGGATACGTACACAAGAGTTATTTACACTTACACATAATACGCACACTAGTTTGTTTACACTTACATATACGTACACTTGTTTGTTTACACTTACATATACGTACACTAGTTTGTTTACACTCACATATACGTACATTAGTTTGTTTACACTTACACGTACACGTATACCAGAGTTTTCACTCTTACACGTACACGTACACGTACACTGAAGTTCTCTTGTTCTCACTTTTACACATATACGTACTGGAGAGTTTGTTTACACTTACACGTAAACGTACACTAGTTTGTTTACACTCTTACTCGTAAACGTACAGCAGAGTTTGTTTACACTTACACGTACACGAACGCTAGGGTTTGTTTGCGCTCTTACACGTACACGTACACAGACACTCGAGTCGGCTTTTATTCACTCTTTTACATATAAGTACATACAGTAATCCTTATGTTTTCAATTGACGGAACTGAGCCACTCACGCAACTTGAACACATTCGTAGTTGCATGACATTTGAAGAGCGATAGCCGTGTGGGAGTTGGGAATGAGTCTCCTTGGTTACTAGTCAAAATCGACCTCCAGTCTGACTACATGTGGCCATCAACTGGGCTGAGAAGGGCTAGGGAACTTCGCCAGGACAGATAAAACAGTATAGTGAGTTAGTTTCTTCTCACTCTATAAGTTCTTTTATCCAGCGTTACGTTGATTTCCTGTTTTTACTTAACTTGGCCCGGGTCTTCGTCCTTCTGCAGCTTACTTCACGTAGTTCATTGACGGAAACTGACAACACTAGGGTGGTACATCCCTTCCACAGCACTTCTTCGTAACTAACGTCGTATTCAGCATTCGAGGTGAAGAGATGGCAATTTGGAGAAAGTTAGAGTAAAACGAGACTTCGAAGCTTTGTGGAGATGCTGAGTACTGGTTCGAGACAACTTTACTCTGACAGTCTAATGAAGCTTCGAAATAAAACTGGAAGGATCTATACTCTTGGCTCTACTCCTGGGTTTAACAGTTAGGATGCTGCCACAAATTGCTCTATACATGTGACTGACAAAGGGAAATGAGGCTCAGGGTTCGGTCAACGTTCAGACTCGGATACTGCAGTAGTTCTAACCCGGTGCTTCGTTTCACCTTGTCGATCACAGGTTCCCAGCACGTGTGGCCGTCCCTCAAGCGTTGCCAAACTCTCTCTCTCTCTCTCTCTCTCTCTCTCTCTCTCTCTCTCAGCAGCAACGAAGAAAGTAGGGTATTGTGGTGTCCGATCGAAAGATGGAACACATGAGAGAGAGAGAGAGAGAGAGAGAGAGAGAGAGAGAGAGAGAGAGAGAGAGAGAGAGAGAAGCATCGATTCACAGCTGTCGTTTAGACCAGGGAGAGACAGCTATTAAAGCAATCTCTTTTTGGCGAAGCGATTTCTCCCTCCCCCTTCTCTCTCTCTCTCTCTCTCTCTCTCTCTCTCTCTCTCTCTCTCCCTCTCTCTCTCTCTCTCTCTCTGACCTGCCATAACGACGTGGGAATGGCCTACCTCGGCTTTATGGTCCCTGGATATTGGGCTAGTTCGTAACGCCTCTCCCGTGGCGATTTATTCCTCACATAACACCTCAGTAACCTCTTGCATTTGTGCAAACTATATGTCCAGATTAGAAGGAAATAAAATGGTAAGGTGTAATATGAAAAATAAATCGCCGAGGAAGAGTTGTCAAGAAGCTCTCATTGACACCAAGGCTCTTATTTTCGTCGGCTAAGCAAGCTCCCTAACACATCATCCTAAGCGATTTATTTTTCTTAGTACTCATTACTGTCTTCTGTGTCATAAAAATTATTCAAATACCACCATACTCAACATCAGTAACGCATGTACCGTACTGATATTAGGTAGCCGTATCCAAAAATAAATCGCTAAGGAACAGGTGCTTGGGTGCTTCCTTAGACGAAGAGAATACGGAACCAAAAATTTGATCTTATGTCTCAGACTCACTTCACCCCTTACATATCCAAATTCGGGGCTGAAGAGGGACGCCTGCACGCGGTGACACTGATATTACCGAGCGGCTCCACTGCCAGGGTATGCAGAAAAATAATTGGTGTGCGACGTTGGAGTGAATTGGTGAAGAAATAAAGGACTGGCTCGAAATTTGACAAGTATTTAGATGAGAGAGAGAGAGAGAGAGAGAGAGAGAGAGAGAGAGAGAGGAAAGTAACGGAGCAAACAAAAGCTACACTCTTTTCACCTTAACTTGGTCCAGATTTTCGTCCTTTTGGAGCTTATTTCACGTTGAACTGTGGCAGAAAAAGACACTACTCCGGCTCTACAACGTTTCCACAACACTTCTTCGTGACAAGCATCATATCCAAGTTTTAATCCGTTGTTACACCTCACGATTCAAGACGGAAAGATGGCAATTTTAGCCCAAGTTAGAGATAAAAGAGTATAGTTAAGTTTAGGAAAGATGTTTTTATAGTGAAGTGTGTCAATGAAAACTAACCCATAAGTATGTAATATCTCTCCTGCACTGATATATATTGCCTGAAGGCAGCGCGTATGAGACCGGAAATAGGTCTTCGAGGTAGTAGTAGTAGTTGTAGTAGTAGTAGTAGTAGTAGTAGTAGAAGTAGTAGTAAAGGTAGAAGAAGAAGATTAGTGTTAGTAATAGTGGTAGTAGTAGTATTGGTGGTGGTGGTGGTGGTAGTGGTGGTAGTTGTTGTAGCCTTAAGTTCATGTGAAATCTAAACCCAGTGTACTGCAGGCTTAGACTGTCCCCCTCCTGCAATCCACCATCCTCTTTTGGGGGGATAAGGAGGGAACTGAGGGACGACTGTATAACCTGGCAGTGGAGCCGGCCAGTTGTACTGGTGCCACCACGTGAAGGCGTCCCTCTCCATCACCAGAGCTTTGGGTTCAGGAAGGTTTACATAGGGTTCTTTGATAGAGAGTGAGACAGCAGGGAAGGGGGTTTAGAAGAATGAAGTACATGAGTTTATATTCTCGTCGTTTAAGGGGGCTTCCTATCACATCTTTCCCAGCGATTTATTTTTGGATACGTCTGGTTCCCATCATTTTCCACGTTACATATGCGGAGTATTGTGATATTAGAAGGATTTAAATAACACAGACGAGGAGCGCAAGGTGTAATGAGCAAAATAAATCTCATAGGAGGAGATTTTGGGAAGCTTCCATAACTGACGCCAGTACGAACAAACCTGATATGTATTCTAAAAGACATCGGAGGCTTCGTAGCTCCTATTCCTAAACTATTTATTTTGCTTGTTATATCTGGACATTCCATTATATCCCATTTATATCGCTGTAATGTCGACATTGTTTGTATTAATAACAGGCAAGTGGGTGCTGAGGTGTAATATTCTTTATTTTTTTTCTTATAAATAACAGAACGGAGGAAGGAAAAACAAATGAGTAAATAAAAAACAATCCATACACCAGATTACTGAATCAGAATAAATACAGAAGCAAGAGGTGTTACGAACCTCCTGCGCCAAGTTGAATGCCCCTATAGCGGCCTCCTCTCCCCAGACCCTCCCTATTAAACATGACGATATACAGTGTGTCTCGAGGGATTATTTGAGACACTTATGGATGTTATTAGAGAGAAATTTTTTAGTACAAACTGATACATCATCATAGGTACAGTTCCCAAACGTTACTATGCTATACTCCATTTACTTTAACTTGACCTAAAATTGGCATCTTTCCATCTTGAATGTTCTGTTCTAACGCCAGATCACCGTTAAGATGTGGTGCTAATCACGAAGATGTGCTATGGAATGGATGGAGAGCTGTAACAAGTCTTTTTCAGCCACCCTGCTGCCTGGGATAAGGTATAACTGGACGATTTTTTTTTTCTTTTTTTTGCCTATCGACCGTTGGGGCCGGAGCCCCTGGTCATTAAGGCAAAAGTATATATATGTATATACATTGATACATATATATATATATATATATATATATATATATATATATATATATATATATATATATATATATATATATATATATATATATATATATATATATATATATATATATATATATATATATATATATATATATATATACACATACATACACACATACATACACACATCCATGCATATGAACATACACACTTTCATGCACACGTACATATATATATATATATATATATATATATATATATATATATATATATATATATATATATATATATATATATATATATATAATTTTTAATTTATTATTTTTTTGTAGTTTTATTTTTATTATTTTTTTTTAATTTTTTGTACTTTTAACCTTATATTACTTATAACCTAAAATGCCTAATCTATAGACCCTAAAACTAACCACCTAACAGACAAATCGCTAACCTATACTAAAACCTAAGAGACAAATAACTAGACCTACACTAATGGTAAAAAAGCCTCGACCAAGAGAACACCATCGACTGCAAATATGAAATGCCTCTCTACATTACATACCTGCACTCATCACCTGGTGACTGTCAGTCGAGGCACAGCCTAATATAGGGGACATCAGTATATGAAAGGGAACCAGACGAGTCAGGAACATTTCCATATACGTCAGCTGTCGTCCCTAATTAGAATAACTTAAGCAAGATGGTATAATGTATTTACATAATTCGTACAAAAAGTGAAGAACCTCGCCCAGCAGACCACCATCGACTGCAAGTGCCCAATACCTTTCTATATTGCACACTTGCACTCATCAGCTGGTGACTGTCAGGCGAGGAACGGGGTTTAATGTAGGGGACATCAATATTAGAAATAGATCAGTGGGAAGGAGGAACTATTTCAAATACGCCAACTGTCAACCCTAATTAACAGTACAATATATACATATTTACTGTTGATAAAAACTATAACCATACAGTAAATAAGTCACA
>NC_136981.1:36042845-36065345 GCF_032717465.1 Coenobita brevimanus | reverse complement strand
GAGAGAGAGAGAGAGAGAGAGAGAGAGAGAGAGAGAGAGAGAGAGAGAGAGAGAGAGAGAACCATTCCTTGTCCCGACACACATACCTCACACTCAGCTACCTTTCTCACTGATTTATAGGCAAACTTTTCCACCGCTGCTTGGGGTGGTGTGGTGGTATTGCACACGGTATTATTTACACCAGGCCAACAGAGAGCATTTCATCATTGTTGCAAATATGAGCTGCAACAATGCGACATCAATCAATACCACTCCCACCGCACCTTTCACTGTCACCACTACCACCATCAGCTTAAGTGCCAGCAACACATTATGCCAGATTCCATTTAATATTAAGGCCATTTTGCTAATTCTCCCATATTTAAACGACCACATCACAGCATGTTATATATATAGGGTAATCCAAATACAGTATAGTTCTCCTCTTCCACGCTACAGGGCAGTTTATCGTGTTTCGGGGACGGCTCATGGGTTTTATCGACGTCTACCTTGCATTATTTATTCATTTCCCACTCCCTCTACCAAACCCACGCCCACACCAGCAGACCCGGCCATCTCCACCACACAGTATAACCCCAGGTGAGTTTCTGGTGGACTGCTACGTACGAACCATCCTGTTGAAATTTCAGTCATAAATATTACTCCACTTGAAATTCACATGGCGATACCTAATGTGTTCTGGGCACGGCTCGGTCTGCTGGTGTGGGATAGGGTGTGACAGTGGGAGTAAGAAAATAATAAAATAGAAACAGGATAGACATTGATAACGGTGAGTGAGCCGTACACGCAAGACATGAGTAATCGGACGGCACAGTGGAAGAGGAGTGTTCTCTGATTATATGCCACCCTAAATTCTTTCTATCCATCTAAAGCCCGACGCCCTAATCCCGCAAAGGGTGGCCGCAGACAAAACGCCTCCAAGTCTCTCGGTCACCCACCATTTGACTACCCTCCCCCCAACTCACTTCCCCTTCCTCATTACTCGAACAAAACATACGAACGTTTAAGGAACCCGTAAATTTTTGAGAGTCATTTATGCAGCACCTGTGATTGTTGGATGTGATTAGTCTGCATCCCACATTACAGGTTTTCAGTAACGATAAAGAAGTAAACTGACGCTTGGTTCAGAAATATTTGTAAGTTGGTGGTTTGTACTCATCTCCCTGCCCCCAGCCCTCTTATGATTGGAGTAACTCTTGCCTTCCACTCCAGTCAACGCCAGACGATTTCAGTCAGCTAAGAGTCAGTCGCAGGAGTTCAGAGATTGACCAGAGTCCATTCTTTATAGCACAGCAAGAGAGGAAGGTTATCGATCTATACATAAGCACTACTGGAGAGGGACGCCTTCATGTGGCGGCGCTGGATGGTGGAACTGCCCGGCTATACAAACTTCCCTCAACTCCTCTATCCCCAGAAAGGAGGATGATGGGCTGCGGAAGAAGGGTACATAAGCCTGAAGTCCACTGGGTTCACATTCACATGAACCTGGGGGAACAGAAACAACAAGGACAACAACAACAACAACTAATAGTGCTACTACAAATACTACTTCCACTACTGCTACTATTACCACTATTGCTACTACTATTACTACTAACTAATCATACTACTACTGTTACTGCTACTACTACCACCAATAATAATAATAATAATAATAATAATAATAAAGTTTTTCTATACTACACCATTATTCCTACACTGAATCCCACCTACACAACAGCAAATCTGTCTCTTTCACATCCCCTGCTGATTTAGCTGTGTGAGCTGAAATTAGACACAGAACACATATCGCAACACAGACGGTGGGTATTGGCGCTCATTGGGTGCGTGTGGGAGGGTGTTGGGGTGCATCCGTTCGTGTGTGGGTGCGTCTTGAGTGAGGGAAAGACATTAACCCCTTCACCTCGATGATTTAAGTTTTTTGTAATATACTTTTTCTTCCAACAAGACATTACATCAATCCTTCGAGAGATTTTTTGAGGTGAGGGATTTAGATGTTGTCTTCATTAATCCTTTGACTATGGAATTCTGGCCTACGTTGAACACACACACACACACACACACACACACACACACACACACACACACACACACACACACACACACACACACACACACACACACACACAAGTTATTTAAGTTCTTGAGTTTGGGACAGTCTGATTTGAGCTTGTGGTTCGCTTTCATGCCATAACAAGACAGGTTATAATGTGCCATCTCTCTTTTCATGTCACCTGCTTGGGTACTGTCCGATCACTATGCTACGGTTTTGGACAAATATTATCAATACATTTTTAGGCTGAACAATTTTGGAACTCGTACAGTAAATTCTGAAGAGTTTGCTGGACTCCTAACACTGCGTCACTGATTTTCGGTAGCTATTGTTCACTGTTTCATTAATTTTCGAAGTAGTAGTAGTAGAAGTAGTAGTTGTAGTAGTAGATGCTGTTGTTGTTGCTGTCGCCCCAGGTTCAAATGAAATGTGAACTCAGTGGACTACAAGCTTATGATGTTCCTCTCCTGCCCACCACCTTCCTTTTGGCGGACACGTGTATAGCCGGGCAGTTCCGCCGCCCAGTTATATAGGTGCCACCACTGGAGGGCGCCTCTCTCCAGCACCAGTCATTGGCTTGAAGGAATTATTGAGGATAGTTTTAATCCTTTGCATATGAGAGAATAGTCCTGTTCTGAGGGAAAATAATGACAGGATGAATAAAAAAAAGAATAAATAACTGGAAACAAGGATATAGAAATGAATGAAGAAATAAATAAATAAACATGCCATTTCTCCAGATTTGTTTAATACCGTACCCTTAAAAGGTTCCGTCTGTCCAATATTAAATAATGGAACCTGAGAGTGTGTTGTCCGTCTCTGTGTATCCGATTTACGTTATGTTACATATGTAGGTCTGATTTACCGTCCCCTAAATGGAGTTGCGGTCACATTGCCACTAAGTCTTTCAGCGCAACAGCGGCTTGTATTGTTTTACTCTGTCACTGGATGAAGGCCTTCATACAAAGTTGGTAAGAAAAAAGAAGTTTTTATTTTTTTACACAACCCTCCCAATTATTTAGCATAAAACTCAGGTAAAACCATTGTTTTTACAAATCTGCAGGTTTTTATATATTATATATTACATTTCTTGTATTATTATTTTCATACATTTAAGTTTTTAGAAATGTTTTTCTGTACAGTACAGTACATTAGTTTGCTATTCCTTTCAGTACTGTACTGTACTGTATGTTGAAACATGCAGTACAAATATGATGAAATATAAGGTAAAGAGATGCATGTTGATGCTTGTTATAAATACCAATACTAATAATAATGATGTACAGTATTAAATGTAATCAGAAGGTAACACATTAGCAGTTGTTTCATTTTCGGCACAGTATAGTGAAGGATATACAGTACTGTACTGTAATATACAGTTTATTGTATGTTGTACACTATTATACATTATTGTTTTATCAGAGATTTATCTAACCATCTTGTAACTATGGATGTTGAGGTATGTTGTGGGTAAGATGATGAAATCCAGGCTATAGGGACACTGATGTTGTGACATGTATAAGCAAACAAGCATAAGTACTGGATTCAGGGCAGCACAGTTAGGCAGTGCTTCTTGGACAGTAGTCAGTGAAGGGTCTGTAGAATACAGTGCATCACGGAAAGTAAAGACAGATACAAAGTTATAGACAAGAGGTAGTATGATGACACTAATGATGTGATGGGAAACAAGAAACACAAGTGCAGACATTGTGGCGAAGAAACAGTTTTAAGATAGAGAGACTGAGAGAACACCTGAAGAGATGCACTCAGTTTGCCAAGAGAAGGCCGTCACATAAAAAGTCCCTGGAGGTGGAGGGAGAGGAGGAAGAGCAGGAAGAGGACATAAATATGCTCAGTGAAGAAAATCTGGCCGGCACTTCTACAAGCACGCTTTCTCTTTCACCATTCAAAAGAAGTGCAGATGACCCCATTGCCTCATGTTCTTCCTTGGCACAGAAAATTGACAGATTAGTAATGAAGACCACAGAAGCAGAGAAGAAATTACGACAAAGTACTGGATTAACACTCTTGTAGTACTTTTCAGTATAAAGAAGCACAGTACAGTGATGGCATATGACAGTACATACACTATCTATCTATCTATCTATTGCCAGACGCCTTAATCCCGTAAGAGGTGGCCACAAACAAATCGCCTCCATGTCGCCCTGTCCCCCGCCATCTCACTGCCCTGATCCCAGCTCACCCCCCCCCCCTGTCTCATATACCTCTCCACTCCATCCCTCCATCTCATCCTTGGCCTCCCCCTCCCTCTCCCTCCCTTCACCTTACTCACATACACTCTCCTCGTCAGTCTCCCACTCTCCATCCTCTCCACATGGCCAAACCACCTCAGTGTGTTTCTCCTAAAGCTTCCTATCACATACACACTGCTTACTATACCCTTTTTAACCACACAGTCACTTGCAAGAAAATACCGTAAAAAACTTACCTTTCTATGCAACAAATCGTTTTCTGCGTCTAAGTTACAATGGGTTTTAGGTTTTGCATATTCAATTACAGTATTTACAATATTTACTTATAAAATTTAAGGAATTAATAAGAAAATGCGAGTTTGAATGATAAATTAATAGGTTGGCCCATATAGAAAATGAATAAATAAATAAATAAACACGCCAGCCCTGCCTTCACGTGGTGGCACCGATGTAAGATGAGGATTTGAGGAGGATTTTCTCTCTCTCTCTCTCTCTCTCTCGATGTATCTGTTCACGTATCTATCGATCGATCTATCTGTCAATGCATTTATCTTTCTTATCTATCAATCTTTATCTGCCTATCTATGAATCTGTCTATCTTTCTGTGGGTCTGTCTGTCTGTCTCTCTATATAAAATACATCACTCTGTCCATCTATCTGTCAGTCAATCACTCAACCAACTAACCCTTCACAAGAGCTACTTATAACCGGAATAAAATCGCGTACAGGTAGCAAGCACGAACAACAAAATTATCTCACCATAAATCACCTATGTAGCCCCAGGTCCATCGATATGTAATATAATACTTAGCTCTATAACGTAACTGCATAACGTAAGAATAAAACGTAACTATATAACGTAACTATATATTCATCCATCCATCCATCATCCAATCCTACATTGCCCCAAGAGGAGCGCAGGAGCCCGGGGCTAGGCAGTTGGTCTCGACATTCAAGATGAGAGTGACCAGCCTCACTCATCCCTGAGTGGCATTACATGAGCAATCAACCCCAACCATCCCTTGGCTTTAAACCTTCACCGGCTCAATCCGACTGGAGCACAATAATTACCCACTAAACCACCAGGTGCCAAAATTTGGTTATATGGTTACCACCCAGGGTAGTAAATGGTTTCCTGGTGTACAGGAAACCATTTGGCTCGTCACTCAGTGTAGAGTCACCCACAGGCAGAAGGAAAAGGAAAGAATGAAGGAAAGAAAGACAGAAGAGGGAGTGCAAAGTCACCCGTAGGCAGAAGGACAAGGAAAGAATGAAGGAATGAAAGACAGAAGAGGATGGAAGGAAAGAAGGATGGAAGAGAGGAAAGGGCAGACACCCGAGACCAGCAATACATCGAGTGAGTGGATGATGAGCGCCCCCAACTACCACTACGTAACTATATAACGTAACTATATTAAATGACAAAAAACATAGTTATAGGTTTGCCAGGGGTGAATTGCACCAACGCCATCCATATCAGGTCAGTTGATAAGGCAATATTATAAATGAAAGGTCACCATATACTGCAGGAGGGGAAAGGTTAATTCGATCCACCATTGCACCATAAATATCACCAGTTGCCACGCGATACTCCTCCTGCCACCACTATACCACTACAGTCATCACCACTACAGTTACCACCACCAACATTACCCAACCCGTCACCATCATCGCCTCTGTCACCATCATCACCATCACTACCACCACCATTACCATCACCACCGCTGTCACCAATACCACCACCATCATCACCAATACCACCATCACCAGTACCACCATCATCAACACCACCGTCACCAATACTACCACAGTTACTCCCACAACCATCATCACCATTACAACCACTACCATCACCACCACCACCATAACCATCATCACCACTACCACCATAACCGTCATCACCACCACCACCACCATCACCACCACCAGCATTACCGTAACCACCAACACCATCACCATCACCACCATCACCACCATCACCACCACTGTCACCAATACCACCACCATCACAGTCATCATCACCACCAACACCATACCCACCATCATCACCAGCAATACCACCAACGTCACCAGTACCATCACCGTCATCATTACCATCATCACCTCACCACTACCGTCACAAGTACCACCACCACCATCATCACCAATACCACCACCACCACCACCACCACCGTCCCCAATACCAAGACCATCAGTACCACCAACGTCACCACTGTCACCAACACTACCACCACCACCACCACCACCACCACGACCACCACCGTCTGCTATACCAGGGCCATCACCAATACCAGCTCCCAATACCACCACAATGGGTCCCCCTCGCTGTGTACGTAACGAGAAAAATAAATATTGGTGTAGGTGCACATGTACCTATATAGGGAGGTGTGTGGGGCCCTTGATGGTGTGTGCTATTTACATACATATAAGTGTCCATGAACGTATTGGTGTGTACGTGTCAGGCTGTGTGTACGCGGCCGTCCCCACACCACAATAGCCGGCTGGAGTAATTGGGCAATACTGCGAAGGGGAGGGGAACAAATGCCTTCACCCTGACGTTTAGATGAAAATATTAACCACGTACTTGGACGCCACTGTTAGAGAGAGAGAGAGAGAGAGAGAGAGAGAGAGAGAGAGAGATGCCAAAATCATCATTACAATCATCACCATCTCATTATGTGGGTGAGGTGGAGAGGGGTAGAGGGAGCGGGAGGGAAGGCCGAGGATGAGGTGGAGGGAAGGAATGGAGAGGTATATGAGAAAGGGGTGTGTGGGCTGGGAGGGAGGGCAGTGAAATGACGGGGACAGGGCGACATGGAGGCGATTTGTTTGTGGCCACGTTACTGGATTAAGGCATCTGGCAATAGATAGATTATTGTTACTTCTACCAATACTACTACTACTGATACTACTACCACCACCATCATCATTATCATCATCACCGTCCCTCATCATCCCAATCCTCTTTCCTCTCCCCAAATCCCCCCCTCGTCTTCAAATCCGGGTAAGTTAATCCTGTAATCCCCTCACTGATTATTATGCTTATTATCCTATGTCTTGTGAGAGGTGGGTCAGGAGGGCAAAAATTAGCTTTTTTTTCAGCTAAGTATTCATAATTCTTGGCTTTAGCTGCAAATTGATGAAGCTAAGCATATGGAAATTCTCTTATCCTCTCTCTCTCTCTCTCTCTCTCTCTCTCTCTCTCTCTCTCCATCCCCCCTCTCCCTCTCCTCCACTACCTGATCCCTTCCCCCCACTCCGTTCCTCCCCCTCCCACTCTCTTCCTCTATCCTTTCTCTCCTCCCCACTCTTTGTCTCTCTTCCGACCTCCCTCCTCCTCCTCCTCCCTACACCTACCTTCTCTCCCCATCCACCGATTCACCCTACCTCCTTCACCCAACTGTCCTTCCCTTCCTCTCCATACCCAGCTCTCTCCCCCCCCCCTCTCATTATCAGTCCCTTTCTCCCTCTCTCATGTTCAGTCTCCCTCACTTCCCATACCCTACCCTCTCCCTCTCCCATACTCAGTCCCTTCCTACCTCCTTCCCTCCTCATTATTCCTATATCATATTTCCCCATTCGACGCCCTTCTCTCCCTCCTCCACCCTCCCATCCCTCCCTCCGACTCCCATCCACTAGTCTCTCCATCCCCAGACTCAAGCTCCCTCTCTTCATTCCTCCATCCCTCTCTCCCTTTGTCCTCTCACTATCCCAACCGTCTCTCCTTACACTCCTCCTCTTCTACTCTCCTATCCCTCTCCCTCCCTTCCCCCCACCCACCCTCTCTGTCTGTCTGTCTGTCTCTGTCTCTGTCTCTGTCTCTGTCTCTCTCTCTCTCTCTCTCTCAATATGTCATCTATCAATTTATCTATCTCAGTTACCTCCCTCTCTCTCTCTCTCTCTCTCTCTCTCTCTCTCTCTTCCCCTGAGGAATATGCAAGATTTATGCCAGTTTCGAAAATCTGTCACTGGGCAAATGCAGAGTGACAGATTTTTTTTATTTTCATTTTTTTTTTACATGACCATGAGCCACAGTATTTTCAGACTGTGCTAGATGCTTAACTCATGAATCCAATTGACCTGGGCTTTATATTTGCCATTTCTATAAGATTCTGAACAACTAAGAAGAGTCTACAGGGTTAATGAAGCCTTCTACATTTCTCTCCGTCTTTACTATCCTTGTCTTATTATACTAGTTTAGCCACTCTCACAGGAGCTGCCTAATGTGGGTCACCTGGCTTACTGCTGTTATAATCTCTCCTCATGTTTTTCCTATATCTCACTTCTGTTCTAAATCATTTCTCAGCTTCAAGAAATCGTTCAATGCAAGGAAGACTTCAATGCACAAGAGGACACTGCTCTGAAAGGGTTAAGTTATAATTCGTGAGGCGTAGCTTTTCCTCCTCTGGTAAGGAAGCCCCCTAGCACCTCTTCCCAAGCGATTTATTTTGCTTAGCATTCGTTACTATACTCTTCTTAGTTTCGTTAATCACTCTAATATCGCCATACTATGCATAAATAATGTACAAAGCAATACTAACCAGCCATATGCAAAACTGAATTGGTATGGTGGAGGTGTTAGGGAACTTTCTTAGCCGCTGAGAATACGAACCACAAGGGCGAGGAAGCTCCCTAACCCCTTTTCCTAAGTAGTTTGGAAAATATATCGCTAAGGAAAAGGTGTGAGGGAGCTTCCTTAATTGATGAGAATATGCGTCCTGGGCCGGTATTCTTGTCAGGTAAGGAAACTCCCTAACACCTCTTCCTTAGCGATTTATTACCCGTCCCTACCCCGGAGGGGCCCGGGAAAGGACATTGTTTTTTCCCGATTTGTCTGTCTGTTTGTCTGTCTGACTTAACAACTTTACGCGAAAACTTCTGGTGTGATTTTGACTAAAATTGCAGAGATGATGGTCGATAACCTTCTGATCACCTGATTAAATATTGGTCCAAATTGGGCCAAGGCCCAGGCTGTAGGCCCAAAAAATGAAAAAAAAAAAAAGTTTTCATTCCATAACTCCTTTCAAATCCCCCATTTCGACACGAAACCAAATCTAAAGGTGCATCTTTCAAATCTGCATCCTATAACATGACCCATTACATCAGGGGGGTCACTCTCCAGGTAACAGTGGGGGGTCACTGTCAGGTGGGTTGTGCCTAAAATATCAAATTGGCATAAAATTGCCAATCTTCACCTAATTTATTCCCAATTTGATATGTGACATCTTTGACTAGGTATCCTGTTGTGTTTATACGTCAGCACTATAATGACTGCCGGGGACGAGTTTTGCTGTGCCTTGGCACCGCTTCTTGTTTTGTTTGTTGCAATGGATGAGGTACTACTCCTCGTCACAACCACATTTCAAGTCGTATATACTCCACGCAGGAAATATTTCTTAGAACTTTACAGACCAACCTTAAGGAGCTCCCAAGATACTCTCACGCCACGGACCTGCCCTTAGAGAGAGAGAGAGAGAGAGAGAGAGAGAGAGAGAGAGAGAGAGAGAGAGAGAGAGAGAGAGAGAGAGAGAGAATTAATAAACAGAAGGTAAAGTGTCAGACAGGCAGACGGAAAAATATTAGACTGAAGTCGCGTTTGAAAGATGGAACAGGGGAAGGAGAGAAAGAAAAAGAAAAGAGAGGGAGGAAATAGGACTAGGTAGCAACAGGGAAAATATAATATACACATGATACTGTACATGTACGTATAACACATATATGATAATATATGTATGTATGTATGCATTTGCGTATGGTTGTATGTATGTATGTATGTAGGTAGGTATGTAGGTAGGTAGGTAGGTAGGTATGTAGGTAGGTAGGTAGGTATGCAGGTAGGTAGGTAGGTAGGTATGCAGGTAGGTAGGTAGGTAGGTATGTAAGTAGGTAGGTAGGTAGGTAGGTATGTAGGTAGGTAGGTATGCAGGTAGGTAGGTAGGTAGGCAGGTAGGTAGGTAGGTAAGTATTTATGTACTGTATGTATGTAAGTATATATGTATGAATAATGTATGTTTGTAAATATGTACGTATGTATAAATGTATGTATGTAGGTAGGTAGATAGGTTTATGTGTGTATGTGTGTACCTATATAAGTATGTACGTATTGTAGTGGTCGGTTTGCACACAGGTAACATGGGCAGGTAGCTCAGGTGTACACGGTAAGTCCCTGATTTACGGATCATACTGAGCACCTGATCCGTAGGCCTGAGGAAAACCAATAGCTGTTACTGGAGAAAGGGGGAAAAAAAAAAAGAGAAGAAAACAAAACGAAAGTAAAAAATAAGAGCAGAAAACAAAACAAAAACAAAAAAATAAGAGCGGAAAAAATGAAAACAAAAAATAAGAGCAGGAAAAAAGAACAATAAAATAAGAGCATAAAAAAAGAGCAGAAAACAAAACGAAAACAAAAAATAAGAGAGCAGAAAAAACATAAGAGCAGAAAACAACGAAAACAAAAATATAAGAGACCAGAAAAGAAAACGAAAAAAAGAATGGACCGGAAAACAAAACGAAAACAAAAATAAGAGAAGAAAAATGAAAAAGATAAAAAACAGAGAAGTACACACCAAAAGATTTAAAAAGCAGAAAACGAAAGACCAAAAGATAAAAAGCTAAAGACCAAAAAAACACAAAGAAATACTTAAAAAGGAAAAGTATAAAAACAAAAGGTCAGAAACAAAAGAAAGTAATACAGGAGGGAGAATTAACATAAACATAACGAAAATATATAAACAAAAGAACAGAAAAAACGGAAATAGAGATGCAAAAGAAGAGAAACACTAAAACACAGAAGGAACGAGAAATGCAAAACTTAAGCAAACACAAGCCAAAATAAAACAACAGAAAAACGAAATAAATATACACGAACATAACAAAACGAAAAATACAAACACGAAAACAAGCGAAGTAAAAACAATAAAATAAAACGAGGAATACAAAAACGAGAGAACAGAAGCTAAGCAGAGACAATGGAAAAGGAAAACGAGAAGTGTATACACGAAGAAGAAAATGGAAACAGAAAAATATAAGAACGAAAACGGCGGAGAATATAAAAACGAAAATGAACTGAAAGAGAAAACGAAAATTATTAAGGCGAAAGAACAGGAAAATACAAGAAAAAAGAAACATATAAAAAGAAAGTCTCGAGAAGTAAAAAAAGGTAAAAAGGAAAAAAGACGAAGGAACTGAAAAAACGAACCCAATGATACAAGTAAAAATTATTTCATAAAAGAATTATATTAAGAAAATGAAAGAAAGTGACGTAGGTTGATAAAAAAAGAAAGTCACAGTATTGAACGGGATAATAATAATAATAACAATAATAATAATAATAATAATAATAATAATAATAACAATAATAATAATAATAATAATAATGATAATCTATATTTTAATGATCCGATATCTGTATGTTTGTTGGTTTGTTTGTTACCGTAATACAACAAAAACGGCGCAACGTAGTGCAACTATTGTTAGTGTAACGTACCGTTAAAATGCTCAAACTTGAAGAATAAAACAATTTCCTGTCCAACCGGGCCACCGGTTCCCGAGCTATGAGTCATTTCTAGCCTTTTGACATTGACCGGATTCCGCCGAATGTGGCCTTTATGAGAGTAATAATAATAATAATAATAATAATAATAAAAATAATAATGATGATGATAATAATAATAATAATAATAATAATAATAATAATATTAATGATGATGATGATAATAATAATAATAATAATAATAATAATAATAATAATAATAATAATAATCTTTCATATGTTCCTTATTCTTTCGGTATTAAAAAAGCAAGTACGATTACGAAACAATAGAGTGGCTACTAAGGATAGATATGCAACAAGTAAATACATATAAATTAATAAATAAAAATAAATAGCTAAGGAATACGTGAAATATCCTCTATCCACGAAATTACGATCCTGGGAACTATATGGCCGTACAGTTATTTAATTTTAAGATCTATCTATCTATCTATTGCCAGACGCCTCAATTCCGTTTGGGGTGGCCACAAACAAATCGCCTCCAAGTCGCCCTGTCCCCCGCCATTTCACTGCCCTGCTCCCAACTCACACCCCCCTCTCTCATATACCTTTCCACCCCATCCCTCCATCTCATCCTCGGCCTCCCCCTCCCTCTTTCCCCCTCCACCTCACTCACATACACTCTCTTCGTCAGTCTTTCACCCTCCATCCTCTCCACATGGCCAATTTTAAGATGCTTGAGAATTATCCTTTTGCATCATCTTTCCCGTGTGGTCAAGTACAGTAAGATAGTACTACCGTTTAGCATGCTGTCCACAGAACTTCTTCGTGACTAGCGTTTTATTCCAGTGTTAATCTCCAGTTGCATCTCATCATTCGAGAGGGAAAGATGCTAAGTTTTACTCTTATACCCTTGTTACCTTAACTTGGCCCAGATTTTCGTCCTTTTACAGCTTAGTTCCTGTAGGTCAGTGGCAGAATAAGACAATGCAATGGCTCTACACTCTTTCCATATCACTTCTTCGTGACTAGCATGATATTCCAGTGTTAATCCTTTGCTTCATATCGACACTTAAGATTGAGATATGCCGATTTTAAGCGAAGTTAAAGTAAAAAGAGTATAGTTAAAGTGAACAGAATATAGGATGGGTAGTGTCACATCTATGGGAAGGGGTAGATACAAACGAATCGCCCCCATGTGTCACCTTGTCCTCCGCCTTCAGGATGCCCTCTTTCCAGCTCACACACATGTCAGTTCTAGAAGGGGCGGCCACAAACAAATACCCTTCATGTCACCCTGTACTCCTCCGTCAGACTGCCCTACCTCCATCTCACACACTCACCACCTCTCTCACATCCCTTTCCACCCCATCCCTCCATCTCCTCCTCATGCTTTTGGTTATTAGTGACCGAATGAAATATCTAAAAAAAAAAAAAAAAAAGTTATCCTGAGAAGTGGTATGTAGATAAATGACCTGGTAATTAACATCCCTACTCAGTAACAACCCCTCTCTCTCTCTCTCTCTCTCTCTCTCTCTCCCCACATTACTTAGTCCACTTCTCATCGTAACCCCAGGCTCGTCTGAACATGAACCCAGTGGACTGCAGGCTGAAACTGACCTCCTCCTGCAGTCTACTATCCTCATCCTCCTTTTGGGGTATAGGACGTCGACTGATACGAGGGGGGGACCAAAAAAAATCCTTGGAACTGTCAACAAAAAAAAGCTTCATTACAAAACTTTCAGCAAATCCATTTTAGTTCCCTTCAAAGTGTGTGTGTGTGTGTGTGTGTGTGTGTGTGTGTGTGTGTGTGTGTGTGTGTGTGTGTGTGTGTGTGTGTGTGTGTGTGTGTGTGTCTGTTTTATGGCTATCAAGTATATAGATTCCCTTCTCCTCCCCCGCTGTTTAATGTCGTAAAAAATAATGGTTGACTATGTTTAGAACTCGGATTTTTTTTTATTTATTTTTATTTTTTTGCGTGTATACAAATTTTCTCCATCTCGACTAAGTCTGTTTTTTATGTGGTATTATCATTTTGTCATCTCTCTCTCTCTCCCCCCTCCTCTCTCTCTCTCTCTCTCTGCCTATTTCCGTCTCTGTCTATCTACCTAGCTATCTGTCTAACTATCCCTCTATCTGTTCTCTCTACGTATCCTCACTATTTATCTACCGGTATCTATCTATCTGTCCAATTAGCTTTCCATGCCCCTCTCTCTCTCTCTCTCTCTCTCTCTCTCTCTCTCTCTCATAACTTTCGTTCCTGTGTCCAAATTAATAGGAATTTTGGTCGAGTTATTACGAATTGCAGGAGGAAATCTCGTTAACCCAGACCCCTTGACGTGAGAGAGAGAGAGAGAGAGAGAGAGAGAGAGAGAGAGAGGGGTGGTGGTGATGATGATGATGGTAATGATGATGAATGTAATAATAATAATAATAATAATAATAATAATAATAACAAAATAATGATAATAACAATAATAACAATGAGTAGAAGAGAGAGAGAGAGAGAGAGAGAGAGAGAGAGAGAGAGAGAGAGAGAGAGAGAGAGAGAGAGAGAGAGAGAGAGGTGAGCCTGGAAAAATGAGTCAGAATTTAATAACTTAATGGCATAGGTGAAAAACGGCTTAGTATAGCATATGAGGAAAATTAAGAGTTTAGAGAATGGTATATGAGGGAAATTGGTTGCCTACATTTTAATATATGACGTTAATTAGCTGGCAAGATTATAGGAGATGTAGTTAGAATTAAAAGTTAGGCCAGTTTGATGAAGGTGGATTAGGAGTGTAAATATAAAACTTAGAACATGATTGGTTTTGCTTACAAGAGGAAGGAAATATATGATTTAAGGAGGAACATGAGAATAACTTATTTAAAGATGAAAATAAGAATAACTGATTTAAGGATGAAAAAAAGAATAACTTGTGGTAGGTGGTGGCGGCCATCATCCACTCACTTGATGGAGTGCTGCCTACTTCTTCCTTAGCCTTTATCATTCTTTTTCTGTGCCTGCCCTCCTCTCTTCCTATTTCTCCCATCTTTCCTGTCACTTCTTATTGCTTTTCTTTCCTCTTGAGGTGGCTTTACATTGAGTGACAAGCCAAATGGTTTCCTGTAAGCCAAGAAACCATTCACAACGCTGGGTGGTAACCATATAACCAAACCATACGTGCTCCCTACGTGTCAACAAGTGGGTTGTTGGAGGGTTAGTGCCCCTCCCCGTAAAAAACTAACTCAAAGTCAAATGGCCACCCCTTACGTCTGGCAATAAATAGATATATAGAAGAAGAATAACTACGGTAATTTAAGAACGCTAATAAGAAAAGCTAATTTAAGGACAAAAAAAATGATAAGCAATTTAAGGAGAAAAACGAAAATTAGTGATTTAAGGACGAAAATGAGCATAACCATTTTAAGGAGGAAACTAAGATTACTTATTTAAGGACTAAAGTACGAATAACTAATTTAGGAAGGAAAATAAGGATAACTGACTGAAGGAGGAAAATATAAATAAATGACTTAAGGAGCAAAATAAGAATAACTGATTTAAGGACGAAAATGATAACTGATTTAGAAACGAAAATAAGTAAAAATGATTTAAGGTGGAACATAATAATTGATTTAAGGAGGAAAATAAGCATGCCTGATTTAAGGACGATAAAAAGAGCAACTGAATTCAAGGCGAAATTAAGAATAACTGATTTATAGATGAAAGAAAGAACTGTTGTATGAGCCAAAATAAATATAACAACTAATTTAATGAAGAATATAAGAATAACAAATTTAAGGACGAAATCGAGAACGAAGTGATTTAAAGGCAAAAATAACAATAACTAATTTAAGGATGTAAATTGAATACCTTAATGAACAAAATAATCATAACTGATGAAAATATAAAATGTGGTAAAAAGCTTGCACGCATTTTAATGAAGGAATATCAGGGAAAGAAATGGTGTTTGGATAATTAACCAAAGTGAATATTTGCAACCTTGGAATAAGAGCTCTAGCCCCCTGGTTCAATTATAAAACGTGAACCCAGTGCACTGCAGGATGAAGTTGCCTTTCTCCTGCAGTCTACTATCCTCTGTTTGGGGATACGGAGGGAGGTGTGGGACTTTTGTATAACCGGGCAGTGAAGCCGCCTTGCTATATTGGTGCCACCGCATGAAGGCTTCCCTCTCCAGTGCCATATGGGGTCAGCAAAAGAGAGAGAGAGATTCCCAGCTCAATCTGAAAGGCTATTAAGAGGCTTAGTTCATTCCCTGAGGACTAGTTACTTGAGGTGGTGGCTGATCTGACTAAAGAGAGAGAGAGAGAGAGAGAGAGAGAGAGAGAGAGAGAGAGAGAGAGAACACTTTCACTCCTTCCCTTATGTTCTTTCGTGGCTGCGTAACAAACTGACTGACTTTCTTTTGGCCCAATGTACTGGCTTCCCAAGATATCATGGATTTTTTTCTCTGCCTGTCAACAAAAAGGAAATGAATAGATAAATAAAATAATGAAGAATATATAAAAAGGCAAATAAAAAAAAAAAACTGCTCCAGCTGCCTCCCTCCTACTCCTTCTTCCTTGAGTGACTGACCTACTGACTGGCTGACTGACTTCCACACACACACACACACACACACACACACACACACACACACACACACACACACACACACACACACACACACAAACTAACCCGTCTTGATTTTATTCGTATACTCCTGCTTGTTAAAAAAATGGGAAATAACAACATCTGTCTAACTGCCTCCCTCTACCCCCTGATGCTTGAGTGAGTGAGTGAGTGAGTGAGTGGTTGAGTGAGTGAGTGAGTGAGTGGTTGAGTGGGTGAGTGAGTGAGTGAGTGAGTGAGTGAGTGGTTGAGTGAGTGAGTGGTTGAGTGAGTGAGTGAGTGACTAATTGATTTCCTTACATCCCTAGGCCTCAAAGTGACCCCTGACCTGACCTGCTCACTTCCTGGTACTTAAAGGTAATACGTTCCTGCCGTTAGCAAATACACTCGCGTCCTCTAATTTCCTTACCCCGTTGACATCCGAAGATAATGCCATGAATATTATGAGAGAGAGAGAGAGAGAGAGAGAGAGAGAGAGAGAGAGAGAGAGAGAGCAGATATATATTCCCATGGCATGAATCTATAATACGAATCAAAGCGCAGAGACTTAAGGAAAAAATAAAGAAGAAAAACAAGATTCAATTACCTCCCAAAATTAATACGTGATGAAGTATACATATATCTGTCTATACATGTTTGACTGACTGTATTGCCTCCTTGGTCGGTATTCTTGTCTATTAACGACTTATTTCTGGTTAACATCCTTTTGTACATTATTTATTCAGATTATGGCTATATTAGAAGGACTTTAGTAAGACTGAAGAAGACAGTAAGGTGTGATAAACAAAACAATCGCTTAGAAGAAGGTGTTAGGGTGCTCAACTTATAAGAATGAAGGCCCCTGACTGACAAATTATATAAAGAATCAAAGTGACCCAACCCTGCCCTGGAATTCTACTTCTGCCTCCTCAGTAATTTAGAACCATGAAACACAGCCTTTCCTCCTTTTGCTATCTGTCTGTCTGTCTGAATAACTGGCTAACTGATTTCCTGAATTTTCCAGATATCAGTGTAACAAAGCAAATGTCCGACTAATTGACTGGCAAACTGACTAATTTCTATCTTTCTTCCCCAAGTATCTAAGTTACTAAAAAGTTGACAGACTGTCTTACATTTTTCTAGACTTACTCAGGCACCAAAGCGACTGCCTGATTCACTCACTGCTTTTCTGACATCCACAGGTATCAAAGTAACTAAGCAACTGACTGAGTGACTGACTAATTGCTTTCCAGACTCCCCCAGGCATCAGAGTGACTAAGCAAGTGACTTACTGACCGAGTGATTGACTATTAAATTTCCCGACTTCCCAAGGCACCACAGTAGATAGGAACCTGATTGACGTAGTGACTGACTGACCGAGAGACTGGCTAATTGATTTCCTAATTTTACGAGGAATTAGTGTGATTAATTAGCTGACAGACGTTATGACTAGCTAACAGATTTCCAAACTTTCCCAGGCATCAAAATGACCAACCAACTACCTGACTGACTGACCGACTGACTTCCTAACAAACTAACTAACTGATATACTAACTGACTGACTAATTGATTTCGTAACTTCGCCAGGCATCAAAGTGGCTAGGCAACCCTTGACTGACTGGGTGGGTGGCGTGACCTTCCCATTCCACTGCACTTCAGGGTAATCCATTTCGCCCCTTCCCAAACAGAGGGCCGGCCTCTAATTTCCCTACCTACCCCGGACCCCCACAATCTGCATTCGGCACGCGACTGACCACCGCCACCGCTCTCTGCCACGTTCTTTTGATGTTCTTTGATGTTATCCACTGATCGCGGCTGAATGATGAGATGGGGAAAGAGAGAGAGAGATAGAGGGGGGGGGGGGTGAATATCGGCTGCTGTCCCCGGAAGGATTCACGCTACCACCACTTTTTCATTCACTTTTCCAACACACATCAGTTACTTGTCCAGTGCTGCCGACGCATTTTCAATTCTGCAACACATAAACCAATTTCCCGTCGCTGTCGCCTGCTCCTTTATTAGTAGTGTCATTTTATTTCTACCAATACTCCATCACTAAAACTATTATCTAACGGTGCCAGTTCTTTCTCCACTGAAAAATTGTTATTGGTTTTCTAGCACTATGACTAGTTGCTTTTTCAATGCTCTCGTCATTTTTTCACCCAAATTCTTTCACCAGTTGCATTTCCAGTTTTTCTACCTTTATTTTTCATTGCCACAGCCGTTTCAGTCAGTGAATTGACTCACAGGTTTATGTGAAACCTAACTATCTATCTATCTATCTGTCTATATCTATATCTATCTATCTATAGCTATCTCTCTATCTATCTATATAAATACGCGCCTGTGTGTGTGTGTGTGTGTGTGTGTGTGTGTGTGTGTGTGTGTGTGTGTGTGTGTGTGTGTGGATGATTAGGCATGATGATATGGCAGGACTCCGGGGGTTTGACTGATCTGTGGATGATTGTGACATATTTTATTGGTCATGCTGCTGATAGCTCTCACGCACTGTCCTTTCTCTGTCCTTTCTGAATCGTAACTTACCCCGTCTTCCGGGAAGGGAGGGAGTCAGCCTAATGAAAATGATGACTCCCACTAATAACACGACATAACTTACAATCCTTACACTATTTTCCAGCCTGCTGCAATTTTCCTCAATGCTGACACCACATTTCCAACACTGACACCCTTCAGGACACTTTCTTTTTTTTTTTCAATGTCACCATCACTAACCAAATGCTGCCAACACTATTCTCAGAGTAGCTGCCACTTTACCAGACATGTCAACATCTTTTTTCTAGTTGGCATCAGCGTTCACGATTCTACCTGCAGTGCTGGCAACATGCATCTCAGCTCAGTTACGAATTTTCTGTTTCTTTGTTCTAGTTTGTAATGTTTTCACTTCTGCATAGTTTTTTTTTTCTTCCAATTCTTTTTCCCTCTAATTCTACCACTATTTTTTCAGCTTTGTCTTTTTTGTTTATTTTATTTTATATTTTCCAGCTTTGTCTCTGCCTCCTCCATCTCTTTCTGTTTTTTCCAGTTCCGTCTATTACTGCAATTCATTCTCTCTTTTTTAGTTCTGTGTCCCCTTTTCCAGTGATGTCTGTTTTTTTAATTCTTTCTCTGTTCTCTCCAATTTTCTGAATTTTACCTCCTTTTTTTCCTGTTCTTTCAGATTCTGCTGATATTAATCAGTCAGTCAATCAACAAATCTATCTATAGCTATCTATCTATATCTGTATATCTACATACCTATATCTATCTCTCCAACTGTCCATTTATATAATCTGTCAAACTACATCCATTTGTCATTTCCTACCCTATCGTTACTTTTCTAGGACAGTCAGAAGTTCTTCAATTATGCCCTTACATTTTTCAATGTTATATAATTTTTCTGATGCTACCACCAACACACTACCAACTCTGACACCACTTATTCAAAACCTGTCACTCCTTTTCCAACACCAGAACTTTTTTCCCAATATTGCTTCCATTTTTCGGATATTATTACCACCTTTCCATCACTACCGCCTCTTCTCCAACCTTACTATCATTTCGTCACCACTAACACCACGATCTTCGACATCACCACCTCTTTCCAACATTATCACTATTTTCTACCACCCCCAGCACTTTCCCCTATTCAGCACCACCCTTTCTTCCACCAATACCATCCTCCCTTTTGCACTCCTAACACCACTATTCCACCACCACCGTCCCTCCTTCACAAACACCACTTTTCCCACCGCTGCCACCACCACCTTTTCCATCAACGCTGTAACCTTTTCTACCTCTGGCACCCTCTTTCACACTGCTGACACTTCCTTTTCCACCACTAATACCACCTTTCCCACCGCTGTCACCACCTCTCCTGCCACTGCCACCACCTTTTCTACTGCTGTCACCACCTTTTCCACCACTACTAGCCTACCACCTTTCCCACCGCTGCCGCTACCATACCCACCCCTGCCACCATCTTTCCCACCGCTACTACCACGTTTCCCATTGTTGCCACCACCTTTCCCCGCATTGCCACCACCTTTCCCCCCGCTGCCACCAACTTTCCTACTGATGCTACCACCTTTTCCATCACAGTCACCACCTTTCCCACCACTGCCACCACCTTTCCCCCCGCTGCCACCAATTTTCCCACTGCTTGTCGCTGAGGAGCAAATGTATGAAATTATTCCTGTCCCACCCGCCCGTAAATCTCATCTGATGTGACTTTCATTCCTATCCCTCCTCCTCGTCCTTCTTCTCTCTTCCTCCTCCTTCTTATTCTCTCTTCTTTCTCCTCCTTCTCTCATCTTCCTTCTTCTCCTCGTACCCTTCTTCTTTCTCCCTTTCCTCCCCTCTTCCTCTTACTTCTTCTCCTTCTGCTCAACCCTGTTTTCTCTCTTCCTCCATATCTACCCCAACTGATCCTTCTCTTCCTCCTCTCTCTCCTGCTCCTTCTCCTGCTTCTGCCCCTCCCCTCCTCCTCCTCCTCCTCCTCCTCCTCCTCCTCCTTCTCCTCCTCCTCCTCTTCATCATCATCATTCTTTCTCTTCCCCTTCCTTTCTTTCTTTCTTTCATCTTTTCTTTGTCTCATCACTCCTCCTCCTCCTCCTCCTCCTCCTCATGTAATTACTTTTCCTCATAAGACGGTCTTTTCTCTGATCTTTTTATAGCCTGAGATATGAGTGATGCTCTTTTCCCATCCTCGTTATTTGTTTTAGTGGCCGTATTCTCGTCGGCTTGAGATATTTCGTAACAAATTTTCCTTACTGATTTATTTTATGGATTTATTTTACACTTCACTCTGCAAATGGAAGTAATTCTATGTTCTTGGTTTTAGCCGAGTATATACATATTAATATGAAGTAAACATTTTTCTAAACCTGTCTATCTTCTATCTATCTATCTATCTATCTACTTACCTGTTTATTTATTTATTTATCTATCCATCCTGTCAGCCTCGGAACATCGTAAACAGTGGCCACAGGCAAATCATCTCTAATTCACCCTGTCTTTTGCCATCAGACTCTCCTTTCTCCAACTCACACCCTCCTCTCCTAGTAACTTGTCCATTCCATCTCTCCATCTCATACTCGATCTTCTCGGCGCCATCCTCCCCTCCACCTCACTCACATACACTCTTCTAGTCAGTCTCTCATAATCCGTGGACTATTAGCCTCGTTTACAACAGTTATGCCTTTTTTTTTTTCATATTAATCACGAGTTGGATTCTCGAAAATATTAACGATTGGTGCCCTATTGCAACGATGATTTAATTTTGCAGGAAAGAGAGGGACATCGGAAGAATCTGCACTTTTCTTTCCTTGTCCTTCCGTCTAAACACATCATTCACGTAATTTTTTCTCTCGTTACTGTTTTCATAATCAAAAGAACGAGAAGGAAAGACTATTACTTATCCTTCCTGAAAAAAAAGGTGAGTTGCGACATGGGATCCATCGTAAATACCTTCGAGAATATCACCCCAGGCGACTTAAGAAGCATCCCTAATACTGAAGGATAAATTAAAAGTTATATGTAAGTCATCTGTTTTGAAAAGTCTCACGTAAATTAAGAAAACCGTCTGGCAAGTTTTAGAAGTACAGAAAACGGACCGTCATTGAATGGAAAGGTTCAAGATGTATGACTAATATGATAAATAAATCGCTAAAGAAGAGGTAGAAGGATATATTTTTCCAGCAATGAATAGTGTTAATGTTAATGTGGTTATTATTGGTGTGAAACTGCATGAGAGCTCCCATGCATAGAATTTACAGTTGCTTTTTTCTTAAATTATAACGTAATTATCACTATAATAGCTTTGAAAAGGGGGGGGCGGAAAAGCGTAATATTGAAGATATCAGCTATAGAAGCTAAAGGTTTACACGCAAACCATGGCAAGCAGCAACCCGCCATGTCGGACATGTAGGTTGATTCGGTATGAAAATCAGTCAGTCACTAATCATTCGCTCCTACTAACCTAATCTAATTAGCTAACCTAACACAACTTAACCTAGCCTAACCTAACCTAATTCGGACAAATTTCAGGACAGCTCCCATTAACAAACGATGAAAATTTTATGATTCGGATTATCTTGGAAAGCAGTGATAAGAAATAGGGAAGTGAGCATAGAAGTAAAAAAGTTGTCGC
>NC_136981.1:36007845-36032845 GCF_032717465.1 Coenobita brevimanus | reverse complement strand
CCTTTCCCACTCCCTTTGTTCTGTTATTTTTCCTCCTCCTCACCTACTGACTTCTTTTTTTCATTTTTATCTCTTTCGTTCTTTCCTTCTGATTCTTTAACTCTCATCTACCTCCTCCCCCTCATTTCTTCTTTCCTCTTCTTTGTTTTCTTCTTATCATCATCATCATCATCATCATCATCATCACCACCACCACTGTCCTAATCATCATCCACTGTCTTCTTCTCTCCACCTTCCCTTTCCCTTTCCTCCTCCTCCTCCTCCTCCTCCTCCTCCCTGCCTCGCTATCAGTGCCAGATGATCAAAGTGGAGGAAGTGGGGAAGGCGAACGATATTTTTGCTGAAACTCCTAAAGGTGCGGCAGGAGTTATAAATATGGATAGTGGAGGTGGCGACAGAGAGAGAGAGAGAGAGAGAGAGAGAGAGAGAGAGAGAGAGAGAGAGAGAGAGAGAGAGAGGAGGAAGGGGAAAGAAGAGTAAAAGAGAGGAGGAGGAGGAGGAGGAGGAGGAGGAGGAGGAGAAAGGATAATAGAAGAGGTGAATAGAAACGAAGAAGAAAAAGATGACATGAAAGAGGAGAAGGACATACGAGGGGACAGAGGAAGGACAATATGAGAGAGAGAGAGAGAGAGAGAGAGAGAAAGAGAGAGAGAGAGGGTCCAAAGGGAATGCAAGATGGTCTCCACAAGGCACCGTTACACTGACTTACTTCTATGCAAATTGTCCTGATATTTAATGAACATACAAGAATATAAGACTTCCAGATTCTTTACCCTATTCCCGTAGGTTAAGGAAGCTCCCTAACACCTAGTCCTATGCGATTTATTTTGTTTATTACACTGTGCCATCCTCTTTCTAAGCTACTTATTTCACTTCTTATATCTTTCCATCCTCTTCTGTGTTACCTAAATCCTTCTAATATCACCATACTCTGCACAAGTAACCTACTAAACGATAATAGCCAACCGTATCCAAAAATAAATCAGTAAGGAAGAGGTGTTAGGGAGAATCCTTTATCACGAAGAATACGAGCCCTTGTGTTTGTATAATCTGACCTTTGACCCAGTAAAGCCCACTCAAAAATGAAAAAAATTAAGGTGTATTGCCAAAGATAAAATTAAGCCAAATCTGAAGCTAGTTAGTGAAGAAATAATGGAAATAAACCAAACTATTTTTTTTAAGAATGAAAAAAGAAGAAAAAAAGGAAGGTATATAATAAGTGTCTACCATAGTGTGCAGGCCTATAATGATGAAAAATTTTAGAACAGGAAGGAAGAACTGAAAGAAAAGAGAAAGAAAGGATGAAGATAAAAGAGAGTATGGCATGAAGGAAGAAGAAATGGGATGAAAAAGAAATAACAAAAAAAAAGAGAAGCGGAAGATCAGTTGACCCACGCCTAACTCTCTCTCTCTCTCTCTCTCTCTCATCATCCTCTTTCTCTCCTCTCTTTTGCTTCCTCCCGCTGCGGCCGACTTCACTTGCAAAGCTCTCTTTTATCACGCTCTCATTCTCTCTCTCTCTCTCTCTCTCTCTCGCCTCTCTTTTTCCTTCTCTTTTTTCCTCGCCTCCCTCCTCTATACCTCGTCTTTCCAGGCTGTCACGCATTTCATTCACTTTCATCGCTTCTGCTGGCTCCCTCACACACACACACACACACACACACACACACACACACACACACTCTCTCTCTCTCTCTCTCTCTCTCTCACCTTGACTTGGCACTGATTTTTTTCGTTCTTTGTTTTACGTAGCACAAAGGCAGAAGAAAATTCCTGTCCTTTATTCTCGTTGGTTAAGGAAGCTCCCTAACACCTTTTACTAAGCGATTTATTTGCTTATTACACATTACTCTCCTATTCCGTGATACGTAAATCTCTCAAACATTACCATACTCCGTACAAATAACATACATAAGGATATTAACCAGTCATATCCCGAAATAAATCGCTAAGGAACAGGGGTTAGGGCGTCTCTTTACCCGGCGAAAATACGGGGTCATGTTCTAGTGTTAATAGATATAGCTCAGCTTTTAAAGAGAGAGAGAGAGAGAGAGAGAGAGAGAGAGAGAGAGAGAGAGAGAGAGAGAGAGAGAGAGAGAGAGAAAGCGTCTGTGTGTGTGTGTGTGTGTGTGTGTGTGTGTGTGTGTGTGTGTGTGTGTGTGTGTGTGTGTGTGTGTGTGTGTGTGAGCCAGCAGAAGCGATAAAAGTGAATGAAATGCGAGACATGCAAGAAAGACGAGGTATAGAGGTGGAAGGTGAGGAAAAGAGAGGAAAAATAGAGAGGAGAGAGAAAAAAGAGAGCGTGATAAAAGAGTGCCTTGCAAGTGAAGTCGGCCGCAGTGGGAGGAAGCAAAGATAGGAGAGAAAAAGGAGGATGAAAGAGGGGAACAGGAGAGAGAGAGAGAGAGAGAGAGAGAGAGAGAGAGAGAGAGAGGAACTAAAGATAAATGATCCATGATAGGAATATAAAGGAGAGAAAAGGGGGGAAGCGAATGAGTAAAGCTGAAAAGAGAGAGAGAGAGAGAGAGTGTCACAGGGATAAACAGTACCTGAAAAGGTATTACGACCCATAGCAAGGAGGTGTTATCCATAGAGTACCTGCCAGCTCTATGAGAGATGAGTATAGCACAGATGAAGACTCCCCCTACCCATCCCTTCCGCACGTAGGACAGGCACGGAAAAGGAAGTGTACCTAACCCTAAGGAAAACGGACAGGCTAAGAAATTTTAAAATAAAAGACGAAGTATTTAGTCAACCATTAAGTTAGTCCAAAAAAAACTTTGTCAAACTTAGCCTAAAATTGGTCTTTCGAGGAACTGTCCATTTCCTGTTCTGGTAGTCGATTCCTTGTACCACAGATCATGTATGTAAAGACTAATGACTACAAAGGCTTCAAGTCAGGCTCTCGATTATGGTTCCTCGTAGAGTTGCTGCTTAAAGAAAACATGTGTTGGTAGTCAGTGTTCTCAAATCGATGAAGGATTTTGAAACCGAACTTAGTTGTCCGCGTCAACACCTAGTCTTCAGCGAAAAGGGGTCCAGTGTCTGCAGCCTCTCCTGGTTTACTATGTGCCTGATGGATGGGATCAGTTTAACAGCCTGCGTCTGTACTCTTTATCAAGCTTCGCAATATCCTTTTTCACAGCGACCAGAACTGCACTACATATTCCAAATGCGGTCGTGCAAGTGAACTGTACAGAGAGGAGACTGCATCCTTGTCTCTACCTAAACTGCATTTTTTATATAACGTAGATGTATCTGTGCGTTCTTCTCCACTTCAGTGATTTGATTAGGGAATTTAATGTGATTGCTGATTAACATACCTGTATTACCTCAAGTCATTACCTCTGATCGCACTTCCTGTCAGGGGAGGGAGAGAGAGAGAGAGAGAGAGAGAGAGAGAGAGAGAGAGAGAGAGAGAGAGAGAGAGAGAGAGAGAGCGCTAACAAAACACGGATTACATGCAAATGAAGGAGATCTGTCTAATGAACTACAGGATTAAAGTAATGAGAGAGAGAGAGAGAAAGAGAGAGAGAAACAAAACACAGATTACATGGAAATGATCTCTTTAATCACTTATAGGATTAAAGTAATGAGAGAGAGAGAGAGAGAGAGAGAGAGAGAGAGAGAGAGAGAGAGAGAGAGAGAGATGACATGGAAATGATCTCTTTAATCACTTATAGGATTAAAGTAATGAGAGAGAGAGAGAGAGAGAGTGGTAGTTGACAATATAACACCAGACACGGTCAAATCCCACACACTACCACACCATACACTCCCACTCCACACACTACCACACCTCATTTTGCCACACTACACACTCACACTACACATTCATACTGCTACACCACACTTTTCCTTCCACACACTATCACACCACACAGGCGGACATCACACTACCACACTATACACTATATCACCACACATTGCCACACTATACAGTCGCACTACACTACCACACCACACACTACTACACCACACTTTTCCTTACTTCACACTACCAGACCACACACTGCCTCACCAGACCCTACCACATTTTACATAACCGTACCACACACTGCCACACCACACACCACCACACCTCCTCACAGCCACACTTCTCTCTGCCTCTCACCCTGCTACATACTGTACATTTCCTATTGCACCCTGCGCGGTATGACGAAAGAGAGAGAGAGAGAGAGAGAGAGAGAGATTAAAACTAACCATGCCTCATCTCTCCTCCCACTACTCCTCGTGCAAGCAGCCTCATAGCTCATACGATATTTATATGAGGGAGAATTAACAGATTATCTTTCCCTCATATATTATTCTCCAGAGTAAGGGTTGTGCATTTTACAGGGAGAGGTGATGATGATGATGATGTTGATGTTGATGATGATTGTGGCGGTAGTGATGATTGTGATGATAATATTGAAGATAAGTACGATGGTGATGATGATGAAGATGAATACGGTGTTGATGATGATGATATTGATGATGAATACGATGATGATGGTGATGATGGTGATGATGATGATGATGATGATGATGATAATGACTGCGATTGTAATTATGACGGTGAAATAATGATAGTAATAAGAGTGATACTGATAAAGGTTATGCTAGGAATAAAGAGAAGAGCAAACAGAAAGAAAATTAAAGAAATTGAGAGAGAGAGAGAGAGAGAGAGAGAGAGAGAGAGATTAAGAAAACGAGGTCGCAAAGAAGAAGGGGACGATGCAAAAGAGGGAGATTTTATGAAACGATCAAGGGTTTAAGAAAATGGATGAGATTAGAGAGAGAGAGAGAGAGAGAGAGAGAGAGAGAGAGAGAGAGAGAGAGAGAGTAACGAGTATTATGATATATTGTCTATTTCTTCTACAGTCAGACAAGCATGTGTTGATATGTAACTGGGCTGGGGTGAAGGAAAGAATCAACACACACACACACACACACACACACACACACACACACACACACACACACACACACACACACACACACACACACACACACACACACACACACACACAAGGGGGACGAAACTATGTAAAGAAAGGGAGAGGGAAGAAAAGTTGAACGAAAAAAAACAGGAGTGGCATTATATATCATCGGAACGAGGGGACACAGATATTGGTGGGAAAAGAAGACAAAGAAAAAAGAAAAACAAGAGACTGGTTGCTTAAAGGCGAGGACACAGCAGAAGACAAGACCCTAAGCAAAAGAATAAGAGGAGGACAAAGAATTCAGGATTTTTTAATACGTCTATACTCTGTTCACTTTAAGTTGGCGTATAGTTGCCATCTCTCCTACTTGAATACTGAGCTACATATATAGTGAACGATTACCCCTAGAATATGGCGCTAGTCACGAAGAAGCGCTAAGGGAAAGGACACAGGGCTGCAGTATTGCCTGATCTTGCTTTTATGGTACAGGAAATAGGCTGCAAAAGTACGAGAATCTGGTGCTAGCCACGAAGAAGTGCTAGGGAGAGATACAAGGGTTTATTAAGGTACAGAAAATGGGCCTCAAGAGGACGAAAATTTCCCTCAAGAAAAGATTTAAACGTTGGAGCTGTAGAATGAATATTGAAAAAAATAAAAGTTGAAAATTATATCCATCATTGAAGTTTCAGGAACAAGAAAAATCTCTCAAAACTATGAGGGGAAGATTATAAGCCGAGACAGAGAAAACAGAAGCAGAATGGTAATCACACACACACACACACACACACACACACACACACACACACACACACACACACACACACACACACACGCAAACACACACACACATATTGAAAAAGGAAATAAAAAAACAATAATGTCTAAACTAACATCAAAATGAACAAAAAATATATAGAAAATCGAAAGCAAGTAAAGATACATACCTAAAAATACAGGAAACAAACACTTACCCAGAAAGAGAGAGAGAGAGAGAGAGAGAGAGAGGGAGAGAGAGTAGGAAATCAATACCTAAAATAAATCCAGAAAAAGTATATAATCAAACCCAAAATGTTAAGAACCATGCCTTGTGGATATCAAGAAAATTACCATATTTGAAAACAGGAGGAGAAGAAAATGAGAAAAAAAAGCCAATCTCATATTTTTCCTTATCGGCTCCAGACGGCCGGAGGAAGAAGAAGGAGGAGGAGGAGGAGGAGGAGGAGGAGGAGGAGGAGGAGGAGGAGGAGGAGGAGGAGGAGAAAACAGAGGTCGTTATGCAAAAAGGAATAAACGAGCATCACCAGCGAACGTTTCCAAGATATAGTAAGTGGAGAGAGAGAGAGAGAGAGAGAGAGAGAGAGAGAGAGAGAGAGAGAGAGAGAGAGAGTATCAATGCTGACATTTATGGAGAGGTTTAGGAGAAAAATGAAGGTAGTGCAGGAAGGGAAGAAGAGAGTGCAATGAGGATGGTAATGGAGGGAGGTGATGATGATGATGATGATAATGATGATGATAGTGGATGTGGTGGATTGTGGTATTAATAAATGTTACTGATATGGTGATGATGATGATGATGATGATGATGATAGTGACTGTGGTGGACTGTGGTAGTAATAGTTGATAATGATGATGATGATAGTAAATGTGGTATACTGTGGTAATAATAGTTGTTGTTGATGTGGTGATGATGGTGATGATAATGATGATGATGGTGTAAATGTCGATGATGACGATGATGATGGTAATGGTGGTGGTGGTGGTGTTGGTGGTGGTGGTGGTGGTGATAGTGTCAGTTCTTGCGGGTGGCAGTGGTGGTGATTTCTTGTGAATATGTCTGAGTCGATGATTTTTTAAGTGTTTTCGATTCTGGACATATGTTGTAGCCCGTTCCCTATCACTCAAATGCCCTCCGGTGTGTCTAAAACCTTCACATACCATTGCTTCGACGCTAAGACCTCTAGCACCTTTTACTGAGTGCTTAATTTTCCTTATTACACCTTACTGTCCTCACCTGTGTTATCTAAATCCTTCCACTTTCACCATACTTTGCATAAATAAAGTACGAATGGATACACGCCAGAGAAATCCTAAAATAAATTGCTAAGGAAGAGATGTTAGGGAGCTTCCTTACCCGACGAGAATACGGATCAAGTTCCTCCCTTCACACTGAACACTGTATAGTAGTTGTCTCTTTTAGGTCTATACCCCTTTTACTCTAACTTGGTCTAAAATTGCCGTCTCTCCGTCATGAATACTGAGGTTTGACAATAGATAAACAATGAAATGTGATGCTAGTCACGAAGAAGTGCTACGGAGAGGATGTAGAGCCATGGAATTGCCTTTTTGAGTCACTGAGCTGCGTAAAATGTGAGGTGTTAGGGAGCTTCCTTACCCGACGAGAATACGGCGTGGGAAATCTCTCTTCCCTCACATCCTCCGCATTCAACTCACTCCCTCTTTCTCCGTAGCTCTCCCTGTCATCCTTTTCACACTATCTGCCTTCATCTTCTTCATTGATTTCCTTCCCTGCCTTCCATTCTATTCACATCCAATTTGTGTCTCCATTCTCCCCTCCTTCTGTCTCTTTCTCTCCTCCTTCACCTATCTAGTCTTTCCCCCTTCCCAGTCCTCTCCCTCCCTTCACCTTCCCGCATTTGTACACTCTCTCAGCCCCATTTCTTTTGTCATTTTAATCATGCCACCACTAGTTGTTGTAATTCAATTTAAGGAAGGACCTCTGCTGGTGAGGGAGTAAATGGAGGCTACATCCAAGCCCTCCAGTTCGAAAAGAATTCCTAAAGTTGACTAAAAGAATCTGGTTGGCGCGCAAATTGAAAAAAGGCTTAGCTACTCCAATAAGGCAACTACACATTGACTAAATACCCCTTCACACAATCCTCTCTCCAGCCCCCTCTTTTCTCCCCCTTCCATTTCCTTCCCTCCCTTTTCAGCCCCTACAACACTCCTCCATACACCCTTCTCTACCGCCCCATTTCTCCCCGTGCTTTATCTCCCCACCTCTTCACAGCACCACCTCTCTCCCCGTCCCCCTCTCACAATGTCTTCCATTATTTGTCGTCCTTATGCCCACTACCCCCTATCATACACAACCTTCTCTCCCCTCTACCTCCTCATTCAACTACTCACTACACTACATCTCGCTTCACTCTACTCTTTTGTGCCTCTCTCACTCCATCCCTCCTCCCTACATCCCTCTCTTCTCTTCCCTTCCCCACTAAAGTACCCCTCTAGCTCGCTCTCTGCATCTCCCCCCTTACATCCCTACCTTTTTCCCCACCTTCCTATGTTTCCTTCTATTAGTCCCTACCTTCTCTCTTCACCTCCCACGTTCCTCTTCTCTATCCCTTCCTTACCTTTCCCCTTCTCTACACCAACTCAACTTACACTGAATGCAAATCTTCCTCTCCTCTCCTTCCTTTTTACATCCTCTCCCAACTCCCTCTTCCCCCCACACCTTCCTTCCTTCCTTCACCCTCCCCCAAACTCTTCTCCCCACAACAACACCCAACTCTACATTTTTCCACCCCGTTCTTACTATAGCTTCCTTTAACTTCCCTTCCTTACTACAACACCCCTCCCCCTCCTGTCTCTCTCTCTCTCTCTCTCTCTCTCTCTATCTATCTATCTATCTCCCAGTTTCCCATTATCCTTCATCATGTTGGCCGCCGCGAAACATTTCCGTCCATAACTCACTAATTTCGTCTTACACCATCGCTCACATCTCAATTTACCACCTTCCCTCCCTCTACCCCTTGACCCGTCTCTCTCTCTCTCTCTCTCTCTCTCTCTCTCTCTCTCTCTCATTTAACACTTTCTTTCTTACCCATATTCCTTTCTTTCCTCCTATAGTTGATTCACACAAACCTGTCCGAATTATCGTCCTTTTGCAGCCTGTTTCCCCTAGCTCCGTGGCAAAATAAGACAATAATACAGCTCTACACCCTTTCCACAGCACTTCTTCGTGACTAACACCATATTCTTGTGTTAATCCATTTCTACTGTAGAGGTCCAACGTTCAAGATGGGGAGACGGCAATTTTAAACCAAGTTAAAGTGAACAGAGTCGAGCTTGTTTTTTTCCCTCACGTCCTTATACTTCGTCACATTTCCTCCACGCTCTAAATAAACACCTTTCTTTCTCCTAGCAATTCTCCTTTTCCTTTCCCCTTTCCCCTTTCCTCCTTTCATGCTTTCTCCCTCCCTTCACACTCTGTCACTTCCTCTATTCTCCCTTGTATTATCGTATTAAACCCCACCTTGTGCCCTTCCTTTATTATCTGTTCTCTCTTCATAATATTCCATACTTGCCAAAACTTAATTTTTATTTTTTATTTCTCACTTTTGCCATTCACTCAATTTCCATTCTGTTCCTTTATTTTGCTTCCTTTCATCACTTTATTTCCTTGGTCTGAAAAACAGTTCATATTTTCCTTCCATCATATTTGTTCCTTTGAAACTTAAACCTGGTAGAATGCAGACTTAATGTGCCCTTCTCCAGTATTTTAGTATCCTCATTTCGGGGGATAGGGAAGTAATTGAGGGATGTTTATAAAGCCGGGCAGATGAGCCGCCTGGTTACATCTGTGCCACCACGTGAAGGCGTCCCTCTCCAATACTGCTTACTTCGTTATCAGTTTCTCTTAATCCCTTTCTTTCCTTTTCCTTCCTTTCGTCCTTCCTTCCTTCCTCTCCCCCTCCCCCCCCTCTCTCTCTGTCTCTCTCTCTCTGTCTCTCTCTCTCTCTCTCTCTCTCTCTCTCTCTCTCTCCAATTTTTCATCAACCTCATTCTTCTTCATTTCTATCACTCACGGTGAGGGATGATCGTTCCTCTCCTCATTTATCTTCTCCTTGATCGTGTTTGTCTTTATTTTCCCCTTTTCCTCCTTTATTTTCCTCCTCTCACCTCCTCTCACTATGAATTTCACTCCTATTTTCCTGTTCTGCATTTGTAATTTCCTTTCCTCATTTTCCTTCATTCCTGTGTTCCTCTTCTCTTCTAAATTCTCTCCATTTTTTCCCTTTCCTCCACTCTCACTTACTTCATCATTCCCTCTCTCTTTCCCTTCCTCGATTCTCTCCTCTCTTCCCTTCAATCTCCTTCTCTCTTCCAGTTTTCTCTTTCTCCTCTTGGCTTTTGTATGTCCTCTTAGATATTTGTTTATCCTCCCCTCTCTTAAGAATCTCTCTCACCATGTCAGCTTTTAACCTCTCTCCCTTCCTCCCTCTCTCCCTCCCTCTTTTCTCTCCCTCCCTCCCTCTCTCCCTCCCTCCTTTCTCTCCCTCCCTCCTTCTCTCCCTCCCTCCTTTCCTCCCTTCCCCCGTACTTCTCCTTCACCACTTTGCTCATTTGTAGGCTCTCCCCAGTGCTTCATTTTTTTGTCTGTCCTCTTCAGAATGCTCCTCAAAACTTTATCATCCTCCCCGCCTCTCTCTCTCTCTCTCTCTCTCTCTCTCTCTCTCTCTCTCTCTCTCTCTCTCTCTCTCTCTCTCTCGTGGCCAATGTGTCTCAGTCCTCCCTTTTTATTACATATATCTGTCTCTCTCCCTTTCAGATTCCCCTTCTTTGCCATTCTTTGTATTGTTGTTCCCAAAACCCACTCTCATTATGCTCTCTCTCTCTCTCTCTCTCTCTCACACACACACACACACACACACACACACACACACACACACACACACACACACACACACACACACACACACACACACACCCTTCTTCACGCCTATCATCCATCATTTTACACACTACCGCTCATCCGTGCTGGGGGAATGAAACTGACCGGCTTGGAATTTAATTAACTTGGGGTGTTGTTGGCAGGGTGGAAGGGTTAGAGGGAAAAGAGGGAGGGAAGGAGGGAGGGATGGAGAGGTTAGGGAGAGTAGAGGGAAGGAAGGAGGGAGTGATGGAATGGCGAGAGAGATAGTGGGAAAAATCTTAGGAATTGAGAAAGAAGTGAATGGGGTGAGTGGATACGAGAGAGAGAGAGAGAGAGAGAGAGAGAGAGAGAGAGAGAGCAAAAGGGAAATATAAAACGGGTAACAAAGAATAGTGGGAAAAGAGAAGTAGACGGAAATGATGAGAGTAGCAAAAGAGAGAGAGAGAAATTAGAGATAGTGAGATAGAGAAGGGGAGGGGAAAATGAGACACTATGCGAGTAATTAAAGCGAGAGAGGGGCTGAGGGAATGGAAAGGTAGATAAAAGAAGGGAGAGAGAGAGAGAGAGAGAGAGAGAGAGAGAGAGAGGAAGTAAGCACAATGAGTGGGTTTGGGGAACAGCAATACAAAGAATGGCAAAGAGGGGGAATCTGAAAGGGAGAGAGACAGAATAAGTAATAAAAGGGGAGGAATGAGACACATTGGCCACGAGAGAGAGAGAGAGAGAGAGAGAGAGAGAGAGAGAGAGAGAGAGAGAGAGAGAGAGAGAGACTAAACGAATGAGATGACAGAAAAAAATGCAAATAAATGAATGAATAACTAACAGATTTATTATTATACTGTCTGATTTTATGCGTACAAGATAGAACTGAAGAAGAAAGGTTTCCCTACCCCTTACTAAACAATACAACAGAAGCAGGCAGGAAAGAGTAAGAAGCACCACTGCCTTTATATTTTCATTTTTCCTCCTTCCCTATCAACCCCTACAACATCCGTCTCTACACCTACACCCTCCTTTCCTCCTCTCTCGCTTTATTATCACCCCTTTCAGAACACACTTTATGCATCATTTAGCCCTCCCCTCACCCCGTTTTCCATTCCCTGTCACTCTTTTGCCCACTGTTACCTATCACGATTATATGTGGCTCAGAGGAAACCTTTTACAGTGGAGGGCCCAGTGACAGCTATATATAATCCCCCTATTTCGAAAAGCCTCTTGTCAGCTAAATAAAGTTGCCTAGAGAAATCTGGAATAAAGATGGAAGGGATAAAGAAGAGCCTGGGATAGTATTCAGAAGGAGAGCAAGGAAAGATGTGGAGGTTTTGCCGTACTGAGAGGACGGAGAATGAGGGACTGACTGGGAAAGTATTGATATTTGTTGCGTAACCTCGGTCTGTTTGATCAACCAGACCCGTCGACCACAGGTAAATTGCTGCTTGTGTGGGGCCGTTCTACAGGTACAGTCTAGTACGCACATTGTGCAGGGATCCGGTGCCCTTTTGTGGTAGACAGCGTCTCATCAGGGTTAGACCAGGGCCCTTCCCACGGCGAGGTGCAGGGAAATATAAGGAGGGTTGACTTGTGATTGGACGCCACCCCTGCTCCATCCAGGATGCACAGCGCCACCACGCGTAGGCTCCCCGTGAAGACAGAGTGTATGTCAGCCAGTGGAGGGATTGGGAGGGCAAAGGGGAGACCGAGGATGTGATGGAAAGATGGACTAGACAGGTATCTGAGAGAGGGCTGTGTGAGTTGGAAAGAAGGCAGCCTGATGGTGAAGCACAGGGTGAAATGGGTGTGATTTGCTTGTGTCTACCCTTTCCGGGATTATGGCGGCAATAGACAGATAAATAGCTAGATATAGATATAGATAGACGTAGAAAAGGTGGATCTAGTATGCCCGAATGTGTAGATGGCAGTAATATGAAATGAGGATAGAGAATGGCGTTGAAAATGACCCCAGAACAAAGGCAATAGGGATGAAAATATGCAGTGAAAGAAATAGCAGGCGGTGGGAGCGGGACGGAGGTAAAAATGATATGGGGTAGTGAACGTGCATTAAACCCTATAGCTAAAGATTTAGGTTTTCATTTTTTCCCATGCTATATCCAGGTGGTTTCACTGAGTTTACGATAGAGGTTTCGAAATGGAATGTTTGATAAAGCCTTCATTAACTCTTTTACGACCAGGGCTCTCGTAAGCTGAGTAATGTTGTCTGTTAACGGCAAGAGGAGGAGGAGAAGGAGTGATGGTGGTGGTAGTAGTAGTAGTAGTAGTAGTAGTAGTAGTAGTAGTAGTAGTAGTAGTAGTAGTAGTAGTAGTAGTAGCAGTAGTAGTAGTAATGGTGGTGGTGGTGGTGGTTGTGTGGGTGGTGGTGGTGGTAGTGGTGGTGGTACAAGAAGTAGTAGTAGCAGTGGTAATAGTAGTAGTAGTAGCAGTAGTAGTATGATTATTGTCGTTGTAATACTAGGTTTTTGTAGCTTAAGGTTCATCTGAAACCTGAACCTGGTGGGCTGAAGGCTATCATCCTCCTTTTGGGGGGATAGGGAAGTAGTTGAGAGACATTTGTATATCCTGGTAGTGGAGTCCCCTGGGTATATCGGTGCCACCACGTGAAGGCGTCCAACATCAACCAGCAAGAGGTACAGAGAGAGAGAGAGAGAGAGAGGATACACTATGAAATCATAGTCATAAAACCAAGAGGAAAATAATAAGGAAAGAAGAATGGAACACAAAGGAAAATGTAAGACAATCATACTAATAAAGATAAAAGCCTCAAACAGACAATGAGGAGAGAGAGAACAGATCATGAAAATAAAATCACAGAAAAGAAAAGGAAACAGGAAAAGAAGGAAGGAAAGCATGATGACAAGTATGGGACGGGGAGACAAAGTGAATCATGGAAATAATATCATACGAAGGAAAAGTGAATAAGGAAAGGAGGAAAGAGGAACTGAAGGGAAAATGTATAGGGGAAGTGGAGAGACAATAAACCACGAAACTAAGATCACACAGAAGACTAGGAAGCATTCACGGAGCGCATACCTCCGCCAACGTCGCAAAGATATTAGATTTACTGCCTTAATTCCTCTTTCCTACCAGACGAATATTTTTACGGTCTCCCATAGTCATTCAATTAACTCTATGGTCTTAGTTTGCCATGTTACAGTATTTCAGAGATCGCATACTTCCGCCGAGGTCAATGATATTTATTATTTATTCCTGTATCCGGGTCCGGATCCACCTCGAAAACCGGTCAACTTTTCCTTGACCCTTTGCCCATTTATCCACAAAATTTCATAAAAATCCGATGGCAGTATTTTAAGATATATGTGGACAAACAAACAGTCACGAGAGAAAACATAACCTCCAACTTTTGTGGCGGAGGTAAAAAGGAAATAAGGAAAGGAGAAGAAAGAGGAAAGCAGAAGAAAATGTGGGGAAAGGGGAGGCGAGTGAATAAAGATCCCCGAGAGAACTGGCCGAGAAGTAATGAGATAGCCGAGGGGGAACTAATGAGCACTGTGGCTGAATACGGAATCCCTGCCTGGGTGGGAGTTGTAGCCAGTAGAATAAGTGTCGATGTATGAAGCTGAATCCCACTACCAGGATCTATCTATCTATCCATCTGTCTATTTGTATCTATCTACCGTTACCTATATCTATTGCCAGATGCCTTGATTCCATAAAGGGCGGCCACAAACGAATCGCCTCCATGGTACCCCGTCCTCCGTCATCAGGCTGCTGTCTTTCCAACTCACAGCCTCTTTTCTCAGATATCTTTCTACTTCATCCCTCCACCTCATCCTCGGTCCCAGCCTCCTGCTCTCCCCTCCACCCCACACAGACACAGACACAGACACACACACACACACACACACACACACACACACACACACACACACACACACACACTTTCCTAATCAGTCTGTCATTCTTCATGTCCTCCACATGGCCAAACCACCTCATAGCATTTCCTCTATGCCTTCAAGCACTTGGACATCAACACCACAATGCTCTCCTTCACCTCCTCATTCCTGTCTTTCCTCTTACTGGGATCACATTCAGAAAAATCTCCCTGAACTGCCAATGCGATTCGTTTAAGTGTACTAACAGACAATCCAGGGAGAGATAAAGGCTCCTCCATCTGGTCTAAATGCGAGCAAACTCCAGCCAACGTGCACAGTGTTCCCTGAGAGTTACTGCTGGATAAACGTGCTGGTTCCCCGCCCGCGTCTGGTCAACACGGTCTAGTGGAGGCACGACCACTGGACCATTTGCAAACCCGGATGGAGTCTTCAGGTGAAACTGAATTGAATGTTCGAAAATGTGTGGATGGAATGTCAGGGCTGCCTTTGTGAAACGTAATGTTAATGAAATGATGCGTGTATCCAATCAAAAGATAGATTCATTTGCAAATATTGATGGAGTCTGTAATTGTAACTGAATTCATATGAGCAGAAATGTGTCTTGGGATCTTTGTGCAATGGTGAATGTAAAATTTTTGAGCATAATGTTAATGAAATGAAGCGTGCATTTCAAGAGAAGGAACGTTGATTCATTTGTAAACCTGGATGGCATTCTAAAATTCTTAGTATGATGGCAAATGTAGAGTTTTCGAACGTACTGTACAGGGAATAGCGTAAAATAACTCTTGAATGGATATTACTTTGCAAATCTGGATGGAGTCGTCAAATATAATTAATGTGATTGTCTGCAAAAGTGTGGATTGAATATCAGGACTGTCTTTAAGGTAGCAAATGTTGAATTTCTGAACATATTATTAACGGGATAATATGTCAGGTCACTAAAACATGCAATATTTTATTAACCTAAATGGAATTCTTCACATAACAAAGAACTGAATGTCTGTAGAAGTTAGGATGAAATTACTTTTTTTTTTTTACAGTGGTACATTTAAACCTGCTGAATTTGTGAATGAAGCAGGTTTTCAAGAAATGAAAAATTGATCCATTGCTAAAGTAGGGTGGAATCTTCTAGTGAAATTGATCTGGATATGCAGAAGTGTGTGTAATGACTGACTGATTTCCTGTATGATGGTGAATTTAGAGATTTTAAATGCAGTGTTAATGGAATAATGCATGTATTTACTAGAAGGAACACTGTCCCTTTTGAACATCTGGTTGGAACCTTCAGTTGAAACGGGATATGGAGAAATGTGTTGATTGAATGTCTGTGCTGCCTTGTATGAGTGGCGAATGCATGGTTTTTCAGCCTTAAGAAACTATAATCTAATCAGTTTAAGTTGGCCTAAAAGTGCCATCTCCCCATGTTGAATGCTGAACTGTAACAAGCGATGAACACTCGAATATGAAGCGGGTCTTGAAGAAGTTCCATGGAAAGGGTGTAGAACCATAGTACTGTCTTTTTCTGCCATTGATCTGTGCGAAATAGGCTGCAAAAGAATGAGTCTGGGCCAAGTTAAAGTGAATAAATGATAGTATAATGTTCTCTATAAACATGTACATGGGTCGCATTCTCAATTATCTCAGCAACTGATTTAGAGAGAGAGAGAGAGAGAGAGAGAGAGAGAGAGAGAGAGAGAGAGAGAGAGAGAGAGAGAGAGAGAGAGAGAGAGAGAGAGAGAGACTCCCTCTAAGATTTACATTTTGAATTATACGACGAACTTAAAAAAAAGTCTGTTGTCCGTCCTCCTTAAATACTGATAAAAGGTATTTTTGTTTTTGGCATTTATTAAACTAACCAAATTTGACATCAGCCTGAAATTTAGCTTCAGAAATACTAAGTGAATCGAAGTGTGTGGTAGACTATTGGTAGGAGTAAGGGTGGCCAAAGAAGTGTTATTCCTTTTCACTTTTCGAAACACTTCTTCCATAGCGATTTAGTCAGCATATTGCACCTCAGTATCCACCTGTATGTTATTGATCCAACCAATGTCATATATTAACATGATATAATTAAAACTAAAGAGAATGTTAAGGTGCAGTATCAGTATGAAATCTATCTCTCTATCTATCTATTGCCAGACGCCTTAATCCCGTAAGGGGTGGCCACAAACAAATCGTCTCCATGTCACCCTGTCCCCCGCCATTTCACTGCCCTGCTTCCAGCCTCACACCCTTCCCTCATACACCTCTCCACTCCATCCCTCCATCTCATCCTTGGCCTCCCCCCCTCCTCTCTTTCCCCCTCCACCCTCACTTCCACATACACTCTCCTCGTCAATCTCTCACTTCCTCCATCCTCTCCCTCATGGCCAAACCACACCTCAATATGAAATCACTGACAAAAAAAATAAGCAGAAAATCTCTCAAACGCAAGACATAAAATCATCACGTGTCTTCTGATTAGTACTTATGTAGATTGTAAAATTGTACTATTATTTCGCCTAATTAGCTGTTTTCTGTCCATCTGTCTATCCAGCTTCTCTCTCTCTCTCTCTCTCTCTCTCTCTCTGAACTATATACCTATCTATTTATCTACCTGTCTATATACACTGTCTATCTATTTCTGTAAACATTTCTTGCCTAGTACCGGAACTGAAAGGTACAGTACTTTTGTCATTGCTCAGAAACGACATCTCTTCACAGGCCACACCACCCTCTCTGGCAATCTCATTCTTCTCCAAATCCTACTCAACTAATCCTAGTTTCCCTGAAGCCCCAAGATAATTTTACAAGCTGGATTTCAGTGCAAATGGAAATAAAAGCCGTCACAATGGAGCAATAAATGATGATGCAGTTCTCTCCACGGGGGGTGAGGGCGTAGTGTTTACTGATCGTTAAACCGACAGTAAAGTAAAATGTCTAAGCCTGTCTGGCGCTTTTGGCTCTTACAAAGCTCAATCTGGTCGGATGTTTTGGCAGCTTGAATTTAGTCGAAGGCAAAAAAATAATAATGAAAAATATAGAAAAAGGGACGAAGTGGAGATGAAACCGAGAAGACAAGGCACAGAGGAGAGAAAAAAAAAAAGACAGAGGGGAATAGAGTATGGTGTGAGTCGAGAGGGATGTAAAGAACGATCTGTAAAGAGTTGGAGGGGGAATATAAAAGAGGAGGAACTGCAAATAAAAAAGGAGAGAAAGAGAAGAAGGGAAAGAAGGAAATTTTTACGTATTGTAAGCGAATGTTGTTACATCATTGCTCGAGCACTGTCGGAGGAATTGGAGAAAAGAATTGTGAATTTTTCTGAGTCTCCGGTGGTTTTGGAAACCAAAGGATACTGATGTTGGAGGTAAAGAATAAATACCGAAACTTCCTCACACTCCATGTACTCGGAAGAGTAAAACAACATTAAAATAACCGCAGGCAGTAGTTCACTGATGGATGTTTTATATATGCTCTCTTCTCTCTCTCTCTCTTCTCTCTCTCTCTCTCTCTCTCTCTATGTATGTATGTATGTATCTATCTATCCTGTCAATCTATCTATCTATCTATCTATCTATCTCCTTCATGTTTGCACCAGGCGACTGTATTCTGCTTCAGAGAATATTCTGGAGCTGTTAAGATTTCCTTGACTTTGTGAACGTCTACAATATGAGAGGGCTTTCCCATGTTTAATAAAACTTGTCGAACTTTCTCGACTTAAAAAAAAAAAAAAAAAAAAAAAAGGGACACTCAGGGAATGCCACACCCGCGCCATTCACTTGCACTAAGGGCACAAATACTGACTCTGTCTTGTGTCCTCGACTTTCGACAGACTGTTCCCAAAATCGGATTCATCATTCTTGCTTGACTATGAACCCGTTTACGAAGTTTGGTCCAAACTGGAAGAAAATTGTTTCAGCTGGCCTTGGTGTGTGAGTTAAACCTATGAACTACTGTACTTCAAAGCAGTAAGTCAACCCACTGGCTGACCCCCAACTCTTCCACCAAGCTTGGCCCAAATAAAATAACAATTGTGTTAATTTTATCGAAACAGATACATACGAATCGAAATATGACTTTGATTTGTTACCTTGACCATTGCCTGATTGTTGTTCAACTTGAATCCCTTGCTTTGCCTTCAGTTCTTCCACCAAGTTTGGTCTAAATCAGATCAAGACTGTTTTAGTTGACCGGTCACGTGAGGTTGACCTTTTTCCTTGTCTTATTAATTGTTATTTGACTGAGTGTTGTATCTAATGCCTTCGTTTTCCCATACCCTCAGCATTTTTACCAAGCTTGGCCCAAAACTGAGGAACATTGTTTACGTAGGACTTCCATTTGGCCTTGACCTTCGACTTTGTACTGTGGCCTTGGTCTCTGAATACTTGCTTTGAAAAATCAAATCCATGTGGACTTGCCTTACCCAAAACGTTTCCTCCAAGTTTTGGCATAAATGGGACAAAATGGTTATGAGGCCCTTGCCATTTGACCTTGACCTTTGACCTTTTTTCCAAAACCAAGACATCAACTCCCGGAAAGACCCTCCAACCCGTCCACCAGAAGTTTGGAGCAAATCGGATACAAAGTTTTTCTGTTTTATTCACACACACACACACACACACACACACACACACACACACACACACACACACACACACACACGTCGAGTAAAGCCTTGTCCTCCCTCTCCCTTCTCGAGCTCAGGTGTAAAAAGACATCCTTGGGCTTCAGGTGTTACCAACTTTCCGTCTTTCTTGGCGTCCTATAAGAAAAAGTGAGAGAGAGAGAGAGAGAGAGAGAGAGAGAGAGAGAAGAGAGAGAGAGAGAGAGAGAGAGAGTATACACCATGAAAGCATAGTCCAAGATAAAAGAGACTGTAATAGAAAAGAGAGAATAAAAAGAAGAAAAAAGAAGACGACAGAGGGAGTGGAAAGGGAAGTAAAGGAGAAGAGAAGAGAAGGAGATGCAAGAAAGAGAAGGAGGAGGAGGAGGAGGAGGAGGAGGAGGAGGAGGTTAAAGTAAGAGGAGTTTAGGACAAATGAAAACGAGGTAAAGGAAAAGGGAACGAAAACAAGAGGAGAGTAGGATAAAGAAAGTAAGAAGAAAGAAGGAAAGATGCAAAGAAACCAAGAGGAATATACAAGAGAGAGAAGGTATGAAGACAGAAGGAAAACAAAAATGACAGGAGAGGACAGAACACGAATGATAGGAGAGGAAAAGAATAAGTAAAGCAGGTGAAGAAAGAGTGAAAGAGAATTAGAAACAAAAGGGAGAATGAAGACGAGAAGGTGATGATAGAATGAGAAAGCGGAAGGTGTGGTGAGAGAAATAGCATTGAGAGACAGAGGGAGGTCAAAGAAGAATGATGAAGGAAGAGAAGAGGATTTGTGGCAAGCAGTGGAAAGGAAGGGAGATGAGGCAAGAGAACTAGATGCTTGGAGAGGGAGAAGGAGAAGGAAGAAATAGGGGAGGTAAAGGAGAGGGAAGGAGACGAGAGGAAACGAAAATAAGAGAGACATTGGGAGCAGCGGAAGGAAGAATGGAGAGAAAGAAGAGTATGAGCTGGAAAGAGAGGTGGAGAGAGAGAGAGAGGAAACAGGAAATGAAAGAAGAGAAGAGGAAGAAAGATAAAAGTCAATGTCAGCAGCAAAGGGAAATAAAAAAAACAAGAGAGAAAAAATGTGCAAGGTGGAAAGAGAGTGTGGAGAGAAAAACGGGAGAGAGGAAATGAAAAGGAGATGCGAGGAAAACGACGGTGAGAGCAGAGGAGAAGTAAGAGAGAGAGAGAGAGAGAGAGAGAGAGAGAGAGAGAGAGAGAGAGAGAGAGAGAAAGCCATGATGACAGGAGAGGAGGAGAAGAGAAAAAACTTAAAAGATACAAAGAAAGGGAAGAAAAGATCATAATAAAAAAAGACTAAAGAAAATGAGAGAGGAAATGAAGAGAGCGAAGTAAGAATGAAGGATATAAAGAGAAAGAAAAAAAAAGAGAATGAGATATAAAGACTGGACATCGCAGGAGAGGAGGAAGTCTGAAGCTGAAAAGAGAAAAAGAGGAAAAGAGAGGAGAGAGAAAAGGTAAGCGGTGAAGAATAAGAGGGAAAGAGGAGAAAGAAAAGGAAAATGAATTGCAATAAATAAGAAAAAAGGAGAAATTAGAGGAGATATAATAAGAGAGGAGAAAGGAAAGCAGAGGAAAGAGGGAAAGGAGAGGAGAGAGAGTTAAGAGAAAAAAAGATAAGAAGAGGGAAAATGGGAGAGAGAGGGGAGGAAGTGGAGGAGAGGGGAGAAGAAAGAGGAGTAGATGGGATAGGAGTGAGGTAAAGAAGAAGAAGGAGAGAGAGAGAGAGAGAGAGAGAGAGAGAGAGAGAGAGAGAAGAAAGAGGAGATGCACAGAGAAAAAAATGTGGGAGAGAAAGACGTGGAGGAGAGGGAAGAGGTGAGGGGAGCACAGGAGAGAATGGGTGAATGAGATGCAAAGAGGGAGAATGGGAAAGATGGGGAAGTAAAGATGAAAGGACAGAAGAAAAAGGAAAATAAATTAATCGAGAATAATGGAAAGGAAAAGGAGAGTAGATGAAGAAAGATGGTAGTAAAGAAAAAGAAAGAGAATGAGATGCAAAGAGAGAGAATGAGAGAGAGAGAAGGGAAAGGAGAAGAGAGTAAAGAAAGCAGAGAGAAGAAGAAGAGAATGACGTGCTAAAAGAGAACAGATGGAAGGACAAGAAGGATAACGACAAGAAAAAATGAGATGCACAGAGGGAGACTTGGGAGTGAAGGAAGTGGAGGTGAAATTGGCGGAAACGGCGGACGGAGGAAGAAAATCGCATTGTATGGGGTTCCAAGGTTGAGAATCAGGACCCGGTATGAAAAAATCTTCCCCTTGGTTGCATCAACTGTGTAGGGACGAGAGGGGGAGAAAATAACAGGTGAAAAGAACAAAGGCAATGGAATGTGAAGGAAAATGAATGAATAACTTAACGCTTGGGGATGGTGGAAATCTATCTATGTGTGTGTGTGTGTGTAAAAGAAATATCACATGATTAGATGATGACAAATATTTCGTATAACTCGTAGGAAATCAACAAAGAGGCCCACCATGCTTTCGTCTAGAAAGCCATCTTCAGCGTGAACTCTGAACAGGTCGTGAAGTACAAACAGCTATCAGAGTTGCCACACTTGTCGGGAAAAAAACAGGGGTGCCAATCCCCCGTCACACACCCCCTCAACACAAAATTCTTCCAATCTCCTCAATGCCCAGTCAATTTCCAAGTCTCCTCTATCCTCTCATAATTCTCTTTCAAAACACTCATTTACCATATCTATCCACCTTCTTCTAAAGCCTGTATTCTCATCAGTTAAGGAAGCTCCCTACGACCTTTTCTTTTGTGACTTACTTTTGGATTCGGCTGGTTAATGTACATTTGTATCTTACTCATGCAAAGTAGGGCGATATTAGAATTATTTTAGCAACACAGAAGAGTGAAGTTAACGATTAAGCAAAGTAAATCTCTTACGAAAAGGTGTTAGAGTGCTTCCTTTTTCACCACTCCATTCACACCCATTCTTTCCACATGTCCATACCATTTGGCACACTTCTCTTCGAAATATGGTGTTCAAAGTCTTCCTTACCCCATATCTTTCACGAATGACATTATTTGTATCGTTTATAAAGCCTCCAACATACTTGCATGTGTCGGCTTTGGTCACCTAATGGCTGATCTCCAAGCTGCTTGATCTCTGGCAGCCTCCCTCATTCGCCACATTATCCCCTATCCTATCCACTCTCCGCACTCCACATATTCATTACACTGTCAACTCTTTGCACTCTACACACATCCCTCAATCCCCGTCTCCACTTCCACTGCTCATACTCATAGCTTTTCATTTCCGTGACCCCGTTTAATCTATGAAAATAATCAGCTCACGTAAAAAATATATATATAAAAAAATCAGTATCCATTTGCTGAGATAAAGCTCCTAGATTACCAGCAAAGAAAATGGTGCTGTGTATTTGAGACGGAGTAGAGACATCATCATCATCATCATCAGTATCATCACCATCATCACCATCATCAATATCATCACCATCATCATCATCATCAATATCATCACCATCATCATCATCATCAATATCATCACCATCATCATCATCATCATCATCATCATCATCACCATCAGTATATTAGCAACGGGATGGGTGAAATCATCGTCATCATCATCATCATCATAATCATCATCATCATCGTTATCATCACCATCATCATTACCATCAGTATATTTACAACGGGGTGGAATCATCATCATCATCATCATAGCGCCTCTTTTTCCGACCCTGACGTATAGGTGAAGAAGAATACAGGAAGAGAAAAAAATATAGTTAAAGAACGAAAGAAAGAATGACAAGGATGAAGGAAATGTTATGGAAGGAAGGAAGGATGTAGGAGGGAAGACAATAAAGGCAATGGAATGGAAGATAAATGCATGAAGATATAAAGATGAACGATCCATAAAGCAACAAAGAAAAGAGAGAAGGAAAGGGAAACTTGGATGTAAGAGAAAGGAAACCAAGATAAAGCTAATGGAACGTAAGAGGAAACGAGAGTGAATACATGATAATGCAAATAACAGACAGCAAGTAGGAAGGAAAAAAAAAAAAAAAATAAAGGAATGGCCCCTAAAAAAAGAAGAAGAAGAAAAAGAGAAAATGAAGTTAGTTTATATTTGAAGAAAGGAAAAAATCAAAATAATTTCACGAAGGTCTGAATGATAACTGAATGATAACTGCCTCTATTACTGGTTACATTTTCTATTATTCTATGCATCATTCTCTGTTTTGGAAGGTTATAGCTCTATGGCCTTGCGATTCTCCCACAGCACTTTTTCGTGACTAGCACTATACCCTGGTGTTCACTTCTTGCTATATCTCAATGGAAGGATGGCAGTTTTATTCCAATACTCTTTTCACTTTAACTTGGCCCAGATTTTCTTCCTTTTCCAGTTTATTTCATGTAGCTTAGTGGCAGAAAAAGACAATATTACGGCTCTATAACTTTTTCATAGCACTTCTTTGTGACTAGCATCATACTCCTAGTGTTAGTGATTAGTACAACTCAGCATTCAAGATAGATATTTCATCTTTTGGCCAAGTTAGAGTAAAAAAGAGTATGGTTATAGTGAACAGAGTAAAGTTTTAGTCATGACAATGATTGGATGATGATATATAGGAAATGTATTTGTGTATTAAAATGATAGATGTGAATTATACAAAAAGTACAAAGAAATACATTACGTTGACGTCTTAATGGTTTATTTTTGCTGCTTCAAGACGATTTTATTAACGTATAAAGAGCCTTGTCTTAATGGAGAGCTTAGCAATGGCTCCTGTAATCCCACCATTCGACCCAAATAAACAGTGTAAAACCGTTGAGTAGTAGCGAAAATATAACGAAGTAGGCGTCCTATGACTGATGGGTTTGCAGTGTTCTTACCTGTAGATTACTGTGAAAATTAACAATTCTCTTTCTTTCCCTCAGGTTGGCCGAGAATTACAGAGCTGGTGAAGGGTAGACCACATCCCACACCTGCCCTAGTCTGGCCCCCGTCATGGTGGCCTCGGAGGGTGCGTGGCAGGCCTGGGTGGGCGTGGGAGGACAGCTGAGGAAAGCATAGACCCGAAAGCACCATAAGTCTCACGTTGGAGTACAAAGAAAAGCAAACAGTGATAAATCTATTGGAAACAGTGATATATCTAGTAGTCTTTATGGAGGGTGTTGGTTATAGAGAGGATTATGACTGTGATATCTAATTCTATGAGCTGAAGATAAGGAGGGTGGGCAAGCAGGCTCCCCTGATCTGGATGGGCGGTGATGGTGTGGTGGTGAGGAGCGATGAGGGCGGCATGACGCCCACTCAACACGCCATTACAGTCTTCTCACGCGTTCTCCAGGACCAATCATGCCACCGAGGTAACCCACGCCCTCCTCCTCCTCGTCGGACATCAGGAACGCCCGCGTGCCCTGTAGGGACGTGCCCAGGCCAGCACGAGGGGCAGGAGTGCACGGGACGGATCATGTGCACAACTCAAGGTCAACACATAACTCTGCAACAGCTCCAGGACACGCACGACTTTGGTGTGGGCGTGCTTGTGGGTGTGGGCGTGGATGTGTGTAGGCGTGCGGGGGCGGTGTCCTAAGATGTGTGTGTGTTACTACCGAGACTCCAAGGAGACGGCGGCCTGCAGGGAAGCGGACTTCATTGATATTCCCTGCGGGCTTGGACGCCACGACGCAGGTGCTGGACTTGAGCCACAACAACCTGAAGATCCTGCCCCGCGACGCCTTCGTCTACACCGGCCTCACCAAGCTTCCAGAAGGTGGTACTCAGCCACTGCAAACTGTTCCTGCTCGAGGTCGGCTCCTTCAACAGCGTGGAGAACGTGATGGAGATGGACCTCAGTAACAACCCTGTTGAAACGAGTACCAACGGCAGCACTGAAGGGCCTGGTGATGCTACGGGAGCTGAACCCGGCTAACAATGCCATCACCACCCT
>NC_136981.1:35991836-36007745 GCF_032717465.1 Coenobita brevimanus | reverse complement strand
AAAAAGAGAGGAATACAAAAACGAGAGAACAGAAGCTAAGCAGAGACAATGGAAAAGGAAAACGAGAAGTATATACACGAAGAAGAAAATGGAAACAGAAAAATATAAGGAAAAAAACGGCGGAGAATATAAAAACGAAAATGAACTGAAAGAGAAAACGAAAATTATTAAGGCGAAAGAACAGGAAAATACAAGAAAAAAGAAACATATAAAAAGAAAGTCTCGAAATGTAAAAAAAAAAGTAAAAAGGAAAAAAGACGAAGGAACAGAAAAAACGAACCCAATGATATAAGTAAAAATTAGTTCATAAAAGAATTATATTAAGAAAATGAAAGAAAGTGACGTAGGTTGATAAAAAAAGAAAGTCACAGTATTGAACGGGATAATAATAATAATAATAATAATAATGATAATCTATATTTTAATGATCCGATATCTGTATGTTTGTTGGTTTGTTTGTTACCGTAATACAACGTAGTGCAACTATTGTTAGTGTAAGGTACCGTTAAAATGCTCAAACTTGAAGAACAAAAAAATTTCCAGTCTAACCGGGCCACCGGTTCCCGAGCTATGAGTCATATCTGGCCTTTTGACATTAACCGGATTCCGCCGAATGTGGCCTTTATGAGAGTAATAATAATAATAATAATAATAATAATAATAATAATAATAATAACAATAATAACAATAATAATCTTTCATATGTTACTTATTCTTTCGGTATTAAAAAAGCAAGTACGAGTACGAAACAATAGAGTGGCTACTAAGGATAGATATGCAACAAGTAAATACATATAAATTAATAAATAAAAATAAATAGCTAAGGAATACGTGAAATATCCTCTATCCACGAAATTACGATCCTGGGAACTATATGGCCGTACAGGTATTTAATTTTAAGATGCTTGAGAATTATCCTTTTGCATCATCTTTCCCGTGTGGTCAAGTACAGTATAGTTAGTACTACCGTTTAGCATGCTGTCCACAGAACTTCTTCGTGACTAGCGTTTTATCCCAGTGTTAATCTCCAGTTGCATCTCATCATTCGAGAGGGAAAGATGCTAAGTTTTACTCTTATACCCTTGTTACCTTAACTTGGCCCAGATTTTTCGTCCTTTTACAGCTTAGTTCCTGTAGGTCAGTGGCAGAATAAGACAATGCAATGGCTCTACACTCTTTCCATATCACTTCTTCGTGACTAGCATGATATTCCAATGTTAATCCTTTGCTTCATATCGACACTTAAGATTGAGATATGCCGATTTTAAGCGAAGTTAAAGTAAAAAGAGTATAGTTAAAGTGAACAGAATATAGGATGGGTAGTGTCACATCTATGGGAAGGGGTAGATACAAACGAATCGCCCCCATGTGTCACCTTGTCCTCCGCCTTCAGGATGCCCTCACTCCCACTCACACACTTGTCAGTTCTAGAAGGGGTGGCCACAAACAAAAACCCTCCATGTCACCCTGTACTCCTCCGTCAGACTGCCCTACCTCCATCTCACACACTCACCACCTCTCTCACATCCCTTTCCACCCCATCCCTCCATCTCCTCCTCATGCTTTTGGTTATTAGTGACCGAATGAAATATCTAAAAACAAAAAAAAAAGTTATTTTGAGAAGTGGTATGTAGATAAATGCCCTGGTAATTAACATCCCTACTCATTAACAACCTCTCTCTCTCTCTCTCTCTCTCTCTCTCTCTCTCTCTCTCTCCCCACATTACTTAGTCCACTTCTCATCGTAACCCCAGGCTCGTCTGAACATGAACCCAGTGGATTGCAGGCTGAAACTGACCTCCTCCTGCAGTCTACCATCCTCCTTTTGGGGTATAGGACGTTGACTGATACGAGGGGGGACCAAAAAAAATCCTTGGAACTGTCAACCAAAAAAAAGCTTCATTACAAAACTTTCAGCAAATCCATTTCCTTTCCTTTCAAAGTGTGTGTGTGTGTGTGTGTGTGTGTGTGTGTGTGTGTGTGTGTGTGTGTGTGTGTGTGTGTGTGTGTGTGTGTGTGTGTGTCTGTTTTATGGCTATCAGGTATGTAGATTCCCTTCTCCTCCCCCGCTGTTTAATGTCGTAAAAAATAATGGTTGACTATGTTTAGAACTCGGCTTTTTTTTTATTTTTTTTTATTTTTTTGCGTGTATACAAATTTTCTTAATCTCGACTAAGTCTGTATTTTATGTGGTATTATCATTTTGTCATCTCTTTCTCTCTCCCCCTTCCTCTCTCTCTCTCTCTCTCCCTCTCTCTGCCTATTTCCGTCTCTGTCTATCTACCTAGCTGTCTGTCTAACTATCCCTCTATCTGTTCTCTCTACGTAGCCTCACTATTTATCTACCGGTATCTATCTATCTGTCCAATTAGCTTTCCATGCCTCTCTCTCTCTCTCTCTCTCTCTCTCATAACTTTCGTACCTGTGTCCAAATTAATAGGAATTTTGGTCGAGTTATTACGAATTGCAGGAGGAAATCTCGTTAACCCAGACCCCTTGACGTGAGAGAGAGAGAGAGAGAGAGAGAGAGGGGTGGTGGTGATGATGATGATGGTAATGATGATGAATGTAATAATAATAATAATAATAATTAATAATAATAATAACAAAATAATGATAATAACAATAATAACAATGAGTAGGAGAGAGAGAGAGAGAGAGAGAGAGAGAGAGAGAGAGAGAGAGAGAGAGAGAGAGAGGTGAGCCTGGAAAAAAATGAGTCAGAATTTAATAACTTAATGGCATAGGTGAAAAACGGCTTAGTATAGCATATGAGGAAAATTAAGAGTTTAGAGAATGGTATATGAGGGAAATTGGTTGCCTACATTTTAATATATGACGTTAATTAGCTGGCAAGATTATAGGAGATGTAGTTAGAATTAAAAGTTAGGCCAGTTTGATGAAGGTGGATTAGGAGTGTAAATATAAAACTTAGAACATGATTGGTTTTGCTTACAAGAGGAAGGAAATATATGATTTAAGGAGGAACATGAGAATAACTTATTTAAAGATGAAAATAAGAATAACTGATTTAAGGATGAAAAAAAGAATAACTTGTGGTAGGTGGTGGCGGCCATCATCCACTCACTTGATGGAGTGCTGCTTACTTCTTCCTTAGCCTTTATCATTCTTTTTCTGTGCCTGCCCTCCTCTCTTCATATTTCTCCCATCTTTCCTGTCACTTCTTATTGCTTTTCTTTCCTCTTGAGGTGGCTTTACATTGAGTGACAAGCCAAATGGTTTCCTGTAAGCCAAGAAACCATTCACAACGCTGGGTGGTAACCATATAACCAAACCATACGTGCTCCCTACGTGTCAACAAGTGGGTTGGTGGAGGGTTAGTTCCCCTCCCCGTAAAACAACTAACTCAAAGTCAAATGGCCACCCCTTACGTCTGGCAATAAATAGATAGATAGAAGAAGAATAACTACGGTAATTTAAGAACGGTAATAAGAAAAGCTAATTTAACGACAAAAAAAAAAAAATGATAAGCAATTTAAGGAGAAAAATGAAAATTAGTGATTTAAGGACGAAAATGAGCATAACCATTTTAAGGAGGAAGTAAGATTACTTATTTAAGGACTAAAGTACGAATAACTAATTTATGGAGGAAAATAAGGATAACTGACTGAAGGAGGAGAATATAAATAAATGACTTAAGGAGCAAATTAAGAATAACTGATTTAAGGACGAAAATGATAACTGATTTAGAAACGAAAATAAGTAAAAATGATTTAAGGTGGAACATAACAATTGATTTAAGGAGGAAAATACGCATGCCTGATTTAAGGACGATAAAAAGAACAACGGAATTCAAGCCGAAATTAAGAATAACTGATTTATAGATGAAAGAAAGAACTGTTGTATGAGCCAAAATAAATATAACAACTAATTTAATGAAGAATATAAGAATAACAAATTTAAGGACGAAATCGAGAACGAAATGATTTAAAGGCAAAAATAACAATAACTAATTTAAGGATGTAAATTGAATACCTTAATAAACAAAATTATAATAACTGATGAAAATATAAAATGTGGTAAAAAGCTTGCACGCATTTTAATGAAGGAATATCAGGGAAAGAAATGGTGTTTGGATAATTAACCAAAGTGAATATTTGCAACCTTGGACTATGAGCTCTAGCCCCCTGGTTCAATTATAAAACGTGAACCCAGTGCACTGCAGGATGAAGTTGCCTTTCTCCTGCAGTCTACTATCCTCTGTTTGGGGATGCTGAGGGAGGTGTGGGACTTTTGTATAACCGGGCAGTGAGGCCGCCTTGCTATATTGGTGGCACAGCATGAAGGCTTCCCTCTCCAGTGCCATATGGGGTCAGCAAAAGAGAGAGAGAGAGAGAGATTCCCAGCTCAATCTGAAAGGCTATTAAGAGGCTTAGTTCATTCCCTGAGGACTAGTTACTTGAAGTGGTGGCTGATCTGACTAGAGAGAGAGAGAGACAGAGACAGAGAGAGAGAGAGCATTTTCACTCCCCCCCTTATGTTCTTTCGTGGCTGCTTAACAAACTGACTGACTTTCTTTTGGCCCAATGTACTGACTTCCCAAGATATCATGGATTTTTTTCCCTGCCTGTCAACAAAAAGGAAATGAACAGATAAATAAAATAATGAAGAATATATAAAAAGGCAAAAAAAAAAACTGCTCCAGTTGCCTCCCTCCTACTCCTTCTTCCTTGAGTGACTGACCTACTGACTGGCTGACTGACTTACACACACACACACACACACACACACACACACACACACACACACACACACACACACACACACACAAACTAACCCGTCTTGATTTTATTCGTATACTCCTGCTTGTTAAAAAAATAGGAAATAACAACATCTGTCTAACTGCCTCCCTCTACCCCCTGATGCTTGAGTGAGTGAGTGAGTGAGTGAGTGGTTGAGTGAGTGAGTGAGTGAGTGGTTGAGTGGGTGAGTGAGTGAGTGAGTGAGTGAGTGAGTGGTTGAGTGAGTGAGTGGTTGAGTGAGTGAGTGAGTGACTAATTGATTTCCTTACATCCCTAGGCCTCAAAGTGACCCCTGACCTGACCTGCTCACTTCCTGGTACTTAAAGGTAATACGTTCCTGCCGTTAGCAAATACACTCGCGTCCTCTAATTTCCTTACCCCGTTGACATCCGAAGATAATGCCATGAATATTATGAGAGAGAGAGAGAGAGAGAGAGAGAGAGAGAGAGAGAGAGAGAGAGAGAGAGAGAGAGAGAGAGAGCAGATATATATTCCCATGGCATGAATCTATAATACGAATCAAAGCGCAGAGACTTAAGGAAAAAATAAAGAAGAAAAACAAGATTCAATTACCTTCCAAAATTAATACATGCTGAAGTATACATATATCTGTCTATACATGTTTGACTGACTGTATTGCCTCCTTGGTCGGTATTCTTGTCTATTAACGACTTATTTCTGGTTAACATCCTTTTGTACATTATTTATGCAGATTATGGGGATATTAGAAGGACTTTAGTAAGACTGAAGAAGACAGTAAGGTGTGATAAACAAAACAAATCGCTTAGAAGAAGGTGTTAGGGTGCTTCCTCAGCTTATAAGAATGAAGGCCCCTGACTGACAAATTATATATAGAATCAAAGTGACCCATCCCTGCCCTGGAATTCTACCTCTGCCTCCTCAGTAAGTTAGAACCATGAAACACGGCCTTTCCTCCTTTTGCTATCTGTCTGTCTGTCTGAATAACTGGCTAACTGATTTCCTGAATTTTCCAGATATCAGTGTAACAAAGCAAATGTCCAACTAATTACTGGCAAACTGACTAATTTCTATCTTTCTTCCCCAAGTATCTAAGTTACTAAAAAGTTGACAGACTGTCTTACATTTTTCTAGACTTACTCAGGCACCAAAGCGACTGCCTGATTCACTCACTGCTTTTCTGACATCCACAGGTATCAATGTAACTAAGCAACTGACTGAGTGACTGACTAATTGCTTTCCAGACTCCCCCAGGCATCAGAGTGACTAAGCAAGTGACTTACTGACCGAGTGATTGACTATTAAATTTCCCGACTTCCCAAGGCACCACAGTAGATAGGAACCTGATTGACGTAGTGACTGACTGACCGAGAGACTGGCTAATTGATTTCCTAATTTTACGAGGAATTAGTGTGATTAATTAGCTGACAGACGTTATGACTAGCTAACTGATTTCCAAACTTTCCCAGGCATCAAAATGACCAACCAACTACCTGACTGACTGACCGACTGACTTCCTAACAAACAAACTAACTAACTGATAGACTAACTGACTGACTAATTGATTTCGTAACTTCGCCAGGCATCAAAGTGGCTAGGCAACCCTTGACTGACTGGGTGGGTGGCGTGACCTTCCCATTCCAATGCACTTCAGGGTAATCCATTTCGCCCCTTCCCAAACAGAGGGCCGGCCTCTAATTTCCCTACCTACCCCGGACCCCCACAATCTGCATTCGGCACGCGACTGACCACCGCCACCGCTCTCTGCCACGTTCTTTTGATGTTCTTTTGATGTTCTTTGATGTTATCCACTGATCGCGGCTGAATGATGAGATGGGGAAAGAGAGAGAGAGAGAGGGGGGGGGGGGGGTGAATATCGGCTGCTGTCCCCGGAAGGATTCACGCTACCACCACTTTTTCATTCACTTTTCCAACACACATCAGTTACTTGTCCAGTGCTGCCGACGCATTTTCAATTCTGCAACACATAAACCAATTTCCCGTCGCTGTCGCCTGCTCCTTTATTAGTAGTGTCATTTTATTTCTACCAATACTCCACCACTAAAACTATTATCTAACGGTGCCAGTTCTTTCTCCACTGAAAAATTGGTATTGGTTTTCTAGCACTGACTAGTTGCTTTTTCAATGCTCTCGTCATTTTTTCACCCAAATTCTTTCACCAGTTGCATTTCCAGTTATTCTACCTTTATTTTTCATTGCCACAGCCGTTTCAGTCAGTGAATTGACTCACAGGTTTATGTCAAACCTAACTATCTATCTATCTATCTGTCTATATCTATATCTATCTATCTATAGCTATCTCTCTATCTATCTATATAAATACGCGCCTGTGTGTGTGTGTGTGTGTGTGTGTGTGTGTGTGTGTGTGTGTGTGTGTGTGTGTGTGTGGATGATTAGGCATGATGATATGGCAGGACTCCGGGGGTTTGACTGATCTGTGGATGATTGTGACATATTTTATTGGTCATGCTGTTGATAGCTCTCTCTCACTGTCCTTTCTCTGTCCTTTCTGAATCGTAACTTACCCCGTGTTCCGGGAAGGGAGGGGGTCAGCCTAATGAATATGATGACTGCCACTAATAACACGACATAACTTATAATCCTTACACTATTTTCCAGCCTGCTGCAATTTTCCTCAATGCTGACACCAGTATTCTTATGCTGACACCACATTTCCAACCTGACACCCTTCAGGACACTTTTTTGTTTTTTTTTTGTTTTTTCAATGTCACCATCACTAACCAAATGCTGCCAACACTATTCTCAGAGTAGCTGCCACTTTACCAGACATGTCAGCATCTTTTTTCAAGTTGGCATCAGCGTTCACGATTCTACCTGCAGTGCTGGCAACATTCATCTCAGTGCAGTTACGAATTTTCTGTTTCTTTGTTCTAGTTTGTCCTGTTTTCACTTCTGCATAGTTTTTTTTTTTCTTTCCAATTCTTTTTCCCTCTAATTCTACCACTATTTTTTCAGCTTTGTCTTTTTTGTTTATTTTATTTTATATTTTCCAGCTTTGTCTCTGCCTCCTCCATCTCTTTCTGTTTTTTCCAGTTCCGTCTATTACTGCAATTCATTCTCCCTTTTTAGTTCTGTGTCCCCTTTTCCAGTGATGTCTGTTTTTTTAATTCTTTCTCTGTTCTCTCCAATTTTCTGAATTTTACCTCCTTTTTTTCCTGTTCTTTCAAATTCTGCTGATATTAATCAGTCAGTCAATCAACAAATCTATCTATAGCTATCTATCTATATCTGTATATCTACATATCTATATCTATCTCTCCAACTGTCCATTTATATAATCTGTCAAACTACATCCATTTGTCATTTCCTACCCTATCGTTACTTTTCTAGGACAGTCAGAAGTTCTTCAATCATGCTCTTACATTTTTCAGTGTTATATCATTTTTCCGATGCTACCACCAACACACTACCAACTCTGACACCACTTATTCAAAATCTGTCTCTCCTTTTCCAACACCAGAACTTTTTTCCCAATATTGCTTCCATTTTTCGGATATTATTACCACCTTTCCATCACTACCGCCTCTTCTCCAACCTTACTATCATTTCGTCACCACTAACACCACGATCTTCGACATCACCACCTCTTTCCAATATTATCACTATTTTCTACCACCCCCAGCACTTTCCCCTATTCAGCACCACATTGTCTTCCACCAGCACCATCCTCCCTTTTGCACTCCTAACACCACTATTCCACCACCACCGTCCCTCCTTCACAAACACCACTTTTCCCACCGCTGCCACCACCACCTTTTCCATCAACGCTATAACCTTTTCTACCTCTGGCACCCTCTTTCACACTGCTGACACTTCCTTTTCCACCACTACTACCACCTTTCCCACCGCTGTCACCACCTCTCCTGCCACTGCCACCACCTTTTCTACTGCTGTCACCACCTTTTCCACCACTACTAGCCTACCACCTTTCCCACCGCTGCCGCTACCATACCCACCCCTGCCACCATCTTTCCCACCGCTACTACCACGTTTCCCATTGTTGCCACCACCTTTCCCCCCGCTGCCACCAACTTTCCTACTGATGCTACCACCTTTTCCATCACAGTCACCACCTTTCCCACCACTGCCACCACCTATCCCGCCGCTGCCACCAATTTTCCCACTGCTTGTCGCTGAGGAGCAAATGTATGAAATTATTCCTGTCCCACTCGCCCGTAAATCTCATCTGATGTGACTTTCATTCCTACCCCTCCTCCTCGTCCTTCTTCTCTCTTCCTCCTCTTTCTTATTCTTTCTTCTTCCTCCTCCATCTTATTCTCTCTTCTTTCTCCTCCTTCTCTCATCTTCCTTCTTCTCCTCGTATCCTTCTTCTTTCTCCCTTTCCTCCCCTCTTCCTCTTACTTCTTCTCCTTCCGCTCAACCCTGTTTTCTCTCTTCCTCCATATCTACCCCAACTGATCCTTCTCTTCCTCCTCTCTCTCCTGCTCCTCCTCCTGCTTCTACCCCTCCCCTCCTCCTCCTCCTCCTCCTCCTCTTCATCATCATCCTTCTTTCTCTTCCCCTTCCTTCCTTTCTTTCTTTCATCTTTTCTTTGTCCCATCACTCCTCCTCCTCCTCCTCCTCATGTAATTACTTTTCCTCATAAGACGGTCTTTTCTCTGATCTTTTTATAGCCTGAGATATGAGTGATGCTCTTTTCCCATCCTCGTTATTTGTTTTAGTGGCCGTATTCTCGTCGGCTTGAGATATTTCGTAACGCATTTTCCTTACTGATTTATTTTATGGATTTATTTTGCACTTCACTCTGCAAATGGAAGTAATTCTATGTTCTTGGTTTTAGCCGAGTATATACATTTTAATATGAGGTAAACATTTTTCTAAACCTGTCTATCTTCTATCTATCTATCTATCTATCTACTTACCTGTTTATTTATTTATTTATCTATCCATCCTGTCAGCCTCGGAACATCGTAAACAGTGGCCACAGGCAAATCATCTCTAATTCACCCTGTCTTTTGCCATCAGACTCTCCTCTCTCCAACTCACACCCTCCTCTCCTAGTAACTTGTCCATTCCATCTCTCCATCTCATACTCGATCTTCTCGGCGCCATCCTCCCCTCCACCTCACTCACATACACTCTTCTAGTCAGTCTCTCATAATCCGTGGACTATTAGCCTCGTTTACAACACTTGTTTTTTTTTTTTTTCATATTAATCACGAGTGGGATTCTCGAAAATATTAACGATTGATGCCCTATTGTAACGATGATTTAATTTTGCAGGAAAAGTGAGGGACACCGGAAGAATCTGCAGTTTTATATCCGTGTCCTTCCGTCTAAACACATCATTCACGTAATTTTCTCTCTCTCGTTACTGTTTTCATAATCAAAAGAACGAGAAGGAAAGACTCTATTACTTATCCTTCCTGAAAAAAAAAAAAAGTGAGTTACGACATGGGATCCATCGTAAATACCTTTGAGAATATCACCCCAGGCGACTTAAGAAGCATCCCTAATACTGAAGGATAAATTAAAAGTTATATGTAAGTCATCTGTTTTGAAAAGTCTCACGTAAAATAAAGAAAACCGTCTGGCAAGTTTTAGAAGTACAGAAAACGAGCCGTCATTGAATGGAAAGGTTTAAGATGTATGATTAATATGATAAATAAATCGTTAAAGAAGAGGTGGAAAGATATATTTTTCCAGCAATGAATAGTGTTAATGTTAATGTGGTTATTATTGGTGTGAAACTGCATGAGAGCTCCCATGCATAGAATTTACAGTTGCTTTTTTCTTAAATTATAACGTAATTATCACTATAATAGCTTTAAAAGGGGGGGGGGGACGGAAAAGCGTAATACTGAAGATATCAGCTATAGAACCTAAAGGTTTACACGCAAACCATGGCAAGCAGCAACCCGCCATGTCGGACTTGTAGGTTGATTCGGTACGAAAATCAGTCCGTCACTAATCGTTCGCTCCTACTAACCTAATCTAATTAGCTAACCTAACCTAACACAACTTAACCTAGCCTAACCTACCCTAATTCGGACAAATTTCAGGACAGCTCCCATTAACAAACGATGAAAATTTTGTGATTCGGATTATCTTGGAAAGCAGCGATAAGAAATAGGGAAGTGAGCATAGAAGTAAAAAAGTTGTCGCATGATAGTATTGTGATACTCTGACTTACGAAAGCGAAGCTTGGACCTTGTAGGCAAGAACACGAGTCAAAAGTGAGAGCAATGGAAATGAGTTACCTAAAAGGAGCATGTGGAGTTACATGGTGAGACTGACAAATGAGGAAATGAAGGAGCGTTGTGGTGTGGATGTGGATATGATTGAAAGCGTCAAGAGAAAATTACATTAAGGTAGTGTGGCCTTGTGGAGGGGATGGAGAGTGATAAACTAACGAGGAGAATGTGTGTGAATGAGGTGGAGGGGGAGTGGGAGTGGGAGGGGGAGACCGAGGATGAGATTGAGGCATGGCGTGGAGAGGTATATGAGAAAGGGGTGTGTGAGTTGGGGGGAGGGCAGCGTACTAGCAGGGGACAGGGCGACATGGAAGCAGTTTGTTTGTGGCCACCCCTTATGGAATTGATGTGTCTGGCTTGAAACTGATAGGTAGATAGAGTAGAATTATCTTTCATAATTGTAAATTCACTTATGATACCCAGTTTCTGCGGAAATATCATTTATGTTACAATCGATTGTATATTTAATTCATGACACCCAAATTCTGCAAAAACAAAATGTTCCTCAAGAGTACAAAGTTCGGTTTGCTGACATCGACGGTGGCGTCGCACAGTGGGCAGTGGGTCGATTTGGACCCGAAACTTATTCCTACCCAAACTGTTCAGGTTAGTTTGGTTAGGTTAAATTAGGTTGGGTTTAGCTGGATTAAGTTAGGTTAGCTATGATTAGGTTAAGTTAGGTTAGGCTGTATTTGGTTAGATTATGTCATACTAGGTTAGGTTAGTAAGCAAGAACAATTAGTGACGGATTAACTTTGGAGCCGAATTACCCTAACCGTGCGGCATGGCAGGTGGGCGCTTGCCACTGACTGTGTAAAACTGGTGATTTTATAGTTGATACCTTCACAGTTACGCCTTTCAGCAATTTTTTAAAGCTATCACAATGATAATTACATTATAGATTATTGAGAAAAATGCATTTGTATATATTATGCACGAGAGCTCTCCTGCAGTTTCGCCATTATTGGTTATATGAGTACATTCCTGCATAGTATCAGAATAATTAATATTGCTCGAATTATTATTATTATTATTATTATTATTATTATTATTACCACTGCTGTTACTACTACTACTACAACTACTACAACTACTACTTCAAGTGTTATTGTTTTTGTCTTCAGGCCATCTATAGTGCCATTATTCTCAGCTACAAAAGATCTCAGACCCCAGACATGTGGAAGTGTATGGACATAGGAGGACTATTGGGCCACGGGAACGGGCTATGAAACCTATGCCCAGAGTCGGACACATTAAACAAAAATAATAATAATTCAAGTGCAGTCAGATTGGAGAGTGAATTTGACTCGTAACCAAGGAGACTAATTCGAACAAACCTGACCCGGCCCTTTGATCTCATTTTTGTGATTTCTATTCTCGTATTGTGTGTGTGTGTGTGTGTGTGTGTGTGTGTGTGTGTGTGTGTGTGTGTGTGTGTGTGTGTGTGTGTGTGTGTGTGTGTGTTCTCGTCTTTTTGCTTCTGGTAAATGGACACCAAGTTTTATACTCCTTTGCCTTTGAATTCTGAACACACTTGTGACTCTCTCTCTTCCTCCCCCTCCTCCTCCTCTTCCTCCTCCTCCTCCTCCTCCTCCTCTTCCTCCCTTTCTCCCTCCCTCCTTCCTTGCCTCCACAGCCATAAAAGCGAAATTAATTAAAGTTGATTCCCTCTTAAAGTTAGCCCCATAAAAGGAAATGGACGAGAACTCTACGGTATGTTTCTCCTAGTTTCATCCCTCAAGCCTGCAGAACAAATAGCCTTGCTTTATGTGCCGATTTTCCTTCTTTTATTGCTGGTTTTCCCGTCGCTGAGAGGAAAGTGTGTTTATTGGTGAGAGAGAGAGACAGGGGATGGATTGCAAGTGGGAAGGATTTGCATATGTAATTGATTTGTCTATATTGTAAGCTGAAGTTTTAGGATGTGTAAAAAAATGGGATGAAGTGATAAACGGAGAGGCAGATGGATAGATAGATATATAGACTTGCAGATTCATTCAACAGGTAAATAGATACGGACATATAAATGGATGAATAGATAGATAGAAGATGGATAGATATATAGATGGATAGACAGGTAAATGGATAGATAGATAGACAAATAGATAGAGATAAATGGATAGAGAGATATATAGATAGCAGATGGAGAGACAGATAGATATATACTTGGATAGATAGATAGACAGATAGGTAGATAAATGGATGAATAGATAGATGGATAGATAGATAGATAAATGGACAGATAGTAGATGAATACATAGATACAGATAGACTGATTGACTTACTGACTGACAGCGACAGATAGATAGGTAAATGAATAACGAGATAGATAGACAGAGAGACAGAATCAAGAGAGAGAGAGAGAGAGAGACATGTATAAGTATAGACATAAAACTGAGAGAGAGAGAGAGAGAGAGAGAGAGAGAGAGAGAGAGAGAGAGAGAGAGAGAGAGAGAGAGAGAGAGAGAGAGAGAGAGAGAGATGGTGGTGCAGGTATGTCAGTGTGATGTATGAGTGCTCTCTCTCTCTCTCTCTCTCTCTCTCTCCCTCTCATTTTTGCATAAGCCCTCCACCCTCGTCTTTCAGTCGACTCTTGTATGGTTTTTCTTCATCTCGCTGCTGCCTTCACCACGCACCGCCCCCCCTTCCCCCTCTCCCCTCCCCCTTCCTCTCCCCCTCCCTCCTCTCTCCCCTCCGTATTAATCTTCTTCACTCTCTCTCCATCTGTCTTCTTCTCTTGCTCTCTCTTGCCCCCTTGTCTTCCCTTCCCCCCCCTCTCACACACACACACACACACACACACACACACACATTAGTATTACCTAATTCACTTCTCTCCTATGGTTTGTATGTTTGGGTCTGCTGTCTGTATACCTGTGTGTGTGTGTGTGTGTGTGTGTGTGTGTGTGTGTGTGTGTGTGTGTGTACTTTCCTTTTGCGTCTACACTTTTTCTTCCTCATTTCTTTCTTCTCTCCTTCTTTTCCTTCTCACTCTTCCTCTCACAATTTTCCTGTTTCCCATCATTCTTTTTCCCTCTGTTATTTCTTTTCCCATCCTCTCCATATTTTCCTTAGTTTCCTTATTTTCTTATCTTTTCTTACGTATTTTCTCGCACGCTTTCTGTAATTTTCCTGTAGGCTTTTTTGTTCTTTTGTCTTCTGTGCTTCGTTGTTAGCCTCTGCGTTTTCCCCATGTGTCTTTCTCTCTCCGTAAATGCTCTCTCTCTCTCTCTCTCTCTCTCTCTCTCTCTCTCTCCGACGGTTTTTCTGACTGGTTCTTCAGCCTACCTAGATATTTTTTTTTTGGTCATGTAATTTTTCTGCTTCTAATTCTTTTTCTTTACTTTTCCGTGTGTGTGTGTGTGTGTGTGTGTGTGTGTGTGTGTGTGTGTGTGTGTGTGTGTGTGCGTATTGCTTCCTCTACCTCACTTTTGCTTTGTTTTTTTAATTCCTTTTGTATATTTCTTTCTCTTTTATCCCATTTCTTTCCATTTCCTGCTTTATTTTCTTGTCCACTTTCGCTCCTCTGGTTTAGTTTTTCTCTTTCCTTTTTTTATCTTTATTCCTTCATCTTACTTTTGTCCCTCCATTTAGTTTTTACACATTTATACATATTATATTCTCTGTTCGGTCTGTTTACATTTACGCTTTCATTTTCACTCCTTTGGCATCATTGTTAAGGAATATTATTTGTCTTTTTGACCTGTGGATTTTTCTATCATACGTGTTGCTGTTTTTATTTCTTCCTTATTTTCCTATTCTTCCCATACATTTTTTTTTTTTTATCGTGACTCATATACATAAACTGCGTCTTTTTTTTTTTTTTCTCATTGCTCGTTGGTTTTCCATTATTTCCTCTTTCCAATTAATTTCTCTCTCTCTCTCTCTCTCTCTCTTAAATAATTGCTTCCCCTTTTTCTTTCAGCAGCTAATGTATTCCATCTTGTTTTCCTCCTTCCTCCTTTGCCTAATCTTATTTTTCTTTAATTCTTTTCCCTCTGCTTTCTTCTGCTTCCTCTACACCATTTATCATTTTTACGTCTCTTAAATTAATCTTTATATATATATTTCTCCCGCCCCTCCTGTCCTCATTTCTCCATATATTTCTCTGCAATCTCCCTCACTTTAGCTCTTATTTCCTCTCTCTCTCTCTCTCTCTCTCTCTCTCTCTCTCTCTTACCTTCCGTTCCTTTTACAATCCCTCAGTTGTTTAATTTCTTTTTTATCCTTCATTCTTTCTCACCTCACCTTCTCCTTCCCTCCTCTCATTTTTTTTTCGTCTTTCTCTTCCTCATTGTCCATTCTGTTGCTCCTCGATCTTGTTTTTCACACTGTCTTTCATTAATTATCCCACTTTCATTTTATCTCCTCTCATATTATCTTTATTTTTTCTCATTCTACTTTTCTCTCTCACTTTCTCATCGCCTATTCTGTTAGTTCTCCATCATATTTTTTTTTCACTGTCCTTCTGTTATATATTATTTTTTTCTGTTCACGTTCATTCTTCCTCCTCTCTCCTGTCCTCTCCTTCCTCTCTCCTTTCCTCTCCATCCTCTCTCCCTCTTCATCTCCCCCTTTTACTCTCTCTTTCACCCCTTCTTCACCAGTTCTGTATCTCACATCCTTCATCTTGTTTTTCTCTATCAATTCATCTCCCCTGCCTTTTTCCTCTCCCTTGCGTTTTCTCTCCTCCCTCCTTTTCTTTCGCCTCCCTTCCATAATTCATCTTCTACTCTTACTCCCTCTTTCATGTCCGCTCTGCCTTTATTTTCTGGTTTTTCCTTTTTTCTTCTAAGTTTTACGTCAGTGTGATATTTCTGTCTGTCTGTCTGTCTGTCTCTCTCTCTCTCTCTCTCTCTCTCTCTCTTCGTTTCATGTTTGAACTCTCATTTTTACCTCCAATTTCACGTCCC
>NC_136981.1:35904336-35986836 GCF_032717465.1 Coenobita brevimanus | reverse complement strand
AAGAGAGGAGGAGGAGGAGGAGGAGGAGGAGGAGGAGGAGAAAGGATAATAGAAGAGGTGAATAGAAACGAAGAAGAAAAAGATGACATGAAAGAGGAGAAGGACATACGAGGGGACAGAGGAAGGACAATATGAGAGAGAGAGAGAGAGAGAGAGAGAGAGAGAGGGTCCCAAGGGAATGCAAGATGGTCTCCACAAGGCACCGTTACACTGACTTACTTCTGTGCAAATTGTCCTGACATTTAATGAACATACAAGAATATAAGACTTCCAGATTCTTTACCCTATTCCCGTAGGTTAAGGAAGCTCCCTAACACCTAGTCCTATGCGATTTATTTTGTTTATTACACTGTGCCATCCTCCTCTTAAGCTACTTATTTTGCCTCTTACACCTTGGCATCATCTTCTGTGTTACTTAAATTCTTCTAATACCACTATGTTCTGCACAAGTAACGTGCTAAACGATAATAGCCAACCGTATCCAAAAATAAATCAGTAAGGAAGAGGTGTTAGGGAGAATCCTTTATCACGAAGAATACGAGCCCTTGTGTTTGTATAATTTGACCTTTGACCCAGTAAAGCCCACTCAAAAATGAAAAAAATTAAGGTGTATTGCCAAAGATAAAATTAAGCCAAATCTGAAGCTAGTTAGTGAAGAAATAATGGAAATAAACCAAACTATTTTTTTTAAGAATGAAAAAAGAAGAAAAAAAGGAAGGTATATAATGAGTGTCTACCATAGTGTGCAGGCCTATAATGATGAAAAATTTTAGAACAGGAAGGAAGAACTGAAAGAAAAGAGAAAGAAAGGATGAAGATAAAAGAGAGTATGGCATGAAGGAAGAAGAAATGGGATGAAAAAGAAATAAAATTAAAAAAAAGAAGAGGAAGATCAGTTGACCCTTGCCTAACTCTCTCTCTCTCTCTCTCTCTCTCTCTCTCTCTCTCTCTCATCATCCTCTTTCTCTCCTCTCTTTTGCTTCCTCCCGCTGCGGCCGACTTCACTTGCAAAGCTCTCTTTTATCACGCTCTCATTCTCTCTCTCTCTCTCTCTCTCTCTCTCTCTCTCTCTCTCGCCTCTCTTTTTCCTTCTCTTTTTTCCTCGCCTCCCTCCTCTATACCTCGTCTTTCCAGGCTGTCACGCATTTCATTCACTTTCATCGCTTCTGCTGGCTCCCTCACACACACACACACACACACACACACACACACACACACACACTCTCTCTCTCTCTCTCTCTCTCTCTCACCTTGACTTGGCACTGATTTTTTTCGTTATTTATTTTACGTAGCACAAAGGCAGAAGAAAATTCCTGTCCTTTATTCTCGTTGGTTAAGGAAGCTCCCTAACACCTTTTACTAAGCGATTTATTTGCTTATTACACATTACTCTCCTATTCCGCGATACGTAAATCTCTCAAACATTACCATACTCCGTACAAATAACGTACATAAGGATATTAACCAGTCATATCCCGAAATAAATCGCTAAGGAACAGGGGTTAGGGCGTCTCTTTACCCGGCGAAAATACGGGGTCATGTTCTAGTGTTAATAGATATAGCTCAGCTTTTAAAGAGAGAGAGAGAGAGAGAGAGAGAGAGAGAGAGAGAGAGAGAGAGAGAGAGAGAGAGAGAGAGAGAGAAAGCGTCTGTGTGTGTGTGTGTGTGTGTGTGTGTGTGTGTGTGTGTGTGTGTGTGTGTGTGTGTGTGTGTGTGTGTGTGTGTGAGCCAGCAGAAGCGATAAAAGTGAATGAAATGCGAGACATGCAAGAAAGACGAGGTATAGAGGTGGAAGGTGAGGAAAAGAGAGGAAAAATAGAGAGGAGAGAGAAAAAAGAGAGCGTGATAAAAGAGTGCCTTGCAAGTGAAGTCGGCCGCAGTGGGAGGAAGCAAAGATAGGAGAGAAAAAGGAGGATGAAAGAGGGGAACAGGAGAGAGAGAGAGAGAGAGAGAGAGAGAGAGAGAGAGAGAGAGAGGAACTAAAGATAAATGATCCATGATAGGAATATAAAGGAGAGAAAAGGGGGGAAGCGAATGAGTAAAGCTGAAAAGAGAGAGAGAGAGAGAGAGAGAGAGAGAGAGAGAGAGAGAGAGAGAGAGAGAGAGTGTCACAGGGATAAACAGTACCTGAAAAGGTATTACGACCCATAGCAAGGAGGTGTTATCCATAGAGTACCTGCCAGCTCTATGAGAGATGAGTATAGCACAGATGAAGACTCCCCCTACCCATCCCTTCCGCACGTAGGACAGGCACGGAAAAGGAAGTGTACCTAACCCTAAGGAAAACGGACAGGCTAAGAAATTTTAAAATAAAAGACGAAGTATTTAGTCAACCATTAAGTTAGTCCAAAAAAAACTTTGTCAAACTTAGCCTAAAATTGGTCTTTCGAGGAACTGTCCATTTCCTGTTCTGGTAGTCGATTCCTTGTACCACAGATCATGTATGTAAAGACTAATGACTACAAAGGCTTCAAGTCAGGCTCTCGATTATGGTTCCTCGTAGAGTTGCTGCTTAAAGAAAACATGTGTTGGTAGTCAGTGTTCTCAAATCGATGAAGGATTTTGAAACCGAACTTAGTTCTCCGCGTCAACACCTAGTCTTCAGCGAAACGGGGTCCAGTGTCTGCAGCCTTTCCTGGTTTACTATGTGCCTGATGGATGGGATCAGTTTAACAGCCTGCGTCTGTACTCTTTATCAAGCTTCGCAATATCCTTTTTCACAGCGACCAGAACTGCACTACATATTCCAAATGCGGTCGTGCAAGTGAACTGTACAGAGAGGAGACTGCATCCTTTTCTCTTTACCTAAACGGCATTTTTTTATATGACGTAGAAGTATCTGTGCGTTCTTCTCCACTTCAGTGATTTGATTAGGGAATTTAATGTGATTGCTGATTAACATACCTGTATTACCTCAAGTCATTACCTCTGATCGCACTTCCTATGAGGGGAGAGAGAGAGAGAGAGAGAGAGAGAGAGAGAGAGAGAGAGAAAGCGCTAACAAAACACGGATTACATGCAAATGAAGGAGATCTGTCTAATGAACTACAGGATTAAAGTAATGAGAGAGAGAGAGAGAGAGAGAGAGAGAGAGAGAGAGAGAGAGAGAGAGAGAGAGAGAGAGAGAGAGAGAGAGAGAGAGAGAAACAAAACATAGATTACATGGAAATGATCTCTTTAATCACTTATAGGATTAAAGTAATGAGAGAGAGAGAGAGAGAGAGAGGTAGATGATAATACCACACCAGACACGGTCAAATCCCACACACTACCACACCATACACTCCCACTCCACACACTACCACACCTCATTTTGCCACACTACACACTCACACTACACAATGACACTTCTACACCACACCTTTCCTTACTTCGTACTACCAGACCACACACTATCACACCACATAGGCGGACATCACACTACCACACTATACACTATATCACCACACATTGCCACACTATACTGTCGCACTACACTACCACACCACACACTGCTACACCACACTTTTCCTTACTTCACACTACTAGACCACACACTGCCTCACCAGACTCTACCACATTTTACATAACCATACCACACACTGCCACACCACACACCACCACACCTCCTCACAGCCACACTTCTCTCTGCCTCTCACCCTGCTACTTCCTGTACATTTCCTACTGCACCCTGCGCGGTATGACGAGAGAGAGAGAGAGAGAGAGAGAGAGAGAGATTAAAACTAACCATGCCTCATCTCTCCTCCCACTACTCCTCGTGCAAGCAGCCTCATAGCTCATACGATATTTATATGAGGGAGAATTAACAGATTATCTTTCCCTCATATATTATTCTCCAGAGTAAGGGTTGTGCATTTTACAGGGAGAGGTGATGATGATGATGATGTTGATGTTGATGATGATTGTGGCGGTAGTGATGATTGTGATGATAATATTGAAGATAAGTACGATGGTGATGATGATGAAGATGAATACGGTGTTGATGATGATGATATTGATGATGAATACGATGATGATGGTGATGATGGTGATGATGATGATGATGATGATGATGATAATGACTGCGATTGTAATTATGACGGTGAAATAATGATAGTAATAAGAGTGATACTGATAAAGGTTATGCTAGGAATAAAGAGAAGAGCAAACAGAAAGAAAATTAAAGAAATTGAGAGAGAGAGAGAGAGAGAGAGAGAGAGAGAGATTAAGAAAACGAGGTCTCAAAGAAGAAGGGGACGATGCAAAAGAGGGAGATTTTATGAAACGATCAAGGGTTTAAGAAAATGGACGAGATTAGAGAGAGAGAGAGAGAGAGAGAGAGAGAGAGAGAGTAACGAGTATTATGATATATTGTCTATTTCTTCTACAGTCAGACAAGCATGTGTTGATATGTAACTGGGCTGGGGTGAAGGAAAAAATCAACACACACACACACACACACACACACACACACACACACACACACACACACACACACACACACACACACACACACACACACACACACACACACACAAGGGGGACGAAACTATTTAAAGAAAGGGAGGGGAAGAAAAGTTGAACGAAAAAAACAGGAGTGGCATTATATATCATCGGAACGAGGGGACACAGATATTGGTGGGAAAAGAAGACAAAGAAAAAAGAAAAACAAGAGACTGGTTGCTTAAAGGCGAGGACACAGCAGAAGACAAGACCCTAAGCAAAAGAATAAGAGGAGGACAAAGAATTCAGGATTTTTTAATACGTCTATACTCTGTTCACTTTAAGTTGGCGTATAGTTGCCATCTCTCCAATTTGAATACTGAGCTACATATATAGTGAACGATTACCCCTAGAATATGGCGCTAGTCACGAAGAAGCGCTAAGGGAAAGGACACAGGGCTGCAGTATTGTCTGATCTTGCATATATGGTACAGGAAATAGGCTGCAAAACTACGAGAATCTGGTGCTAGCCACGAAGAAGTGCTAGGGAGAGATACAGGGGTTTATTAAGGTACAGAAAATGGGCTTCAAGAGGACGAAAATTTCCCTCAAGAAAAGATTTAAACGTTGGAGCTGTAGAATGAATATTGAAAAAAATAAAAGTTGAAAATTATATCCATCATTGAAGTTTCAGGAACAAGAAAAATATCTCAAAACTGTGAGGGGAAGATTATAAGCCGAGACAGAGAAAACAGAAGCAGAATGGAAATCACACACACACACACACACACACACACACACACACACACACACACACACACACACACACACACACACGCAAACACACACACACATATTGAAAAAGGAAATAAAAAAACAATAATGTCTAAACTAACATCAAAATGAACAAAAAATATATAGAAAATCGAAAGCAAGTAAAGATACATACCTAAAAATACAGGAAACAAACACTTACCCAGAAAGAGAGAGAGAGAGAGGGAGAGAGAGTAGGAAATCAGTACCTAAAATAAATCCAGAAAAAGTATATAATCAAACCCAAAATGTTAAGAACCATGCCTTATGGATATCAAGAAAATTACCATATTTGAAAATAGGAGGAGAAGAAAATGAGAAAAAAAAAGCCAATCTCATATTTTTCCTTATCGGCTCCAGACGGCCGGAGGAAGAAGAAGAAGGAGGAGGAGGAGGAGGGGGAAGAGGAGGAAGAGGAGGAGGGGGAAGAGGAGGAGGAGGAGGAGGAAGAGAAGGAGGAGGAGGAGAAAACAGAGGTCGTTATGCAAAAAGGAATAAACGAGCATCACCAGCGAGCATTTCCAAGATGTAGTAAGTGGAGAGAGAGAGAGAGAGAGAGAGAGAGAGTATCAATGCTGACATTTATGGAGAGGTTTAGGAGAAAAATGAAGGTAGTGCAGGGAGGGAGGGAGTGCACTGAGGATGGTAATGGAGGGAGGAGGTGATGATGATGATGACGATGATGATGATGATGACGATAGTGGATGTGGTGGACTGTGGTATTAATAGATGTTACTGATATGGTGATGAGGATGATGATGATGATGATGATAGTGGCTGTGGTGGACTGTGGTAGTAACAGTTGATAATGATGATGATGATAGTAAATGTGGTATACTGTGGTAATAATAGTTGTTGTTGATGTGGTGATGATAGTGATGATAATGATGATGATGGTGTAAATGTCGATGATGACGATGATGGTGGTAATGGTGGTGGTGGTGATGGTGGTGGTGGTGATAGTGTCGGTTTTTGCGGTGGCAGTGGTGGTGATTTCTTGTGAATATGTCTGAGTCGATGATTTTTTAAGTGTTTTCGATTCTGGACATATGTTGTAGCCCGTTCCCTATGACTCAAACCCCTCCTGTGTGTCTAAAACCTTCACATACCATTGCTTCGACGCTAAGACCTCTAACACCTTTTACTGAGTGCTTAATTTTCCTTATTACACCTTACTGTCCTCACCTGTGTTATCTAAATCCTTCCACTTTCACAATACTTTGCATAAATATAGTACAAATGGATACACGCCAGCCAAATCCTAAAATAAATCGCTAAGGAAGAGATGTTAGGGAGCTTCCTTACGCGACGAAATTACGGATCAAGTTCCTCCCTTCACACTGAACACTGTATAGTAGTTGTCTCTTTTAGGTCTATACCCCTTTTACTCTAACTTGGTCTAAAATTGCCGTCTCTCCGTCATGAATACTGAGGTTTGACAATAGATAAACAATGAAATGTGATGCTAGTCACGAAGAAGTGCTACGGAGAGGATGTAGAGCCATGGAATTGCCTTTTTGAGTCACTGAGCTGCGTAAAATGTGAGGTGTTAGGGAGCTTCTTTAACTGACTAGAATACGGGTGCGGGAATCTCTCTTCCCTCACATCCTCCGCTTTCATATCCCTTACTCTTTCTCGGTAGCTCTCTCTGTCACCTTTTTCACTCCATCTGCCTTCATGTTTTTATTTATTTCCTTCCCTTCCTTCCTTTCTCTTCACATCCAATTTGTGTCTCCATTCTCCCCTTCTTCTGTCTCTTTCTCTCCTCCTTCACCTATCTAGTCTTTCCCCCTTCCCAGTCCTCCCTCTCTCTTCTCCTTCCCGCATTTGTACACTCTCTCAGCCCCATTTCTTTTGTCATTTTAATCATGCCACCACTAGTTGTTGTAATTCAATTTAAGGAAGGACCTCTGCTGGTGGGGGAGTAAATGGAGGCTACATCCAAGCCCTCCAGTTCGAAAAGAATTCCAAAAGTTGACTAAAAGAATCTGGTTGGCGCGCAAATTGAAAAAAGGCTTAGCTACTCCAATAAGGCAACTACACATTGACTAAATACCCCTTCACACAATCCTCTCTCCAGCCCCCTCCTTTCTCCCCCTTCCATTTCCTTACCCTCCCTTTTCAGCCCTTACACCACTCCTCCATACACCCTTCTCTACAGCCCCATTTCTCCCCGTGCTTTATCTCCCCGCCTCTTCACAGCACCACCTCTCTCCCCGTCCCCCTCTCACAATGTCTTCCATTATTTGTCGTCCTTATGCCCACTACCCCCTATCATACACAACCTTCTCTCCCCTCTACCTCCTCATTCAACTACTCACTACACTACATCTCGCTTCACTCTACTCTTTTGTGCCTCTCTCACTCCATCCCTCCTCTCTACATCCCTCTCTTCTCTTCCCTTCCCCACTAAAGTACCCCACTATCCCGCTCACTGCATCTCCCCGCTTACATCCCTACCTTTTTCCCCACCTTCCTACCCCCCATCCATCCCCCTCTCATTAGTTTCCCCACCTTTCCCTCTGTTAGACCCTTCCTTCTATCTTCACCTCCCACCTTCCTCTTCTCTATCCCTTCCTTACCTCTCCCCTTCTCTACACCAACTCTTCTTACACTGAATGCAAATCCTCCTCTCCTTCCTTCCTTTTTACTTCCTCTCCCAACTCTCTCTTCCCCCCACACCCTCCTTCCTTCCTTCACCCTCCCCCAAACTCTTCTCCCCACAACAACACCCAACTCTACATTTTTCCACCACGTCCTTACTATAGCTTCCTTTAACTTCCCTTCCTTACTACAACACCCCTCCCCCTCCCTTCTCTCTCTCTCTCTCTCTCTCTCTCTCTCTCTCTCATTATCCTTCATCATGTTGGCCGCCGCGAAACATTTCCGTCCATAACTCACTAATTTCGTCTTACACCATCGCTCACATCTCAATTTACCACCTTCCCTCCCGCTACCCCTTGACCCCTCTCTCTCTCTCTCTCTCTCTCTCTCTCTCTCTCTCTCTCTCTCATTTAACACTTTCTTTCGTACCCATATTCCTTTCTTTCCTCCTATAGTTGATTCACACAAACCTGTCCGAATTATCGTCCTTTTGCAGCCTGTTTCCCCTAGCTCCGTGGCAAAATAAGACAATAATACAGCTCTACACCCTTTCCACAGCACTTCTTCGTGACTAACACCATATTCTTGTGTTAATTCATTTCTACTGTAGAGGTCCAACGTTCAAGATGGGGAGATGGCAATTTTACACCAAGTTAAAGTGAACAGAGTCGAGCTTGTTTTTTTCCCTCACGTCCTTATACTTCGTCACATTTCCTCCACGCTCTAAATAAACACCTTTCTCTCTCCTAGCAATTCTCCTTTTCCTTTCCCCTTTCCCCTTTCCTCCTTTCATGCTTTCTCCCTCCCTTCACACTCTGTCACTTCCTCTATTCTCCCTTGTATTATCGTATTAAACCCCACCTTTTGCCCTTCCTTTATTATCTGTTCTCTCTTCATAATATTCCATACTTGCCAAAACTTAATTTTTATTTTTTATTTCTCACTTTTGCCATTCACTCAATTTCCATTCTGTTCCTTTATTTTGCTTCCTTTCATCACTTTATTTCCCTGGTCTGAAAAACAGTTCATATTTTCCTTCCATCATATTTGTTCCTTTGAAACTTAAACCTGGTAGAATGCAGACTTAATGTGCCCTTCTCCAGTATTTTAGTATCCTCATTTCGGGGGATAGGGAAGTAATTGAGGGATGTTTATAAAGCCGGGCAGATGAGCCGCCTGGTTACATCTGTGCCACCACGTGAAGGCGTCCCTCTCCAATACTGCTTACTTCGTTATCAGTTTCTCTTAATCCCTTTCTTTCTTTCCTTCTTCCTTCCTTTCGTCCTTCCTTCCTTCCTGTCCCCCCTCCCCTCTCTCTCTCTCTCTCTGTCTCTCTCTCTCTCTCTGTCTCTCTCTCTCTCTCTCTCCAATTTTTCATCAACCTCATTCTTCTTCATTTCTATCACTCACGGTGAGGGATGATCGTTCCTCTCCTCATTTATCTTCTCCTTGATCGTATTTGTCTTTATTTTCCCCTTTTCCTCCTTTATTTTCCTCCTCTCTCCTCCTCTCACTATGAATTTCACTCCTATTTTCCTGTTCTGCATTTGTAATTTCCTTTCCTCATTTTCCTTCATTCCTGTGTTCCTCTTCTCTTCTAAATTCTCTCCATTTTTTCCCTTTCCTCCACTCTCACTTACTTCATCATTCCCTCTCTCTTTCCCTTCCTCGATTCTCTCCTCTCTTCCCTTCAATCTCCTTCTCTCTTCCAGTTTTCTCTTTCTCCTCTTGGCTTTTGTATGTCCTCTTAGATATTTGTTTATCCTCCCCTCTCTTAAGAATCTCTCTCACCATGTCAGCTTTTAACCTCTCTCCCTTCCTCCCTCTCTCCTTCCCTCCTTTCTCTCCCTCCCTCTTTTCTCTCCCTCCCTCCTTTCTCTCCCTCCCTCCTTCTCTCCCTCCCTCCTTTCCTCCGTTCCCCCGTACTTCTCCTTCACCACTTTGCTCATTTGTAGGCTCTCCCCAGTGCTTCATTTTTTTGTCTGTCCTCTTCAGAATGCTCCTCAAAACTTTATCATCCTCCCCGCCTCTCTCTCTCTCTCTCTCTCTCTCTCTCTCTCTCTCTCTCTCTCTCTCTCTCTCTCTCTCTCTCGTGGCCAATGTGTCTCAGTCCTCCCTTTTTATTACATATATCTGTCTCTCTCCCTTTCAGATTCCCCTTCTTTGCCATTCTTTGTATTGTTGTTCCCAAAACCCACTCTCATTATGCTCTCTCTCTCTCTCTCTCTCTCTCTCTCTCACACACACACACACACACACACACACACACACACACACACACACCCTTCTTCACGCCTATCATCCATCATTTTACACACTACCGCTCATCCGTGCTGGGGGAATGAAACTGACCGGCTTGGAATTTAATTAACTTGGGGTGTTGTTGGCAGGGTGGAAGGGTTAGAGGGAAGAGAGGGAGGGAAGGAGGGAGGGATGGAGAGGTTAGGGAGAGTAGAGGGAAGGAAGGAGGGAGTGATGGAATGGCGAGAGAGATTGTGGGAAAAATCTTAGGAATTGAGAAAGAAGTGAATGGGGTGAGTGGATACGAGAGAGAGAGAGAGAGAGAGAGAGAGAGAGAGAGAGAGAGAGAGAGAGAGAGAGAGAGAGAGAGAGAGAGAGAGCAAAAGGGAAATATAAAACGGGTAACAAAGAATAGTGGGAAAAGAGAAGTAGACGGAAATGATGAGAGTAGCAAAAGAGAGAGAGGGAAATTAGAGATAGTGAGATAAAGAAGGGGAGGGGAAAATGAGACACTATGTGAGTAATTAAAGCGAGAGAGGGGCTGAGGGAATGGAAAGGTAGATAAAAGAAGGGAGAGAGAGAGAGAGAGAGAGAGAGAGAGAGAGAGAGGAAGTAAGCATAATGAGTGGGTTTGGGGAACAGCAATACAAAGAATGGCAAAGAGGGGGAATCTGAAAGGGAGAGACACAGAATAAGTAATAAAAGGGGAGGAATGAGACACATTGGCCACGAGAGAGAGAGAGAGAGAGAGAGAGAGAGAGAGAGAGAGAGAGAGAGAGAGAGAGAGAGACTAAAGGAATGAGATGACAGAAAAAAATGCAAATAAATGAATGAATAACTAACAGATTTATTAATATACTGTTTAATTTTATGCGTACAAGATAGAACTGAAGAAGAAAGGTTCCCCTACTCCTTACTAAACAATACAACAGAAGCAGGCAGGAAAAAGTAAGAAGCACCACCATGCAGCATAGAAAAACTGCCTTTATATTTTCATTTTTCCTCCTTCCCTATCAACCCCTACAACATCCGTCTCTACACCTACACCCTCCTTTCCTCCTCTCTCGCTTTATTATCACCCCTTTCAGAACACACTTTATGCATCATTTAGCCCTCCCCTCACCCCGTTTTCCATTCCCTGTCACTCTTTTGCCCACTGTTACCTATCACGATTTTATGTGGCTCAGAGGAAACCTTTTACAGCCGAGGGCCCAGTGACAGCTATATATAATCCCCCTATTTCGAAAAGCCTCTTGTCAGCTAAATAAAGTTGCCTGGAGAAATCTGGATTAAAGATGGAAGGGATAAAGAAGAGCCTGGGATAGTATTCAGAAGGAGAGCAAGGAAAGATGTGGAGGTTTTGCCGTACTGAGAGGACGGAGAATGAGGGACTGACTGGGAAAGTATTGATATTTGTTGCGTAACCTCGGTCTGTTTGATCAACCAGACCCGTCGACCACAGGTAAATTGCTGCTTGTGTGGGTCCGTTCTACAGGTACAGTCTAGTACGCACATTGTGCAGGGATTCGGTGCCCCTTTGTGGTAGACAGCGTCTCATCAGGGTTAGACCAGGGCCCTTCCCACGGCGAGGTGCAGGGAAATATAAGGAGGGTTGACTTGTGATTGGACGCCACCCCTGCTCCATCCAGGATGCACAGCGCCACCACGCGTAGGCTCCCCGTGAAGACAGAGTGTATGTCAGCCAGTGGAGGGATTGGGAGGGCAAAGGGGAGACCGAGGATGTGACGGAAAGATGGACTAGACAGGTATCTGAGAGAGGGCTGTGTGAGTTGGAAAGAAGGCAGCCTGATGGTGAAGCACAGGGTGAAATGGGTGTGATTTGCTTGTGTCTACCCTTTCCGGGATTATGGCGGCAATAGACAGATAAATAGCTAGATATACATATAGATAGACGTAGAAAAGGTGGATCTAGTATTCCCGAATGTGTAGATGGCAGTAATATGAAATGAGGATAGAGAATGGCGTTGAAAATGACCCCAGAACAAAGGCAATAGGGATGAAAATATGCAGTGAAAGAAATAGCAGCTGGTGGGAGCGGGACGGAGGTAAAAATGATATGGGGTAGTGAACGTGCATTAAACCCTATGGCCAAAGATTTAGGTTTTCATTTTTTCCCATGTTATATCCAGATGGTTTCACTGAGTTTACGATAGAGGTTTCGAAATGGAATGTTTGATAAAGCCTTCATTAACTCTTTTACGACTAGGGCTCTCGTAAGCTGAGTAATGTTGTCTGTTAACGGCAAGAGGAGTAGGAGAAGGAGTGATGGTGGTAGTAGTAGTAGTAGTAGTATTAGTAGTAGTAGTAGTAGTAGTAGCAGTAGTAGTAGTAGTAGTAGTAGTAGTAGTAATGGTGGTGGTGGTGGTGGTGGTTGTGTGGGTGGTGGTGGTGGTAGTGGCGGTGGTACAAGAAGTAGTAGTAGCAGTAGTAATAGTAGTAGTAGTAGCAGTAGTAGTATGATTATTGTCGTTGTAATACTAGTTTTTTGTAGCTTAAGGTTCATCTGAAACGTGAACTTGGTAGGCTGAAGGCTACCATCCTCCTTTTCGGGGGATAGGGAAGTAGTTGAGAGACATTTGTATATCCTGGTAGTGGAGTCCCCTGGGTATATCGGTGCCACCACGTGAAGGCGTCCAACACCAAACAGCAAGAGGTACAGAGAGAGAGAGAGAGAGAGAGAGAGAGAGAGAGAGAGAGAGAGAGGATACACTATGAAATCATAATCATAAAACCAAGAGGAAAATAATAAGAAAAGAAGGAGAATGGAACACAAAGGAAAATGTAAGACAATCATACTAATAAAGATAAAAGCCTCAAACAGACAATGAGGAGAGAGAGAACAGATCATGAAAATAAAATCACAGAAAAGAAAAGGAAACAGGAAAAGGAAGGAAGGAAAACATGAAGACAAGTATGGGACGGGGAGACAAAGTGAATCATGGAAATAATATCATACGACGGAAAAGTGAATAAGGAAAGGAGGAAAGAGGAACTGAAGGGAAAATGTATAGGGGAAATGGAGAGACAATAAACCACGAAAATAAGATCACACAGAAGACTAGGAAGCATTCACGGAGCGCATACCTCCGCCAACGTCGCGAAGTTATTAGATTTACTGCCTTAATTCCTCTTTCCTACCAGACGAATATTTTTACTGTCTCCCATAGTCATTCAATTAACTCTATGGTCTTAGTTTGCCATGTTACAGTATTTCAGAGATCGCATACTTCCGCCGAGGTCAATGATATTTATTATTTATTCCTGTACCCGGGTCCGAATCCACCTCGAAAACCGGTCAACTTTTCATTGACCCTTTGCCCATTTATCCACAAAATTTCATAAAAATCCGATGGCAGTATTTTGAGATATATGTGGACAACATACAGACAAACAAACAGTCACGAGTGAATACATAACCTTCAACTTTAGTGGCGGAGGTAAAAGGGAAATAAGGAAAGGAGGAGAAAGAGGAAAGAAGAATAAAACGTGGGGAAAGGGGAGGCGACTGAATAAAGATCCCCGAGAGAACTGGCCGAGAAGTAATGAGATAGCCGAGGGGGAACTAATGAGCACTGTGGCTGAATACGGAATCCCTGCCTGGGTGGGAGTTGTAGCCAGTAGAATAAGTGTCGATGTATGAAGCTGAAGCCCACTACCAGGATCTATCTATCTATCCATCTGTCTATTTGTACCTATCTACCGTTACCTATATCTATTGCCAGATGCCTTGATTCCATAAAGGGCGGCCACAAACGAATCGCCTCCATGGTACCCCGTCCTCCGTCATCAGGCTGCTGTCTTTCCAACTCACAGCCTCTTTTCTCAGATATCTTTCTACTTCATCCCTCCACCTCATCCTCGGTCCCAGCCTCCTGCTCTCCCCTCCACCCCACACAGACACAGACACACACACACACACACACACACACACACACACACACACTTTCCTAATCAGTCTGTCATTCTTCATCTCCTCCACATGGCCAAACCACCTCATAGCATTTCCTCTATGCCTTCAAGCACTTGGACATCAACACCACAATGCTCTCCTTCACCTCCTCATTCCTGTCTTTCCTCTTACTGGGATCACATTCAGAAAAATCTCCCTGAACTGCCAATGCGATTCGTTTAAGTGTACTAACAGACAATCCAGGGAGAGATAAAGGCTCCTCCATCTGGTCTAAATGCGAGCAAACTCCAGCCAACGTGCACAGTGTTCCCTGAGAGTTACTGCTGGATAAACGTGCTGGTTCCCCGCCCGCGTCTGGTCAACACGGTCTAGTGGAGGCACGACCACTGGACCATTTGCAAACCCGGATGGAGTCTTCAGGTGAACCTGAATTGAATGTTCGAAAATGTGTGGATGGAATGTCAGGGCTGCCTTTGTGAAACGTAATGTTAATGAAATGATGCGTGTATCCAATCAAAAGATAGATTCATTTGCAAATCTTGATGGAGTCTGTAAGTGTAACTGAATTCATGTGAGCAGAAATGTGTCTTGGGATCTTTGTGCAATGGCGAGTGTAAAATTTTTGAGCATAATGTTAATGAAATGAAGCGTGCATTTCAAAAGAAGGAACGTTGATTCATTTGTAAACCTGGATGGCATGCTAAAATTCTTAGTATGGCAAATGTAGAGTTTTCGAACGTATTGTAAAGGGAATAGCGTAAAATAACTCTTGAATGGATATTACTTTGCAAATCTGGATGGAGACGTCAAATATAATTAATGTGGTTGTCTGCAAACGTGTGGATTGAATATCAAGACTTCCTTTAAGGTAACAATTGTTTGAATTTCTGAACATATTATTAACGGGATAATATGTCAGGTCACTAAAACATGCAATATTTTATTAACCTAAATGGAATTCTTCACATAACAAAGAACTGAATGTTTGTAGAAGTGAGGATGAAATTACTTTTTTTTTTTACGGTGGTAAATTTAAACCTGCTGAATTTGTGAATGAAGCAGGTTTTCAAGAGAAGAAACATTGATCCATTGGAAAAGCAGGATGGAATCTTCAAGTGAAATCGATGTCGATGTGCGGAAGTGTGTGCAATGACTGACTGTGATTTCTTGTATGATGGTGAATTTAGAGAGTATGAAAGCAGAGTTAATGGAATATTGCATGTATTTACTAGAAGGAACACTGTCCCTTTTGAACATCTGGATGGAACCTTCAGTTGAAACGGGATATGCAGAAATGTGTTGATTGAATGTCTGTGCTGCCTTGCATGAGTGGCGAATGTATGGTTTTTCAGCCCTAAGTAACTATAATCTAATCACTTTAACTTGGCCTAAAAGTGCCATCTCCCCATCTTGAATGCTGAACTGTAACAAACGATAAACACTCGAATATGAACCGGGTCTTGAAGAAGTTCCATGGAAAGGGTGTAGAACCATAGTACTGTCTTTTTCTGCCATTGATCTGTGCGAAATAGGCTGCAAAGGAATGAGCCTGGGCCAAATTAAAGTGAATAAATGATAGTATAATGTTCTCTATAAACATGTACATGGGTCGCATTCTCAATTATCTCAGCAACTGATAGAGAGAGAGAGAGAGAGAGAGAGAGAGAGAGAGAGAGAGAGAGAGAGAGAGAGAGAGAGAGAGAGAGAGAGAGACTCCCTCTAAGATTTACATTTTGAATTATACGACGAACTTTAAAAAAAAAAAACTTGTCCGTCCTCCTTAAATACTGATAATAGGTATTTTTGTTTTTGGGATTTATTAAACTAACCAAATTTGACATCAGCCTGAAATTTGGCTTCAGAAATACTAAGTGCATCGAAGTGTGTGGTAGACTATTGGTAGGAGTAAGGGTGGCCAAAGAAGTGTTATTCCTTTTCACTTTTCGAAACACTTCTTCCATAGCGATTTAGTCAGCACATTGCACCTCAGTATCCACCTGTATGTTATTGATCCAACCAATGTCATATATTAAAAGAGAGGGAGAATGTTAAGGTGCAGTATCAGTATGAAATCTATCTCTCTATCTACCTATTGCCAGACGCCTTAATCCCGTAAGGGGTGGCCACAAACAAATCGTCTCCATGTCACCCTGTCCCCCGCCATTTCACTGCCCTGCTTCCAGCTCACACCCCCTTCTCTCATACACCTCTCCACTCCATCCCTCCATCTCATCCTTGGCCTCCCCCTCCCTCTTTCCCCCTCCACCTCACTCACATACACTCTCCTCGTCAATCTCTCACTCTCCATCCTCTCCTCATGGCCAAACCACCTCAATATGAAATCACTGACAAAAAAATAAGTAGAAATCTCTCAAACGCAAGACATAAAATCATCACGTGTCTTCGATTGTACTTATGTAGATTGTAAAATTGTACTATTATTTCGCCTAATTAGCTGTTTTCTGTCCATCTGTCTATCCAGCTTCTCTCTCTCTCTCTCTCTCTCTCTCTCTGAACTATATACCTATCTATTTATCTACCTGTCTATATACACTGTCTATCTATTTCTGTAAACATTTCTTGCCTAGTACCGGATCTGTAAGGTACAGTACTTTTGTCATTGCTCAGAAACGACATCTCTTCACACGCCACACCACCCTCTCTGGCAATCTCATTCTTCTCCAAATCCTACTCAACTAATCCTAGTTTCCCTGAAGCCCCAAGATAATTTTACAAGCTGGATTTCAGTAAAAGGAAATAAAGCCGTCACAATGGGCAATAAATGATGATGCAGTTCTCTCCACGGGGGGTGAGGGCGTAGTGTTTACTGATCGTTAAACCGACAGTAAAGTAAATGTCTAAGCCTGTCTGGCGCTTTGGCTCTTACAAACAATCTGGTCGGATGTTTTGGCAGCTTGAATTTAGTCGAAGGCAAAAAATAATAATGAAAAATATAGGAAAAGGGACGAAGTGGAGATGAAACCAGAAGACAAGGCACAGAGGAGAGAAAAAAAAAAAAAGACAGAGGGGAATAGAGTATGGTGTGAGTCGAGAGGGATGTAAAGAACGATCTGTAAAGAGTTGGAGGGGGAATATAAAAGAGGAGGAACTGCAAATAAAAGGAGAGAAAGAGAAGAAGGGAAAGAAGGAAATTTTTACGTATTGTAAGCGAATGTTGTTACATCATTGCTCGAGCACTGTCGGAGGTGGAGAAAGAATTGTGAATTTTTCTGAGTCTCCGGTGGTTTTGAAACCAAAGGATACTGATGTTGGAGGTAAAGAATAAATACCGAAACTTCCTCACACTCCATGTACTCGGAAGAGTAAAACAACATTAAAATAACCACAGGCAGTAGTTCACTGATGGATGTTTTATATATACTCTCTCTCTCTCTCTCTCTCTCTCTCTCTCTCTCTCTCTCTATGTATGTATGTATGTATCTATCTATCTGTCAATCTATCTATCTATCTATCTATCTATCTCCTTCATGTTTGCACCAGGCGACTGTATTCTGCTTCAGAGAATATTCTGGAGCTGTTAAGATTTCCTTGACTTTGTGAACGTCTACAATATGGGTGGGCTTTCCCATGTTTAATAAAACTTGTCGAACTTTCTCGACTTAAAAAAAAAAAAAAAAAAAAAAAAAAAGGGACACTCAGGGAATGCCACACCTGCGCCATTCACTTGCACTAAGGGCACAAATACTGACTCTGTCTTGTGTCCTCGACTTTCGACTGACTGTTCCCAAAATCGGATTCATCATTCTTGCGTGACTATGAACCCGTTTACGAAGTTTGGTCCAAACTGGAAGAAAATTGTTTCAGCTGGCCTTGGTGTGTGAGTTAAACCTATGAACTACTGTACTTCAAAGCAATAAGTCAACCCACTGGCTGACCCCCAACTCTTCCACCAAGCTTGGCCCAAATAAAATAACAATTGTGTTAATTTTATCGAAACAGATACATACGAATCGAAATATGACTTTGATTTGTTACCTTGGCCATTGCCTGATTGTTGTTCAACTTGAATCCCTTCGTTCTGCATTGCCTTCAGTTCTTCCACCAAGTTTGGTCTAAATCAGATCAAGACTGTTTTAGTTGACCGGTCACGTGAGGTTGACCTTTTTCCTTGTCTTATTAATTGTTATTTGACCGAGTGTTGTATCTAATGCCTTCGTTTTCACATACCCTCAGCATTTTTACCAAGCTGGGCCCAAAACTGAGGAACATTGTTTACGTAGGACTTCCATTTGGCCTTGACCTTCGACTTTGTACTGTGGCCTTGGTCTCTGAATACTTGCTTTGAAAATCAAATCCATGTGGACTTGCCTTACCCAAAACGTTTCCTCCAAGTTTGGCATAAATGGGACAAAATGGTTATGAGGCCCTTGCCATTTGACCTTGACCTTTGACCTTTTTTCCAAACCAAGACATCAACTCCCGGAAAGACCCTCAACCCGTCCACCAAGTTTGGAGCAAATCGGATACAAAGTTTTTCTGTTTTTTTATTCACACACACACACACACACACACACACACACACACACACACACACACACACACACACACACACACACACACACACACACACGTCGAGTAAAGCCTTGTCCTCCTCTCCCTTCTCGAGCTCAGGTGTAAAAAGACATCCTTGGGCTTCAGGTGTTAACTTTCCGTCTTTCTTGCGTCCTATAAGAAAAAGTGGAGAGAGAGAGAGAGAGAGAGAGAGAGAGAGAGAGAGAGAGAGAGAGAGAGAGTATACACCATGAAAGCATAGTCCAAGATAAAAGAGACTGTAATAGAAAAGAGAGAATAAAAGAAGAAAAAAGGCGACAGAGGGAGTGGAGAGGGAAGTAAAGGAGAAGAGAAGAGAAGGAGATGCAAGAAGAGAAGGAGGAGGAGGAGGAGAAGGAGGAGGTTAAAGTAAGAGGAGTTTAGGACAAATGAAAACGAGGTAAATGAAAAGGGAAAGAAAACAAGAGGAGAGTAGGATACAGAAAGTAAGAAGAAAGAAGGAAAGATGCAAAGAAACCAAGAGGAATATAAGAGAGAAAGGTATGAAGACAGAAGGAAAACAAAAATGAAAGGAGAGGACAGAACACGAATGAGAGGAGAGGAAAAGAATAAGTAAAGCAGGTGAAGAAAGAGTGAAAGAGAATTAGAAACAAGAGGGAGAATGAAGAAGAGAAGGTGATGATAGAATGAGAAAGCGGAAGGTGGGTGAGAGAAATAGCATGAGAGACAGAGGGAGGTCAAAGAAGAATGATGAAGGAAGAGAAGAGTTGTGAGCAGTGGAAGGAAGGGAGATGAGGAAGAGAACTAGATGCTTGGAGAGGGAGAAGGAGAAGGAGAAATAGGGAGGTAAAGGAGAGGGAAGGAGACGAGAGGAAACGAAAATAAGAGAGACATTGGGAGCAGCGGAAGGAAGAATGGAGAGAAAGAAGAGTATGAGCTGGAAAGAGAGGTGGAGAGAGAGAGAGGGAAACAGGAAATGAAAGAAGAGAAGAGGAAGAAAGATAAAAGTCAATGTCAGCAGCAAAGGAAATAAAAAAAACAAGAGAAAAAATGTGCAAGGTGGAAAGAGAGGTGGAGAGAAAATGGGAGAGAGGAAATGAAAGGAGATGTGAGGAAAACGACGGTGAGAGCAGAGGAGAAGTAAGAGAGAGAGAGAGAGAGAGAGAGAGAGAGAGAGAGAGAGAGAGAGAGAGAGAGAAAGCCATGATGACAGGAGAGGAGGAGAAGAGAAAAACTTAAAAGATACAAAGAAAAGGGAAGAAAAGATCATAATAAAAAAAGACTAAAGAAAATGAGAGGAAATGAAGAGAGCGAAGTAAGAATGAAGGATATAAAGAAGAAAAAAAGAGAATGAGATATAAAGACGGACATCGCAGGAGAGGAGGAAGTCGAGCTGAAAAGAGAAAAAGAGGAAAAGAGAGGAGAGAGAAAAGGTAAGCGGTGAAGAATAAGAGGAAAGAGGAAAGAAAAGGAAAATGAATTGCAATAAATAAGAAAAAAGGAGAAATTAGAGGATATAATAAGAGAGGAGAAAGGAAAGCAGGAAGAGGAAAGGAGGAGAGAGAGTTAAGAGAAAAAGATAAGAAGAGGGAAAATGGGAGAGAGGAGGAAGTGGAGGAGAGGGGAGAAGAAAGAGGAGTAGATGGGATAGGAGTGAGGTAAAGAAGAAGAAGGAGAGAGAGAGAGAGAGAGAGAGAGAGAGAGGGAGAGAGAGAAGAAGGAGATGCACAGAGAAAAAATGTGGGAGAGAAAGAAGTGGAGGAGAGGGAAGAGGAGAGGGGAGCAAAGGAGAGAATGGGTGAATGAGATACAAAGAGGGAGAATGGGAAAGTTGGGGAAGTAAAGATGAAAGGACAGAAGAAAAAGGAAAATAAATTAATCGAGAATAATGGAAAGGAAAAGGAGAGTAGATGAAGAAAGATGGTAGTAAAGAAAAAGAAAGAGAATGAGATGCAAAGAGAGAGAATGAGAGAGAGAGAAGGGAAAGGAGAAGAGAGTAAAGAAAGTTAGAGAGAAGAAGAAGAGAATGACGTGCTAAAAGAGAAAAGATGGAAGGAAAAGAAGGATAAAGACAAGAAAAAATGAGATGCAAAGAGAGAGAATGGGGAGTGAAGGAAGTGGAGGTGAAATTGGCGGAAACGGCGGACGGAGGAAGAAAATCACATTGTCTGGGTTTCCAAGTTTGAGAATCAGGACCTGGTATGCAAAACTGGTTCCCCTGGGCGGCATGAACTGTGTGGGGGCGAGGGAGGGAGAAAACAAGAGGTGAAAAGGATAAAAGGTAATGGAACGTGAAGGAAAAAGAATGAATAACTTAACGCTTGGGGATGGTGGAAATCTATCTATGTGTGTGTGTGTGTGTGAAAGAAATATCACATGATTAGATGATGACAAATATTTCGTATAACTCGTAGGAAATCAAATAAAGAGGCCCACCATGCTTTCGTCTGTATTTCATCTTCAGCGTGAACCCTGAACAGGTCGTGAAGTACAAACAGCTATCAGAGTTGCCACATTGTCGGGAAAAAAAACAGGGGTGCCAATCCCCCGTCATACACCCCTCAACACAAAATTCTTCCCATCTCCTCAATGCCCAGTCAATTTCCCAGTCTCCTCATCTCTCATACCTCTCTTTCTCAAACACTCATTTACCATATTTCTTCACCTTCTTCTAAAGCCAGTATTCTTATCGGTTAAGGACGCTCCCTAGGACCTTTTCCTCAGTGATTTATTTTTAGATCCGGCTGGTTAATATACTTTTGTACCTTACTCATGCAAAGTATGGCGATATTAGAATGATTTAAGCAACACGGAAGAGTGAAGTTAACGATTAAGCAAAGTAAATCTCTTACGAAAAGGTGTTAGAGTGCTTCCTTTTTCACCACTCCATTCACACCCATTCTCTCCACATGTCCATACCATCTAAGCACACTCTCTTCGAATATGGTGTTCAAAGTCTTCCTTACCCCATATCTTTCACGAATGACATTATTTGTATCGTTTATAAAGCCTCCAACATACTTGCATGTGTCGGCTTTGGTCACCTAATGGCGGATCTCCAAGCTGCTTGATCTCTGGCAGCCTCCCTCATTCGGCACATTATCCCCTATCCTATCCACTCTCCGCACTCCACATATTCATTACACTGTCAACTCTTTGGACTCTACACACATCCCTTAATCCCCGTCTCCACTTCCACTGCTCATACTCATAGCTTTTCATTTCCGTGACCCCGTTTAATCTATGAAAATAATCAGCTCACGTAAGAAATATATATAAAAAAAAAATCAGTATCCATTTGCTCAGATAAAGCTCCTAGATTACCAGCAAAGAAAATGGTGCAGTGTATTTGAGACGGAGTAGACATCATCATCATCATCATCAATATCATCACCATCATCATCATCATCAATATCATCACCATCACCATCATCATCAATATCATCACCATCATCATCATCATCAATATCATCACCATCATCAGTATCATCATCATCATCATCATCATCATCAGTATATTAGCAACGGGGTGGGTGAAATCATCATCATCATCATCATCATAATCATCATCATCATCGTTATCATCACCATCATCATTACCATCAGTATATTAAGAACGGGGTGGAATCATCATCATCATCATTCATCATCATCATCATCATCATCATCATCATCATAGCGCCTCTTTTTCCGACCCTGACGTAGGGTGAAGAAGAATACAGGAAGAGAAAAAAATATAGTTAAAGAACGAAAGAGAGAAGGACAAGGATGAAGGAAATGTTATGGAAGGAAGGAAGGATGTAGGAGGGAAGACAATAAAGGCAATGGAATGGAAGATAAATGCATGAAGATATAAAGATGAACGATCCATAAAGCAACAAAGAAAAGAGAGAAGGAAAGGGAAACTTGGATGTAAGAGAAAGGAAACCAAGATAAAGCTAATGGAACGTAAGAGGAAACGAGAGTGAATACATGCTAATGCAAATAACAGACAGCAAGTAGGAAGGAAAATAACAAAAAAATAAAGGAATGGCCCCTAAAAAAAAAAAAAAAGAAAAACAGAAAATGAAGTTAGTTTATATTTGAAGAAAGGAAAAAATCAAAATAATTTCACGAAGGTCTGAATGATAACTGAATGATAACTGCCTCTATTACTGGTTACATTTTCTATTATTCTATGCATCATTCTCTGTTTTGGAAGGTTATAGCTCTGTGGCCTTGCGATTCTCCCACAGCACCTTTTCGTGACTAGCACTATACTCTGGTGTTCACTTCTTGCTATATCTCAATGGAAGGATGGCAGTTTTATTCCAATACTCATTTCACTTTAACTTGGCCCAGATTTTCTTCCTTTTGCAGTTTATTTCATGTAGCTTAGTGGCAGAAAAAGACAATATTACGGCTCTATAACCTTTTCATAGCACTTCTTTGTGACTAGCATCATATTCTAGTGTTAGTGATTAGTACAACTCAGCATTCAAGATAGATATTTCATCTTTTGGCCAAGTTAGAGTAAAAAAGAGTATGGTTATAGTGAACAGAGTAAAGTTTTAGTCATGACAATGATTGGATGATGATATATAGGAAATGTATTTGTGTATTAAAATGATAGATGTGAATTATACAAAAAGTACAAAGAAATACATTACGTTGACGTCTTAATGGTTTATTTTTGCTGCTTCAAGACGATTTTATTAACGTATAAAGAGCCTTGTCTTAATGGAGAGCTTAGCAATGGCTCCTGTAAACCCACCATTCGACCCAAATAAACAGTGTAAAACCGTTGAGTAGTAGCGAAAATATAACGAAGTAGGCGTCCTATGACTGATGGGTTTGCAGTGTTCTTACCTGTAGATTACTGTGAAAATTAACAATTCTCTTTCTTTCCCTCAGGTTGGCCGAGAATTACAGAGCTGGTGAAGGGTAGACCACATCCCACACCTGCCCTAGTCTGGCCCCCGTCATGGTGGCCTCGGAGGGTGCGTGGCAGGCCTGGGTGGGCGTGGGAGGACAGCTGAGGAAAGCATAGACCCAAAAGCACCACAGTCCCACGTTGGAGTACAAAGAAAAGCAAACAGTGACAAATCTAGTGGAAACAGTGATATATCTAGTAGTCTTTATGGAGGGTGTTGGTTTTAGAGAGGATTATGACTGTGATATCTAATTCTATGAGCTGAAGATAAGGAGGGTAAGGCAAGCAGGCTCCCCTGATCTGATGGGCGGTGATGGTGTGGCGGTGAGGAGCGATGAGGGCGGCATGACGCCCACTCAACACGCCATTACAGTCTCTCACGCGTTCTCCAGGACCAATCATGCCACCGAGGTAACCCACGCCTCCTCCTCCTCGTCGGACATCAGGAACGCCCGCGTGCCCTGTAGGGACGCCCAGGCCAGCACGAGGGGCAGGAGTGCACGGGACGGATCATGTGCACAACTCAAGGTCAACACATAACTCTGCAACAGCCCAGGACACGCACGACTTTGGTGTGGGCGTGCTTGTGGGTGTGGGCGTGGATGTGTGTAGGCGTGCGGGGCGGGTGTCCTAAGATGTGTGTGTGCTACTACCGAGACTCCAAGGAGACGGCGGCCTGCAGGGAAGCGGACTTCATTGATATTCCCCGCGGGCTTGACGCCACGACGCAGGTGCTGGACTTGAGCCACAACAACCTGAAGATCCTGCCCCGCGACGCCTTCGTCTACACCGGCCTCACCAAGCTCCAGAAGGTGGTACTCAGCCACTGCAAACTGTTCCTGCTCGAGGCCGGCTCCTTCAACAGCGTGGAGAACGTGATGGAGATGGACCTGAGTAACAACTTGCTGAAACGAGTACCAACGGCAGCACTGAAGGGCCTGGTGATGCTACGGGAGCTGAACCTGGCTAACAATGCCATCACCACCCTGGCCTCCACCGCCTTCACCCACACACCCCACATCGTGCAGCTGGACCTCAGCCACAACGGCCTTTCAACCATCACTGCAGGGGCGCTGCGCAACCTCACAGAACTCGAGGTTCTTAACGTGGCTGACAACAAACTTAGGTATTTCAACGCCAGTGAACTGGAGACTCTTCCATTATTGCGAGTAATTCGTCTGGATGGTAATCCATGGCGATGCAACTGCCACCTCAGACCACTACGACAATGGTTCCACGACCGCAATCTGGCAGCGTCAGTGCCGCCCTCGTGCTCGTACCCCAAATGGTTGATGGGGCGGGACTGGCAAGTGGTGGGGCGTGAGGACCTGCTGTGTGCCCCCCAAGTGGCTGCTGTTGCACCTCGTGTGCTGGCGGCACACGGTGAGAATGTGTCGTTGCTGTGTCGCATTGAAACTGAAGTGGAAACAACCATCACGTGGCTGGTGGGGGACGTGCCACTCTTCAACGACAGTGACATGAGCCGCTACCTAGTGGTGGACCTGGTGACCGCCAATAATGTGTCTTTCGTCTCCAACCTGACCATAACTGATGTGGTGACGGAGGACCAGGGCACGTACCGCTGTGTGGCAGAGAACAGAGCTGGAGTGAGGGAGGCCAACTTCACACTGCAGGTATCTCATGAGGTGGCAGAGGTGCGTGTGGCCACCGTCAGCGTCAGCTACATGAAGGAGGGTCTGCTGGGCGGCATGTCTGCACTTATAATCGTGCTGGTGCTGATATGCAGTGTTGTCTATTGCAAAGTGCGTGTTGGACGGGAACCGCGGCGTGACGAGGACAGTGTGGACACAGCACAGTCCTCCAGAGGATCGGAGTGTGAAGCACAGCATAAACTGGCTGGCTACCACGTCGTCCCTACCAACGATGTGGACGACTCCTCACCCCACAGACAACAGCAGCAGGATGCCACATGGAACATCAGGGAGGGAGGTAGCGAGGAGCGGCAGGCGATGAGTACGGAAGGTGCTGCTGCTACACTACCTCCCACTTCCATACCCTTCCTCGACGGTGCAAAGGGCGAGGCGTGCGGGGTGCGGGAGGCGACACAGCTGGTGGTGCGGCACAGTGAGGCATTCCCACACCGAGTGTGCAGCCGCTCAGTATCACAAGTCTCCCTCACCAACGCCAGTCACTACCCCGACCTCCTGGACCTGCCTCCCGCACCCCTCCAGCACCATGTCACCCTGCAGGACACAGCGCAGGGCATACACGGACTCTCAGCTGCTGCATGTGTCAGGAAGTAAGTACCTAAGTTGTCTGTATTCACCATCATCATCATCATCGTCATCATCATCATCATCATCAACCATCATCATTATCCATACAGCTTTTCCCTCTTAAGGATGAGTGAGGTAAGGTCCTGAGAGCAAGAGAAAATCTGATAAGCTCAAGTTGAGAAAATATTTCACCAGGAGCACTTGAGGAACATGCCTAGATGGTATGTCAAGTATAGAGTCATCATCATATTACAGCAAATTCTCTCTCTCTCTCTCTCTCTCTCTCTCTCCTCCACAGTGCCTGAACAACTCTCAGGCTAAAAAATTACATTATCCTGTCCTGTTTTGTACATTATCATCATCATCAAATCCCAGCTTACTGTACCTAACATCCTCAGATAACTAACTTGATCTGTTTTAGTTTTCAACCTGTCCTAGCCTAACCAACAATCCTAACAAAATTTCGTAACTAAATTATCCTAACATCCTATCCCAACTCACTAAACGTATCATCCTCTCTAATTTATCCTATCATCTTCTTGCCTAACACACCATGCAAACTAACCTTTCCTAACAGTTCATCCTAACAATCGTATCCTAGCATCTGAGTCAAGCTAACTTATCCTAACATCCTTTCTCAGCCAACCAATCCCAGTATCCTTTCCCAGCCAAGCAATCCAAACATGATTTCCTAACCGACTCATCCTATCGCACTCTGTCCTAGCTAACTTTTCTAACACCCTGTCTTATTAAGAATCCTAACACTCTACCCTAACTAACCTTTTCTAACACCCTGTCCTAAGCAGTCGTAACATGCCTTCCTAATCGACTTAACTTAGCTCTCTCTTCCCAACTATTCTAACACCCTGTCCTACGCTATCCTAACAGTCTCTCCTAATACCGTATCCAACCCCTATCGCAGCTAATCAATTCTAACATTTTATCCTAAGCAACTTATCCAAACTTCGTCTCCTAACAAACATCTTTAACCTATCTAAATTCCTAACATGCTCTCATTTAAGTAATTCCCTTGCAACTAACACCTCGTATTCTGTTGATGACGCTCCCTAACACCTCTTCCTTAGCGATTTATTTTTTGATATGGTTGGTTAAAATCCTTTTTTACGTTATTTATGCAGAGTATGGCGACATTAGAATGATTTATTTAACACGGAGATGGACTGTCATGTGCAAGAGGCAAGATAAGTCGCTAAGGAAAAGATGTTTGAGATCTTCCTAAACCAACGAGAATACGGGCCCTTATTCCACCAAACCATTCCTACCATCCACTCATCTAACAAACTAAACACTTTTCACCATAACTTGGCCCAGACTTTCATCCTATTTGCAGCTTATTTCACTTAGCTCAGCGACAGAAAGAGACAGTATTACGGCTCTGCATCATGTCCATAGCACTGCTTCGTGACTAGCATCATACTCTAGCATTAGGCTATTGTTACAACTCAGCATTCAAGATGGAGGGATGACAGTTTTAGGTCAAGTTAGAGTAAAAAGATAGCAACACTCCATCGCTTGAAAAGAGACATTGCTTAGCTAGCCTTTTATTTTCTGTTCTTTATAACCCAATTCCACCAACACTCTCAGGCTTAAGCTCTCTACTGTCCTCTGAAGTTGGAACTAGATGCTAAAGGTGATTCAGCCATGAGAGGAAAGCGTTTCAGTATTAAGCAAGTTCACTCACAGAGGGCATACCTCTTACAACGCCCTTAGGAGACAACTCAGATCACCACTCAAATATAATCCACTTTTCCTTGGCCAGTGACCCACATATCCATAAAACTTCATTGAAATCCATCGATAATTTTTTGTAATATCTTGTCCACACACACACACACACACACACACACACACACACACACACACACACACACACACACAGAAAGTCATGGCTCTCTATTGTATATTGTTTTTCTTTTGGAGGGAACTGTTACTGTGGACTCATGGCCTTTGGTTCCTTCTTCCTCGCATTAAAAAAAAAAAAAAAAAAAAAGATTACCACCAATATTTAATCATCTCTTCCTTGGTCCATGAGCCACAAATCCGCAAACATTAGTAGAAATCCACCAGTTACATTTTGATATATGATATGGACACAAACAAACAGAGGTGAATACGTAACCTCAACTGAATATTGTAAATTAGTTGGAACTAGAATGGCACTCAGTAGAGCGCATATCTCCTCCAAGGCCCAACATGCAGTTCCTTTTAATTCAGTCAAGTCTAATCCAATATCAGACTCATAACTCTATAAGTTGTAACACCATAAGTTTAAACTACCCATAACTCTTAATCAAAAAATTTTAACTCACTGTAACAGCCAACAAAACGGTGCATATCATTTCATAATCTGCATGATGGAAGAATATGGAATGTTAAAGAAAACGAAAAATAAAAATCCTGGATCCGCACCTTTATCCGGATCCGCATCAGAATTTATTGGAGTCTATTCTGGGCCAAGACCCATTCTTCTACCAAGTTCCGTGGAAATCCGACCAGTAGTTTTTGTGTAATCTTTCTCACAAACCAACCAACAAACAAGCAAAAGGAAGGGGGTGAAAACATAACCTCCTTGGCGAAGGTAATAAAATGCAGCTGTGGTAATAAGCGAGAACTAAAAATGTCATTATAAAATCCAAGCTGGAATGTAGTAAAGGAGAATTAGACTTACTCCAACCACGAGGGGGCTAAAGTTTATAATAATTAGCCTCTTTAATCCCGAGAGCAATGCGGTAAATCGTGGCTAACTTCCCGGGGCAAATATTATGTAAAAAAATGTATATAAAATGTTCCACCGCCAGAATTAGCGCTAAGACCCTGGCCTAAGTCTTGTGAGTTTGAGGGAATTAGGGGTTTTTGTCCGCAGAGTTCCTTTTCCTTGCTCTGCTGGGTTGTGGTTTTATGATATTTACTTTGTATTTTGTGGGGTATTGTTAGTCTTTCTCCTCTTTTTCCTGCCGTCAGCGTGGGAAGTTATTCATTGTTCTCTCTTTTCACCTCTTCCTTCTGCTCCCCACCCCCCACCTCTCTCTCTCTCTCTCTCTCTCTCTCTCTCTCTCTCTCTCTCCCCAGCTTCCTCCACACAGCATCCCATCCCATTCATCCCTTTCACGTTTCAGATTTTCTTTCTATTTATCCCTGTTTTCTCTCTGCTGTCATATTTACTTGTTGCTTTATTATTATTATTATTATTATTATTATTATTATTGTTATTATCATCATTATTAATGTTATTATTATTATTTTCTTTCGCTCTCTTTTTTTGTTTCTTCCAGTTATTGTTGCCCTTTTTCATCTCATTCCTCTTACTACTATTACTCCTACTATTTGTACTACTACTACTACTACTACTACTACTACTATACTACTACTACTATACTACTTCTACTACTACTACTACTATTACTGCTACCACTACTACACATTTACTTTGCCCAGTAGTTCTAGTCACATCCTCTCTTCAACATTTTCTCTCCTTCATCTCCTTCCATCTCTACGGAAACGATACCTTTATTCTTTCTGTCTGTTTTTTTGTTTTCTCCTTCGTCTTCCTCTCACTGGCATGTTCTATTTCCTGTCTGTCTTCGTCCTACCATATTTTTTCATAGTCCAATCCCCTCCCTTTTTCTTGCATCACCCGAGTTCTCCTCTTCCTTTGGTTTATATTCAAGATTTACTTAAACCCGCTAATGCTATTTTTTTATTTATTTATTAACCTACTTGTGGTATATCTTCAACCTCAAGATGTGAATACTGATATTGGTCTTTCGCTTCTTCTCCTTTCCTTAGAGTTGGGACTTGGCACATCTTTCTTTTTCCGTCTTCCTCCTTCTCCTCCTCTTCCTCCGATTCTTCCTCTTCTTCCTCCTTCTCCTCCTCTTCTTCCTCCGCTTATTCCTCTTCTCCTCCTTCTCCTCTTCTTCCTCCTCTTCCACCTCTTCCTCCTCCTCCTCCTCTTCATTTACGCTGCGAGAGGCCCCCGGTAATCTGACTGAAATATTTTGGTCGTAACAATTATTTACAAAGAACTACCGTGTAGAAGAAGGCAAACACACCTGATGTAGCTCCTTTTCCCTCATCAGAAATTTAAACAGAGAGAGAGAGAGAGAGAGAGAGAGAGAGAGAGAGAGAGAGAGACAGAGAGAGAGACAGAGACAGACAGACAGACAGACAGACAGACAGACAGAGAGGTACCCCACTTTCACAACAGCCAATGCAGGTCTTTACACACTTCACCACAAGGATCTATATTCTCGTACGTAAACGAAGCTCCCTAACACTTCATCCTAAACGATTTATTTTCTTATTACAGGTTGCTATCCTTTCCTATGTTATTTAAATCCTTCTAATTTCACTATATGTTTCATAAATGACGTACAAAATTATATTAACCCTCCATATCTAAAAATAAGTCACTAAGGAAGAGGTGCTAGGGAGCCTTCTTAAGCGATGAGAATACAGCCAAGGATCTGTATTCTCGTCAGGTAAGGAAAATACCTAACACCTTTTCCTAAGAGACTGATTACCCGTCCCCTCCCCGGAGAGGCTCGAGGACGGGTATTGTTTTCACTCGGTTTGTCTGTCTGTTTGTCTGTCTGTTGTCTGTCTGTCGGTCTGTGTCTGTCTGTCTGTTGTCTGTCTGTCGGTCTGTGTCTGTCTGTCTGTTGTCTGTCTGTCGGTCTGTGTCTGTCTGTCTGTTGTCTGTCTGTCGGTCTGTGTCTGTCTGTCTGTTGTCTGTCTGTCGGTCTGTGTCTGTCTGTCTGTTGTCTGTCTGTCTGTCTGTGTCTGTCTGTCTGTTAATAACTTTACACTAAAACTACAGGTGCGATTTTGACTAAAATTACAGGGATGATGGGCTATGACCTTCTGATCACCTGATTAAATTTCGGGCCAAATTGGGCCAAGGCCCAGGCTGTAGGCCAAAAAAAAAAGAAAAAAGAAAAAGTAAAAAAGATCGTTTTTCGCCATTACTCCATTCAAATTTGTCATATCGAAACGAAACCAAAACCTACAGGTGCATTTTTCAAATCTGCATCCAATAACATGCCTCATTATATCAAGGGGGTCAGCCCCCAGTTAGCGGTAAGGGGGTCAGTTTCTTGTTGGTCGGGCCTAAAATTTCAAATGAGCATTAAAACGTCGTATTTCACCCGATTTGCTGTAGATTTGATATATGACATCTTTGACTAGATATCCTGTTGTGTTTATACGCAAGCACTAAAATGACTGCCGGGCACCGCTTCTTGTTTTGATTATTACAAGCCATTGACATATAGGGAATGTGAAAACTACATATCCTGTTCTCTTCACTAAAATTTTTTAACTCAGAGGAAGGCGAAAATCAACCTCCTCTCGTTTTTCCATTCTTCGTCAGCATGAAAAATAAAACAGGAAAAGCAGAAATATATCCACCTGCAATCTTAAAGGTGTGCCCCCCCCAAACACACACACACACACACACACACACACACACACACACACACACACACACACACACACACACACACACACACACACACACACACACACACACACACACACACACATCGCCATCACCCTTCGCATGAAAAAATTTGCCTCAGAAAAATACAGGAAAATTTAAATCCATTCGCTATTGCATCTCTCTCTCTCTCTCTCTCTCTCTCTCTTGACAAACAAAAAGGGCAAGAGAAAAAAAACATAAAAATTGTCGTATATCCCTTACACAGCCCTATATAAGCTGTCACTACACATCAGTCAGCCTCTCCCCTCTCTATATACGCTACTGTGTTTATCCCTCACCGCTTTTGTGCCATTCTCTCCCAGGGGTCGAGAGAGAGAGAGAGAGAGAGAGAGAGAGAGAGAGAGAGAGAGAGAGAGAGAGAGAATATTTTGCAGTGGACAGGAGGGTGTCTGTCTGTCATCATGGGAGTGTTATTACATGTGGAAACGAAGTTGGAGGAGGTTATGTATTCACCCGTGTTTGTCTGTGTGCATAATATCTCACAAAGTTGTCAACAGATTTCAGTCAAATTTGATGGACATATGGGCAGTGGGCCAAGAAAGAGCTGGATAGATTTTGAGGTAGATCTGGATCAGGATTAAGGAAATACCCGTCGGGAAAAATGTACTGTAAGAAGCTAGTGAAAGGGATTTTATTTGTAGTGGCCAGACACCTTCAATGCTCGTTGTTACTATTATTATTATTATTATTATTGTTATTGTTATTGTTATTATTATTATTATTATTATTATTATTATTATTATTATTTTTATTATTATTATTATTATTATTATTATTATTATTGTTATTATTACTGTCGTTTTTTTTTATTCCTTCTCCTCCTACTATTACTACTACTACTGCTACAACTACAACTACAACAACTACTATTCTTGATACTATTAATCCTATTCTTATCTTCATTCATAATCTTTATTTATATTCTTAATCTTATTAATATATTCCCCCACAAGCATACTTCTCACTAAATCCTTATCCGTTCTAATCCTGAAAATAAAGTACTAGGGAGACACTGTCATTGGCGAAGGAGTGTAACCTTAGACTTTTAATACATCCTCTCTACCTCATGTCAGAGAAATGCCTTCAAGTGGTGGCACCGATATAACGGGGCGGTGGAGCTGCCTGATTATGCCATCGACCTTTAACTCCCCAATAGGATGATGGTGGCCCGCAGGAGAGAGAGAGAGAGAGAGAGAGAGAGAGAGAGAGAGAGAGAGAGAGAGAGAGAGAGTAGCTACCACAATAATGAGAAGTGAACATCAACTCCAGCCTGCAGTCCACCGCGTTCACATTCAAAACAACTTAGGGCATCAACAACTACTATCATAGTCATTTTTCCTTAACTTGGAAGAGATTTTTGTCTTTCTACATCGTCTTTCATGTACCAGACTGCCAAAATAGGACAGTCCTACGCCTCTACATCCATTCCACAGCACTTCTTCATGACTAGCATCGCATTCCACTGTTAATATCATGTTCCAAATCAGTATTAAAGATAGTGAGACTGCAATTTCAGGCCAAGTAAGAGTAAAAAGGGTGTATCTGATTTTAGGCTTGTCATTACACCTCTCATACATAAGATTTCCAGCCTTTCCTTTGCCACCACACAGCCTTTCACTTAACACCTGTACATCAGCTACTTATCCTCATACTTATAACCTAATGTGGAGGAGATAGTCATTATTGCTGTCATATTACCTGCTAAGACAAGACTTTAAACTAGGATTATAATAGAGGAAAAAATTAACGAAAGTGTCTTCCTTCTGGCGTGTGTGTGTGTGTGTGTGTGTGTGTGTGTGTGTGTGTGTGTGTGTGTGTGTGTGTCAGTGACGAAAATAGAAAGAAGGCAAATAAACTGCTTAGAGGGAGGCGTCACGAGACATTCTAGGCCAATACATATGTGGTGCTATAACTAACCCCTCAAGTTTGATGCGTTTTTGCACGCAAACACACACACACACACACACACACACACACACACACACACACACGAGAGAGAGAGAGAGAGAGAGAGAGAGAGAGAGAGAGAGAGAGAGAGAGAGGTGAACATCATTGTATATATCAAGCTAAAAAGTCACCATTTTTGACACAGAGCGAGCTTTGAGGGCAAAATATTTCCACCTAAATATTTTATATAATACAGGTGTGTTTCGTAAAGGTGAGAGCAGGGCTTTTATTTTGTATTCTACCTGTCTTTTATTGCAGGCGTTTTTAGCAAAGATACATTTTTTTTTATATATATATATATATATATATATATATATATATATATATATATATATATATATATATATATATATATATATATTATTTTTGGTAATTTTAGCGGTTTAGGTCTAAGATGGTATTCGCCTGACAATGTATGTTTTTGGCTAAGGTACAAGCTACCTACGAACCAAATGTGAATAAAATTAACAAAACCACAGAGTTAAGTCACTGCGTTTCATAAAAAGTCAATCCATACTAAAAAATATTGTGTGAATGGTTGTTTTTTGTCACACTGAATTATCGAGAAACGCAAGCTACCTACAAACAAAATATGACAAAAATTCGCAAAACTCTACGGAATTCTGTCACTGCGTTTCACAAAAAGTCAGTCCATATTAAACAAAAACTATATTGTCTTGTGCTGAAGGTGGCGATATTAAACAATTTGAAGGAAATTCGCAAAACTCTACAGATTTCAGCCACTGCGTTTCACAAAAAGCCAATTCACACACACACACACACACACACACACACACACACACACACACACACACAAACATAACGGCTGGCATTCAGTCATCTTTGAACAAATCCTCACACAAAGTAATAGACTTTTTCACATCCACTTAGCTGCTATTTCTTGAAGGTTTCGTGGAATTTCGTCCAAACTTTTAGAAATACTTTGGCTGCAGATACATATACAAGCACAGACACACACCGACAAGATCTATATTGCCTCGTCTTGCTCATGATAATAATAATAATAATATTAATAATAATAATAATAATAATAATAATAATAATAATAATAATCTATCTATCTATCTATTGCCAGACGCCTCAATCCCGTTTGGGGTGGCCACAAACAAATCGCCTCCACGTCGCCCTGTCCCCCGCCGTTTCACTGCCCCGCTCCCAACTCACACCCCCCCCTCTCTCATATACCTCTCCACCCCATCCCTCCATCTCATCCTCGGCCTCCCCCTCCCTCTTCCCCCTCCACCTCACTCACATACACTCTCTTCGTCAGTCTTTCACCCTCCATCCTCTCCACATGGCCAAACCACCTCAGTGTGTTCCTCATAACGCTTCCTATAACATCCACATCCACACCACAACGCTCCTTTATATCCTCATTCGTCAGCCTGTCTCTCCATGTGACTCCACAGGCTCCTCTTAAATAACTCATTTCCACTGCTCTCACTCTTGACTTGTGTCCTTCCAACAACGTCCAAGCTTCACTTCCATACGTTAGAGTTGGTATCACAATACTGTCATGTAGTAACTTTTTCACTTCCATGCTCACTTCCCTGTTTCTTATCACTGCTTTCAAAGAACCTGCAACCTTTCTTCCCTGCTGTACCCTTTCAAGCACTTCACCCTCCAAACCTCCATCCTTACTCATCACACTACCCAAGTACTTAAACGTACTCACATTTTCCAATTCTTCACCATCTAACCTCGCTGTACATTCACTGACTTCCCCTCTCTCAAAGACCATCACTTTACTCTTCCCTACATTCACCTTTAGATTCCGTTTCTTACACACTCTCCCAAACTCATCCACCAAGCCTTGCAGCTCCCCTTCGTCTTCACTCAACAACACAGTATCATCTGCAAACAACAGTACAGGGAGTTTCCAAACACTACCCTCTCTCACCAGGGCCACTCCAACATCCACTACCCTACCTTGTACCTCTTTTATTACCCCATCCATGTACAGATTGAATAATAATAATAATAATAATAATAATAATAATAATAATAACAACAACAACAACAACAACAATACTACTACCACTGTTTATACTGCTGCTACTGCTACTATTACTACAACTACTACCACCACTATTGCTACTATTATTACTGCGACAACTACCACTAATAATACTAATAATAATAATAATCATCATGATCATAATTTAACAAAGATATGATGATGATGATGATGATTTGAGAAGCAAAGTAATTAAAAAAGAAAAAAAAAATCTTTGCTCCCACGTGGCAAAGAAACCCACACGCCAGCCAAGCCCATAATCTCAAAACCAGATTCATGATTAAAAAAAAAAAGATACATTAACTTAAATATCACAAACAAGAAGAACAAACACGTACAGTTCAATAATTTTACCTAAGTTGATATTTTCGTCCTTTTGCTACTTATTTCACGTAGGTCAGTGGCATAAAAGCACGATACTACGGCTCCACATCCTTTTCGTAGCACTTCTTCGTGACTAGAACCATTTTCTAGGTCCCTATACTGGTTGGGTAAGGTGGCGCCCTAGCACCTCTACCTTAGCGACTTAGGTTTGGATATGGCTGGTTAATATTCCATTTGTACGTAATTCATGCAGAGTTTGGCGATGTTTGAAGGATATATAAAACAGAGGGGGAGAGTAAGGTGTTAAAAAGAAAATAAATGGCTAAAGAAAAGGTGTTAGGGAGCATCCTTAACCGACGAGAATTCGGGCCCTTGTGTTACAGCGCAGCATTGTAGATGGTGGGATGGAAATTTTACACACACACACACACACACACACACACACACACACACACACACACACACACACACACACACACAGAAATAAGTGCAAGGATGTATAGAATTTTACCTTTATATTCTGATGCAGGTGACTAAGCTATCACGCGATTGGTATTTTTATGATTTTGCTGCCGTGCACTGAGCAATATGCGATGCAACTTAATCACATCTGAAAACTATTTATTGGTTTAAAAAATGACCTTAGAAATTAGGTGGTCGCCATGCCCAGGGAGAAGATGAGTATGGACTGGCAGAGGAGAGAGAGAGAGAGAGAGAGAGAGAGAGAGAGAGAGAGAGAGAGAGAGAGAGAGAGACTCCTTCTGAAGGCATAGTAAGAATTCATTCGTTCACAGTTCACACGAATAATCAAGACACGAGTTTTTCTCCAATATTTTGACATAAAATTTTTCAAAAAGATAAGAACATACTATATACCCAGTTCAGACAGGCAAAATTTTCCGAAGATAAAGACGTAAATATTTCTTTATTTAACAAACAAATTTAGAAGATGTAGATATAAGTCTTTAATTCAGCAAATATAATTTCTGAAAGTAAACAACCAAATCCCACTAATTCAGTACAAACCAAAGTACAAGTAACTCCATTCAACAAAGCAAATCTTTAATGGCAAAGAAATAATATATCTTTTCATTCACTTCAGGATGTAAAGAAGAAAAAGAAACTTCGTACAACAAAGACGATTTCAAAAGCACAGAAATAGAAATACTGTCATTCAACAAAGAATTTCAGGAAGCAGAAGGAACTAGAATGCGCTCAGAAAGTGCATACCTCCACCAATGCCATTGCCATTAAAAAGGATCCGGATATGGATCCGTGGACGTAGGATTCGAGTCCGGATCCGCCCCAATATTTAATTAATTCCATGGCCCTAACCTTTCCACAGAATTTCATTGAAATTCATTGAGAACTTTTGGAGATATTGTGGGGTACACTCCGGATCGTGATCCGGATTGAGCCCGTAATTATATCATTTCTTCCTTGGCCCATGGCCCACGGTTCCACAGAATTTCATAAAAATTTGTCCATAACTTTTTGAGTAATCCTGCTAACGGACAGACAAACAGACAAACCAACCAACGAGGGGTAAGACATAGCCTCCTTGGCGGAGGTAAAACTCCATTCATTCAAATTCAATTTCAGAATACATAAAAGTAAAAATTCCTTCACTCAGCAAACACAGTTTCATGAAGCAGAGACAAAAATCCCCGCATTCCACAAAAAATGAATTTTAGAAGGTAAAGAAATAAAAATCGCTCCACTGAACAAAAGCAATTTCAGAAAGCATAGCTGCACAAATCCCCGCATTCACGTCACCGATAGTTCACAAGCCAACCAAGTTCTTTATCCCAGAACGACGCAGAATTCTCCCAGCCCATATTTTCCCACCCGCCCACATTTTCCTGTCGCCCCCACATATCTGCTGACGCCGCCCTCACATATTTTCACCCGGAGATCTCGTCGGGGTCACAACTTCGCCAATAACAAACAGGGGAAGAGGAGTGTTGTCACAGGGGGCACCATCGAGACGGGCTCCTAATCTCTCAGCTTCCGTTCTTCCGACCTGAGAAGTGAAGTGTGGTGGATCTTCGGTCACATAAATCTTTTCAGTGCAGTGGCGTGGACTGCAATAGGTTTTTCTCATTTCAAGGTGGTTATTGTTAAGATGAGGATACTTTTTGTGAAAAGGATGAGCTAGATAAAGCCTTCATTTGCCTCTTCACTATTGACTGCCTCTCTAGAGCTGAATATAATTGTTTAGTAGACACAGAAGCAAATTAAAGAGGATGGCAGTGGATTGAAGGGTTAAAAATTTTAATGAGGCAGTAGGTCTTGCTCTTATTCTTTAAACACAAAAAGGAAAATTGTCATTTAATTTTAGAAGAAAGTTTATGGAATGCTTATAGTTACCTCTGCTAACGAATTGGAGAATTTGGGGGAGGTTATTCATCAGTGTCTGTTCGTTTTTCTGTTTCCGTTCGTGTAGAAGATATTTTAAAAAGTTCTTATCGAATCAAAATAAATTTTCGTGGATAGGTGGGCAGGGGGTCAAGGAAACGTTGATTAGATTTTGAGGTGGACCCGGGTCGAGATGCAGGACATCGTAATTTCTATTAACATTGCTGGAGGTATGTGCTCTCTGATACTGTGTAACCAGACAAACTTAGACCGTAAATTTAGTTGATTGTGGGAGACCGTAAAAGCATTTGTTTGGTATGGAAGAGGAATTTCAGCAGTCAGTCATACATTTTATTGACGATGGCCGAGGTTTGCTCTCCCTAGATGCGTTCTAGTTATCAAATGTAATCAGCCGTTATTCCACACTACAGAGTTCAGTAGGCAGCGACAGAATGCTTCCTATAATTTGACTTCATTTGGCCATCCCTCGATCTTGAATACTGAGTTGCAACAATAAATTAACACTAGAATATAATGTTAGTCACGAAATAGGTGTGTGGAAACGATGTACAGCAGTAGTATAGTCTGTGTCTGCCATTCATCTAAGAGAACGCTGCTGCAAAAGGACGAAAATCTGGATCAGGTTGAGATAAAAAGGAGTGTAAGAAACAAGTGCTCCACGTACGCGAAGGAATGGTGATGAACAACGTATCTCGTCCGTATTCCTGGTCAGAGGTCATGGAGGAACACCATTTTACTCTAACGGCCTAAAATTGGCAACTCTCCACCTTCAGTGCTGAGTTGTAGCAAATAGACTAATACCAGAATATGATGCTGGTCACGTAGTAGTGCTACAAACATAACGTGGAGCCATAGCACTGTCTTTTTCTGACACTGAGGTACATGAAATACTCATAAGCCACAAAAGGACAAATATTTCGGCCAAGTTTGAGTGAAATGAGAATAGCATTACATTTTATTCTCTCACCTGCCAAAAGTTTTATTCAGGTCATGAGACATCTCGTAGTGACGAGGTTGGGAGCTAGATCCATTAACACATTATCTACTATGACACAACCCCTTCACACCAATGACGAGGCGCTCACAAGGAGCCTACACATAGTGGTGCTGCCGTTACGGCGTCCACCCAAGAGCCAAACCTCCTCATATTTCCCTGCACCTGTCCGTGGGGAAGGATTCTGTTCGGACCCTAATGAGGAGATGCCACAAGAGGGCTCCGGATCCCTGCAGGGTATATATATTCTACTGTACGTGTAGAATGGACCCGCAGGAGCAGTTGCTTACCTGTGGTCGACGGGTAGACTCAGCCACACAGACCACGATTAAGCAAGAACATACCAACAAAGACCAATTACCTATTACATAATCTACTCTTTCTAAAACCAAGAGATTTTATTCAGCTGTGGAGAGATTTTTCGAGCTGATGGAGTTATATACAGCCTTCATTACCGTCTTGGCTACCATTGGTCCTAAGATAAATAAAATCGCGTGATGGTAGTAAGAATGAAATTAAAAAACTGCATTTGACTGATGCGATGTAACTGAATTCCGGCGGCCAGCAGATCACCGAATTGAGATTAGGAGGAATCCCTAGTTTATGAGGGGATTAGGTAGAGCCAATCCCGTTAAGACCTAAGGCAGGAAAATCCTTGTATTAACTCTCTCTCTCTCTCTCTCTCTCTCTCTCTCTCTCTCAATTATTCAAACGGCTTAGTGTTCCTGCGTGCGCCAAAGTTAAAAAAGTTGGTTATTTTGAGCACAAGTTTGGTCCATTTTTTAAGTGGAGAAACACGAACACTTACCTGCATAATACACACACACACACACACACACACACACACACACACACACACACACACACACACACACACACACCTCCTTCTGAGCAGGAAAAGCGAACTAACGAAACACCAGCTTCTGTGTTACCTGTTGTAATAAATTGGCCAGGTGTACAGACAATATTCTCGTGCCGTTTAGTTCTCCGGCTCTTCTTTTCCAGGTTATTTCTAAATCTATACAGCCTTCCTTCTCTCATTCCCACGTTCCTTCTCCTTCTTCTTCCTCCGCCTCCTCCTCCTTCCCTTCTACCCTCCCTCTTCCTATGTCTCTCTCCCGTCTCTTTCTCCCCTCCTGCCATAAAATCACCGTTGGCCCATTACCTTATCAAGCCCCATTCCAGCCAGACAGCAAAAACCAATAGCCCCTCCCGCCTCAAACTAACATAAATTTTCCCTCTCTGTACACCTCTCCTCTGCCCCAATGTTTCTTTATTACCTTCGTCCCTACCTTGGTGATATGCTCCCTTTTTATTTCCCTTCTCTCCTTTCTAACCCCTTTTCGCTTCTCTACCTCACTGTTTATTTTCTTCGTCCCTCCCTTGGTGTTATGCTCCCTTTCTATTTCTCATCCCTCCTCTCTAACGCCCTTTCTTCCCTTCCTTTTCCCTGGCTTCTCCTCCTGCTTCTCTATACATCCTCTTGGTTAATGTTTCTTTCCTCCTTCATCTCTTAGATTTCTTTTCCTCTTTTTACCTCTCCTCTTTCACTGCGTTCTACCTTTTCTCTCCATTTTTATTTTTTTTTCTGTCTTCTCTTTCATCTCCTGCCTACATCAATTCTCACTCACTTTTCACCACGATAAATGGTGCTCTCTTTCCTCCATCCCTCGCAGACTTCGCCTATCTTTTGCTGTCTTTTTCTTTCTTCTTTCTTCTTTATCCTCCTTCTTCCCTTCTTCTCTAGCTCCCTTTTCTCCCTACCTTTCTCTCTCTCTCTTCCTTCCTTCTCACCTCCGACCTTCATAATTTTGCCTCACTTTACTCTAGTTCTCTCACTTAATGTGCCCTTCTTTCCCCTCCACCCTCTCTCTCTCTCTCTCTCTCTCTCTCTCTCTCTCTCTCATTATTATTTTCACTTTCTATCTCCTGTCCATCATTCTCTACCCCCTCTCAGTCTCTCCTTCCTCCACTTTTTCTCTTTCACCTTCAACCCACAACACTTCACCCTCACCACACACCACTCCAGCTGCATAATGTACCTTTCTTCCCTTCCACCCTCTCTTTTCTTCTCCATTTTCATCTCTCTTCCTTCTTCTTTCTCTTTCTTCTTCCCTCTCTTATTACCTCCCTTCTCTCCCTGCTTCCCTCCCTTCCCTCCCTCATGTTGCCTACAAAAATTTCACCTCATTCTACTCTACTCCCCTTCCTTAATGTTTCTCTCTTTCTTTCTACCTTCTCCAATTTCTCTCTTTCCTTTCCTATCTCTTTCCTGTCTTTCCTTCTTCCCTCTCTCTTTTCTCTCTTTCTTTCTTTCTTCTCTCCTTCATTACTCTCTTCTCCTCCTTACCTTCCTCTTCTTTACTTCCTTACCCCCTCTCTCATTCTCCCTTCTTCCCTCCCGCCTCAAACTAACATAGATTTCGCTTCACTTTACACTCTTCGTCGTCTTTAATTTTTTATCTTTCTTCCATCCCTGACTTTCATTTCTTTCCCCTCTTTTTTCTCTTTTCTTTCCTCTCTACCTTCCCTTTTCCCCTTCGTCTCTGCCTCTCATTCCTCTTCTCTTCAGCTCACTTGCATTTACCCTCACCTTTCACACCTCCTCTTGCTTAATGCTTTTCTCTCTCGTCCGTCTCTCTGTCTCGTAGATTTCCTTCATCATTATCTCTCTTCCCCCGTCTCTACCTTCCTCTTTTCCTCCTCTCTTTCTTCCTTTCCACGCGTGACCCACATTTACCTTTCAGCCTTAGTGTTCCCTTTTTTTCTTCCATCTTTCTTTGATATTTTCTTTTCACCTTCCTTTTCTCAAATTCCTTATCTCCTCTCACTTTTCCCCTTTGTCTTCTCTTTACAGCTTCTTTTCTTATTCTCCCTGAGCCTTATTCTTCCTTTCTATACTCTCTTTATTAGCTTTCTCACATCCTCTCTTTCTCTTCTTTCACCCTTCTTCCCTTTCCCCTCCTGCCTATGAATTTACCCTCATCTAACACCACTCTTCATGCCTAATGGTTACTTTCTCTTCTCCCTCTCTCCCTTATTCTTTTACCTCTTTGTCATTTTCCTTCTTACCTCTCTTCTCTCCCTACCTCTTTCCCTCTTTTCCTTCCCTCTCGTATTCAATCTACATCTCTTTCCACCATCTCTCCCTGGATATTCTCCCTCTCTGTCTCCCTCTTGACCTCTTCCCTCAGTCTCTTCTTCATCCCTTTCTTCCCTTTCCCCTCCAGTCGACATCAGATCCATTTATATCATTTCTCTCGTCTAATATTCCTTCTTTCCCCTCTTCTTTTTCTCATTATCGCTGTTTCCCCTCTTCCTTCTTTATCCCTCACCTTCCTTCTTCCTTCCCTCTTTCCCCCAGCCCACATAAATTTCCCCTCACATAATTATTTCCCTTGGCTAAATGTTCCCCTCTTTCCCTCCATCCCCTTTTTAGTGCCAGTCTTCGTCGTCTTTCCCTTGTTTCCTTTCTCGCCTTTCTCTCTCACTTCTTCCTTCTCTCTCTCTCTCTCTTTCCTTCGTTCTTCTCTTAAACCTACATGAATTTCTCTCTCTCTCTCTCTCTCTCTCTCTTTCACTTCTTCCTTCCTTCTCTCTTTTCCTTTCGTTCTTCTCTGAAATCTATATATAGAGATATTCTTTTCTCTGTCTGTCTGCCTGTCTGTCTGTCTGTTTGTCTGTCTGTCTCTCTGTCTCTTCTCTGTCTGTCTGTCTGTCTGTCTGTCTGTCTGTCTCTCTCTCTCTCTCTCTCTCTCTCTTTCCAGTCCACGTATAATCTCCCTTACTCTTCACAACATCTCTTGCTTGACGTTCTCTTCTATATTCTTTTTCTTTCTTCTTTCTCCTCCTTTCCTCCCTCCCTTCCTTCTTTCTCAGCCTCTTTTCCCTCCCTTCTTCCTCCCTTTTTCACCTCCTCCTTCCCTCCTTCCTCCAATCAGTTTCCTCTCTTTCCCCAAACCATTCCTTTTTGTTGCTATTCCTTACCTTCCTTCTTCTTAATCTTAGTGTTATTCTCCTTTCTTAGGTGTTATTCTCTCTCTCTCTTTTCTCTCTCTCTCTCTCTCTCTCTCTCTCTCTCTCATCCAACCCATACATATCTCCTCCCTCAATTTACACCACTCCTTTCACTTGATGTTGCTCTTTTCTCCTTCCTTTCTCCCTTGGTATTATTCTCTCCCTTGGCGTAAGTCTCCCTTTCCTCCCTCCCTCCCTCCCTCCCTCTTCCCTCTGGCTTTACTCCAAATAAATTCTCCCTCACTTTACCACACTTCTCTTAATGTGACCTTCTCTCTCTCTCTCTCTCTCTCTCTCTCTCTCTCTCTCTCTCTCTCTCTCTCAGTATTATTCTCTCCTTTTTCCCCTCCATTTTAGAGGACGCCTTCACTTGGTGGCACCGATAGAACAAGGTGGTGGAGCTGCCCGGCTATAGGAACGTCCCTCAGTTCCTCCTTCCCTATTCCCCGAAAGGAGGATGGTGGACGGCTGAAAAAGGATGTTCTGATGAGTCTGGAGTTGCAGCTACTACATTCTCACCTCCCTTCCCTCCCTTTATCTCCCTCCCTCCCTCCCCTACTTTCACTCACTCTCCCTCCCTCACTCTCACATCAATTCTCTCTCACTCTACCTCACTCCTCGTCGCTTTATAAACACTTTCTCTCTCTCACTAAAAGAGGTCGTTTTCTTCCTCGTAATAAAGGCGAAAATACCTCTTTTGGGAGGAGGAATAAAGTGAAATATGTTTTTACCAGAGAGAGAGAGAGAGAGTGTTCATAGCTGTTTCTTTATTCTCTCCCTTACTGTTAGTCTCCCTATTTCTCCCTTTGTTACATCTTTTCCTCCTCCCTTCTTTACTTTCCTACCTCCCTTAGTGCTTTTCTCTCCCTTTCTCCCTCTGTTACCTCATTTCCTCCCTCCTTCTATCCTTCACTCCCTCCTACAATCTCACAGTTACTCTCCCTCTGTCTCCCTTAATCTCTCTCTCTCTTCTCTCTCTCTCTCTCTCTCTCTCTCTTTTCCATTTCATCCTTCCTCAGTGTGTTCCTCTTTCTCCCTTTCTTACTCTATTCCCTCACTTCCTTCCTCCCTCTCTTGCTCTATACTTCCCTCCCTCCGTCTCTCTCACAGTCTACTCTCCTTCCTTCTCTCACTTTGTTTCTCCTTTCCTTCCTTCTATCCTTCCTTCCCTCCTTCGCTTCCTCAAAATTAATATCTCTACATTTCCTATATTTCTCTTTCCATCCCTTCCTCCCTCATTCTTTCCATCCTTTCTTCCTTCAATGCTATTTTACTTCCTTCTTCCTCTCCTACTTCCTTCACTTCATCGTTCTCTCCTTTCCTTCCTCGTTCTATCCGTTCCTCCCTCCTTCACTCCCTCAGTGTTACTCTTCCTTCACTTCCTATATTACAGTCTGCCATCCCTCCCCTTCCTTCTTTCCCTCCCTCCTCCCTCTCCTCTCTCCTTCTCCTCCCTCTCCCTTCCTCCCTTCCCTCTCTCCTTCTCCTTCCTCTCCCCTCCTCCTTTCCCCCCTCTCCTTCTCCTTCCTCCCCCCTCCTCCCTTCCTTCCTTCCTTCCTCCCTTTATCCTTCTTTCCCTTCTTCCGTTTCAATTTCTCTCTCTCATTACTCTGTAGTACCCTTTCCCTTAGTGGTAGGTGGAGGCGACCATCATCCACTCACTTGATGTAGTGCTACCTACTTCTTCCTTAGCCTTTATCATTTTTTTTCTGTGCCTGCCCTCCTCTCTTCCTATTTCTCCCATCTTTCCTGTCACTTCTTATTGCTTTTGCTTTCCTTTACGAGTGGCTTTACATTGAGTGACAAGCCAAATGGTTTCCTGTAAGCCAAGAAACCATTTACAACGCTGGGTGGTAACCATATAACCAAACCATTCGTGCTCCCTGCGTGTCAACAAGTGGGTTGGTGGAGGATTAGTGCCCCTCCCCATAAAACAAATAACTCAAAGTCAAATGGCCACCCCTTACGGGATTATGGCGTCTGGCAATAGATAGATAAATAGACCCTTTCCCCTCCCTTCCTCCTTCCCTCTGTATATTCCTCTCTGTTTCTCTCCTCTACTCTCACTCTTCTTTCATCTCCTTCTATTACTCATTTCCGTCGATCCCTCTCTCTCTCCCTCCCTCCCTCCGTCGCTCTCTCCATCCTTCCTTCCCTACTTCAGTCCCTCAGTTACTCCTTCATCTCTCTACATTACGCTTTCCATCACTCCTTCCCTCATCCTCTTCATCTCTCTCTCTCTCTCTCTCTCTCTCTCTCTGTTACTCCCTTCCCTCCCTCCTTCTCTACTTCCTTATCTCAGTGTTATTCTCCCTCTATGACCTCCTTCCCTTCCTTCTTTTTCCCTCCGACCATCCGTTCCACCCTTCTCAAGTGTTATTCTCCCTCCTTTCGCCATCCTTATTCTCTTCTCTTCTCTCATCTCATCTATTCTTCCTTCCTCCCTCCTTCCTTCCCTCCCTCCCTCCCTCCCTCCTTCCTTCCCTCCCTCCTTTCCTTCTTTCCTCCATCTTAATTATATTCCACTTTTCATTCCCACTTACTGTTCTCTCTCCTTCCCCTCTACTAATATTTTGTCCTGTTCCGACCCTCTCTCTCTCTCTCTCTCTCTCTCTCTCTCTCTCTCTCTCTCTAATTTTGCATGTTAAGTTCCCTGCATCCTTCTCGAATTTTCCGTCTTCCCTCTCTCTCTCTCTCTCTCTCTCTCTCTCTCTCTCTCTCTCCAGGGAAATGAATTCTTTACGTCTCTAAAATCCCAATCTGTGTGTGTGTGTGTGTGTGTGTGTGTGTGTGTGTGTGTGTGTGTGTGTGTGTGTGTGTGTGTGTGTCCCTTGTTGGTACTCTCCCTTCTATTTTCTTCTCTTTCTCTTCTTTCACATCCTCCCTTCCTCTTCTGACAGCTTCCTTCCTCTAGTTCTAATTATCAGTTTCTTTCACATTTCGTCTCATTCTTAGTTTTATTTTGTTTTTTATACTTATTTATTTATTTTTTAACTTTGTGCAGTCTTTCTCCATATTAATAACGATTTCTCCAACTCATTCATCCATCATCATCATCATCAACAACATTAATTTACCGTCTTTATTATCTGTCATTGTCATCATCACATCTCCATCGTTATCACCATCATCCCTGTCATCATCATTAGCATCAGTATTATGTCTGTCATCATCATCATCATCATTATCATCAACGTTAATTTACCATCTTTATTAACTCAGCCATTATCAGTATCGCATCACCATCGTTACCTTCATCATCACTATCATCATCATTGGCATCAGTATTGTATCTGTCATCATCATCATCATCATCATCATCATCATCATCATTATCATCAACGTTAATTTACCATCTTTATTAACTCAGCCATTATCAACATCGCATCACCATCGTTACCTTCATCATCACTGTCATCATCATTAGCATCAGTATTATGTCTGTCATCATCATCATCATCATCATCATCATCATCATCATCATCATCATCATCACCCTACTTCCTAGCACTGTAAATAAGACAGCACCAAACACCAGGTAAACACTAGAACAGGAGAGACAATGTACTCTTTGGCAATGCATAATGTAGTCTTCTGTCTAGGTACTCTTGTTTCCCCTCTTCACTACCTCACTTCTAATTCCACCACTTCTAGGCCGATAGTCTCTTTAGTTTGGGGAGTTTAACACTTCTTCGTGACTAGTTTATCTCTGTATACAACACATGATGTCGTTTTTAATCTACTTTTGCTGCTACAAGACCAATTTATTTATTTAGGATATGCCTCTCGTGCTTAAGTGGTTCATTAAAGCCCTATCTAACCCCTCCAATTTGAAAAGGCTACCCTGAGCTGAAAAAAAGGGGCCAGAAAATGGGTAGGAATAAATGAATAATATGTAAACATTTCCCTTAACGTATATGCAACAGTCCCTCCTCTGCCATTAAGGACAAACCGTTTTCTTTACTCCCTCATCCACACAATCCGTTTGTACTCAAGCTTGGCCTAAAATTACCATCATTTCATCTTCAATACTGAGTTTAACAAGAGAGCAGCACTAGAGTATGGTGCTAGTCACGAAGAAGTGCCATGGAAAGGATGTAGAGCCATAGTACTGTCTTATTCTTCAACGGAGCTACTTCAAATAACCTGAGGAAGGACGAAAATCTGGGCCAAGTGAAAAGTTAATAGTTTCCCCTCCCTCACACACACACACACACACACACACACACACACACACACACACACACAATAATACTTTCCCTCCCTTACATACAATAATACTTTCCCTCCCTCACACACAATATTATCTTTCCTTCTTTTTCCTTACAAATATTAATACTTTTCCTCTGATGCAGACATAGCAATAATTTTCCCTTCAGTACCTCACCCACACAAATACAAAATAATACTTAACACACACACACACACACACACACACACACACACACACACACACACACACCAATACTTTCTCCTTCCAACAAGCAGTAATATTTTACCTCCCCCACTCGCACACAATAGCTAGCACCTTTTCTTTTATTTGTCTTCCTTTACCTGTACCTACTGTATTGCTCCTCCTCCTCCTCCTCCTCCTCATCATCATCATCATCATCATCATCATCATCATTATCATCATCATCACCATCACCATCATCATCATCATCACCATCACCATCATCATCACCATCATCATCATCATCATCATTTTTATTTCATCATCATTATCATTAACTTAACCATCATCATCATCGACGCCCTCCTCCTCCTCCTCCTCCTCCTCCCCCCTTCCTCCTCCTCCTCTTCCTCCTCCTCCTCCTCCTCCTCCTCCCCCTCCTCCACCACAGTACCCTCTCCATCTTTACGGCCACGCCTGTTCCTTCTGTTACAGTATTGGCCAAAAGTTTTCATTTCTTCGCTCCCCGGCATTCCAGATTTACAACTATTGTAAACTCTTCGCGCGGTTTTCAAGTCGTATTTTTGCCTATATCTGTATTGGATGACGCTGCATCTTGTGAGGGGGATGGTGACTATTACTACCACTACAACTACTACTACTAGTACCACTACTACCACTACTACTACTACAAGTACTTCTATTGCTGCTGCTGCTGCTGCTGCTACTACTACTACTACTAATACTACTACTACTACTAATACTACTACTACTACTACTACTAACACCACCAAGTCTTCTTCTTTTCTTCTTCTTTTCCTCCTCCTCCTTCTCCTCCTCTTCTTGCGGTACCTTAATTTTTACATCATCCCCTGGTGGTGGTGAGGGACGCCTTCACGCGATGGCACCGGGCAACTCTACCGTCTAGTTATACAGGCGTCCTTCATCTTAACGCTGGGAGGATCGGTGACCAAGTTTGATCTTTCTCTCTCCTTGCTGTCTGCATTGTGTGATGTGGGATGCAGGCTAATCAAACACTCCCCCCCCCACCCGGTTTCCCTTTCCCCTCCCCTCCCTCCTCTCCTGTCCGCTCCACTCTCCTCCCCTCCATTCCTTCCCATCCCCTCCCTCCCTATCCTTCCCTCCCCTCCCCTCCCCTCCTCTCCCCTCCCTTCCTTCCCTTCCTTCCCCTCCCATCCCCTCCCTCTCTTCCCTTCCGTCCCCTTCCCCTCCCCTCCCCTTCCCTTCCCTCCCCTCCCCTCCCCTCCCTTCCCTCCCTTCACCTCCCCTCCCCTCCCCTCTCGTTCCCCGTCTCCCCTGTCATTCACCAAAATACATGCAACAGATTTCTTTCGCTATCAGAGAAATATTTTAATGACACGAGAAATATAATAATAAATTTTGGGGGATTTGGTAATGGATAAACGTGAATTCAGACTTATGGTAATTTAGCCTGGAACCCCCCTACCCCCCTTCCAAAGCGCTGGGTACGGCTCCTGGGACTATACCCGTTTTACTCTAACTTGGCCTAAAACTGCCCTCTCTCCATCTACAACGCTGAATTTTAACGATAAACACTATAATACTCGGTCAGTCACGAAGAAGTGCTATGGCAATCATGTAGAACTATAGTATTATTCTATTCTGCTGTCATAATAAGTGAAATTAGAAGCAGAAGGACGAAAATCTGGGCCAGGTTGAGATAGAAACAGTATCGTTCATTCAAGTTTTTTTTTTTTTTTTTTATGCAAGGAAGAAGGAACCAAAGGCCAGGAGACCGCAAATTGTTCCCTCAAAAAAAAAGAAAAAAGGTAACATTGATGCTTCCAGTTTTAATAATACTACAATGAATATTTTTATCCCTGCTCATTAACAATCCTTTATCCTTTGCTTTGCCCTACAGTGGTCCTTACCTTGCCTCACTGAATCTCTCTCTTCTTCTAACCACCTCATTGTACACTTTTTACACTCACTCGACGTAAAATTGCCATCTCTCCGTCTTGAACTGCAAATTGTAGTAATACCTGGTAGATTAACACAAGAATATGAAGCTAGTCACGAAGAAGTGTTATGAAGGGATGCAGAGCTGTAGTAGTCTTTCTTTTTAACAGTAAAATACGAAACTAGTCACGAATAAGTGCTATGAAGGGATGCAGAGCTGTAGTAGCCTTTCTTTTTAACAGTAAAATACGAAACTAGTCACGAATAAGTGCTATGAAAGGGATGCAGAGCTGTAGTATTGTCTTTTTCTGCCACTGAGCTACGTGAAATAAACTACAGGTGGATGATGGGACCGAATTACGAGAAAAAAAAAGAACAATATCACGCTCTTTCCTGGCCAGACCTTCACTCCTTCACTGTTCAAAATAACCATATACCTCAAACTGTTCACTTCTATGTTCTCAGCCTCATTATCTCTCTTGTCACTTTCCTCGCGTACATATTATTTCCCCACCATCCTTCCAAGTAACTCAAACACTGGTAATATTAATTTCACTCCATTGCCCCTGTAGTAGTTGCTGGCGACCATCATCCACTCATTGGTGTAGTGCTGCCTACTTCTTTCATAACCTTTACCATTTCTTGCTGTCTGCCTTCCTCTCTTCCTGTTTCTCCCATCCTTCCCATCGCTTTTTATTACTATTCATTGCACATCAGTTGACTCTACAGTGAATGACAAACCAAATAGTTTCCTGTTACGCGGAAAATCGTTTACAGTGCTGGGTGGTAACCATGTAACTAAATAACGGGATGGTGTGAAGCCTACTATGGTGCCCCTGTTAACCTGGGTGGAGAGACGCAAATATGGCATCCATCCGGGTACCAAATCTCCACACCCTTCCCTGCGCCTTGCTGTGGCAATGTGCTGTCTACCGCAAGGGAAGATTGGTTCACTGCATGGGACAGATCTGCAGGGGCGGTTGCTTGTCTGTGGTCGATGGGTCTGCTCGGCAAGACAGACCAGGGTTACTCAACAACAGCAATTCCAGTGCCCTTGTGGTCGAACTTGCGCCCTCAGGCATCGTGCACGTTTTACTGCTGCACGTTAGTGTCTCAATAAGCATAGTATCGTGTAACATTTTATATTTCCCAAATTACACTCCCATTTCTTTATACTGTTTTCAGTATTCCAACCCTTTTCTTCCTTCCAGCAGCCTACACCTGCATGCAGATCAGGCTCCATTCTGCGAAATGTTATGTGATCAGAGTACTGATGGCCGATTGGTTAGAGAGATTTGCTGTTTGAAACAAAGTGAGTTCGATTCCAGGATGAAGCAGGGAAAAAACTGATGAATTCCTTATAAAGCAAAAGTTACTGCTCCTCAACAATACGCACCAAAATTTCATAAAAACACTTGCCGCAATACCAGTCCACCAGTCCTGAATGAGACACTCCTGGCTTGTTGTTAATGTGGACGGTGCGTATTAGAGTCGTGATGGGGACATGTGAAGGTTTGTGGCGCGCGCACATACACACACACACACACACACACACACACACACACACACACACACACACACACACACACACACACACATTCTCCATACTCAAGCCATTTATCTCTCTCCTACCAATTCTTAACCCTCATATTAACCAAACTTCTTTATCTCTTTAATCTGTATTGTATTCTCTTATCTCTTTTCCTTTCCCCTCAACTGCATTTTTCTTATCGTCCTTGCCTCCCTCCTGCCCTTTATCTCTGGTACATAATCTTCTCTATTATATTCTCCCCTGTAATTGCACTGCCTTCCCCTCTCCTTAAGCGTTGTATTTTTCTCTTCTTGTTCCACTCCGCCCAACCTCTTCTACCATGACACACGCACGCACGCACGCTCTCTCTCTCTCTCTCTCTCTCTCTCTCTCACACACACACACACACACACACACACACACACACACACACACACACACACACACACACACACACACACACACACGTTTATTTTTTTTCGTCTATTTTGCTTGAACAATACTCACAATTTTCACGCACACAGGCGCAAACTCTCTCTGTTTTTCCTGCACAAACTTCTCTCTCTCTCTCTCTCTCTCTCTCTCTCTCTAAGTCAAAGTGCTAGAGTCACAATACTTCATCTGAATAATCTGCAGTTTTACCCAGACTCCAGATTTTGGCAGAATCGTGGAGAGAGAGAGAGAGAGAGAGAGAGAGAGAGAGAGAGTCACTGGTGTACTTTATCCTGCCTATCCCCGTCCGTCTCTGTCACACATTTGCAAGATCGGAATTTGGGTGTGGGTACGAAGTGATGCTGAGTTTGCTCTCTCTCTCTCTCTCTCTCTCTCTCTCTCTCTCTCAAGGTGTTTTTGTTCCCTCGTATCTCCTCTGTCTGTCTGTCTGTTTGTCTTTGTCTGTCTTTTTGCCTGACGATGGATTTGTTCCTCCGTGTCTCCTTTTTCTGTCTGTGTCTGTCTGTCTGTCTGTCTGTCTATCTGTCTGTCTGTCTGTCTGTCTGTCTGTCTGTCTGTCTCTCTCTCTCTCTCTCTCTCTCCTCTCTGTCACTATGCTGTCTGTTTAGCATACAAGGAGCGATATTCCCCTCAAAAGGACTGTCATTCAAAGTTAAGTGATACCACTACCCAGAAATGGTTACACACACACACACACACACACACACACACACACACACACACACACACACACACACACACACACACACACACACACACACAGGAAAATAAAACTCAGCCCTATCCCCTGCACTACACTTCTCAAAGGTGTACATACGACATCTGGTGCTCACAGTAATATTAAATCATTCTAATTCTGTACCACCATAACCTTCATAAATAACGTACAAAATCTTATTAACCGGCCGTAACCAAAAATTATATCGCTTAGGAAGAGGTGCTAGGGAGCCTCCTTAAGCGACGAAAATACGGGTCTAAGATTTATGGTTCTTATCTATTTTCTTGAGACACCTTACAGTCTCTCATAATATATTTCCAGGCTCATCTGAACGTGAACCCGGTGGACTCCTGACTGAAGCTGCTGTTCCTTCTCATGTCACCATCCTTCTTTCAGGGGACAGGGAAGGATTTCAGGGAAGTTTCTATTACCGGGCAGCTCCACCGCCTGTCAAATTGGTGCTACCACGTGAAGGCGTCCCTCTCCATCACAATCCCCTTCGTTCTTCCATTAAAATCACCTCTGTTATTTTTCTTTCGAGCAGGGCACTCAGGGATGCATTGATAAACACATCCACCTTGCAACTGTGAGGACCCAGATCAGTTCACGCACCGATCACACCACTGGACAAAGGTGGTTTCCCCCTTGCCTCAGTTCACGAAGCATTGCCTTTAAGGACTTGGCTGTAACACTGATGTACTGTGGGTGGTATTCAAGGGGAGAACTAGGGTATACCAACGATTGTATGTCTGTCCAAGTGACCATCGTGTATTTTGTGAGGGACGTGGTGGCCGAGTTGGTAGGGAGGTGGACTGCTGTATTACTGGACGCTAGTTCGAATCCCGACTGGGGTATGGAAAGTTTAGGAATATGACTTTCGTTACTCTAGACTTTACTGATATGCCGTAAGACCCTCCTTCGTATCATATAACACCCTTGCTGATTTCACTACACCAGTCCTGTATGAGACACCCCTACCTTGTATTCAGTATGGACGGTGAGTATTTGCGCTGAAGTGGTGACATGTGAAGGTGTGTGGTACGTAAGACGACTGCCTTGAATGGACCAGTAAAAAAAATATAAGCCTACTCTCTCTCTCTCTCTCTCTCTCTCTCGCTGTCTCTCTCTCTCTCGCTCTCTCTCTCTCTCAGATATATGGATGGATGCATTCTGTCTATGTATGGATGGATGGAATTACTGTATATGCCTATCTCTCTCTCTCTCTCTCTCCACCAACTCGTTACTCTCGATGCTGTCATACTTTTTTCGTCCAAGTCCACCCTCTTGTTCCGTGCCAGTCATCTCTTTCAAACTTTCCTGCGCCTTCCCTCACCCTTTCTTCCCAAAAGTTTCCTCAATATTCTCTCTCTCTCTCTCTCTCTCTCTCTCTCTCTCTCTCTCTCTCCGTATGTATGTATGTATATATGTATGTATGGATGGATGGATGGATCTGTCTATCTGCCTGTCTGTCTCACACACACACATACACACACACACACACACACACACACACACACACACACAGCATTCCCACACACACACACACACACACACACACACACACACACAGCATTCCCACCCACACCCACACACCCATACCATCCCACACCCACCCACGTACACAATGATTCACAATAAACCAATTCTCGCTGGAACAAAAAGCTAATTGAATTCCACCTAAAAAGAAAAAGGAGGAAAGCAAAAACGAAAACATTTAACCCAGTTTCGTCGTCCACTGAAAAAACTGCGGGCGGTCACAAGCAAAAATATATGTAGTTTCACTGGTGTCGCATTTCTGTTTCACCGAGATGAGCAGCCAGTTTCGGTTCATACCTTGTTTCAGTTCGTTGATGTGTTGCAGAGCATTCTTTTTCTTCTGTCTACCTACCTGCCTACCTACCTTCCTACCCTCTAATCTATGTATCTGTCTGTCTATCAGTCTGTCTACCTATCTGTCTCTCTGTCTATCCATCTTTCTCTATCTCAGTATCTATCTTGCAGTGTTTATATCCTTCCAGGCCAATCTGTAAGAGGAATATAAGAACTTTGGAAAATAGATTAACTTCTTTATTGACCCTTAATATAGTAATTGGTAGAAGGTTGATATTTTAAGTGGCATAGGGGGTAATGTTGCATCTTTTCAGTAGAAATTTATTTCGCATATTATACCATGATATTCTCTTACATATACCTTTTTTTTTTATTATTGAAGTGGTTGAACTACGCAACGTACTGTAACCACCAAATATCCGGTCGTCCTTTCAGCTTCTTTCTCCATGGACTCGAAAAGTAAGACTTGTAAAACTACAGCACTTTACTCTTATAAACACTTATCCACAGCTGAATAAACTCATAAGTGTTGGTTGCTGTAGAATTACTTAAATGAAGTTTCGAGCCACATGGGCAGAAAGGCTGGGGAGGCGGCAGAACATATGGTGCCGACTATAAGTAGATAAAAAACTTTGACAGGTAAGACAAATCGCTGAGGAAAAGGCGCAACGATATGTCTCCCACGCTAACAAGAAATACGATTATAACCTGTCGGCAGTTTTCTCCTTCTTATGAGGGCAAACTTCTTTACTTCAAATTTTGCTTGTAGGCACCTTTAACGTACAGGCAATCTGCGTTGTTCATTTGCTTATAACAAATCCTAAAACGCGTCCTCACCAAATGCGTGCTGGCTCGGACCAATGCGTGAGGGAGCCTTATATCACTTTAACCCATACACACGGCCCCACTGGATGCGGGCGGGTGCGGCGAGAACTTCTATAGGTTACAGTGATAAACAACTCCAGCCCGTACCAGCAAGAGTTTGGTGCGGACGTCAGTTAACTCAGTCGATTATCACTCCATCTGACTTTGCATTTTCAGTCATTTTATACCAGCAGGCAGTATTCTTTATAATGCAGAAATCTGTTCCATAATATTATATCTTCTTCTATACAACTTGTGTGTGTATGTGCTGATATTACATTATCTTGTACTTGCATAACTGGTACACTTTTGTCTTTATGTTGGGATCTAATTCGATATGTTAATAAAAACTAATATATCAGTCTAATGTCATGTGCTCGCTCGCTTTACTTTCCTTTTTTTCCCGACTCTCATCGTGAAATTATTCCATTAAATTTGCCTCACAAGCTGGTGTCGTTCCAACCTCTCATATTTTCCCTCCTCATTACCTTCATCTCCCTTATTACATCACACTGCTGTCCATTTCCCAGCTCGTTTAATCTCACCCCAGATCATCATCTTCCTTATCTCATCAGGGCTTCCTCGTCCCGCACTGTCCCTTATCATATCTCCTTTGTTGTATGAATTATATCTTAATGACCTAATTACATTTTTTCATATCTCCCCACATCTCTCCTTCCGTGGGTGAGAGGGACGCCTTCACGTGGTGGCACTGATATTACCTCGCGGCTTCACTGCCCCCCTTATACAAATGTCCTTCAACTTCTTTTCCTATCGCCCTTAAGGAGGATGTGGACACCAAGAGATGGGACCTTCAGCCTGCAGTCCACTGGGTTCACGTTACAGATGAACCTGGGGTTACAACAACAATAACAACAGCAACCACTACTACTACTACTACTACTATTACTACTACTGCTATTACTACTACTACTATTATCATCATTATTATTATTATTATTATTATTATTACAAAACATCAACTACAGCAAAACGCATTCATTCATCGCGTCTCACCAACCTCAGATTAAATGTACCAACTATACTCTGTTCACTTTGACTAGGCGTAAAATTGCAGGTCTTTCCCTCTTCATTGTTGAGCGGGAGCCAGAGATTAACACCAGTACACTACGCTAATCACGAAGAAGCTCTCTGAGAAGTATGTAAGCAGTAGTATCCTCTTATTCTACCACTAAGCTATGGGGAAATGGCCACAGAAAGACAAAAATATTCCATCCATCCATTGCCAGACGCCATGTATCCCAAACGGGGTGGTCAAGGGCTTAGAGTTAATTGTTTTACAGGGAGGGGGCACTAATCCTCCACCAACCCCACTTGACACGTAGGGATGCCAACAGCATCTGGTGTTCCCAGGCGGTCACCCATCCAAGTACTAACCAGACCCAACGTTGCTTAACTTCGCTGATCGGACGGGAAGTTTGCTTGCTCATAGAACATACCCACAAACTCAAAAAATGGAATGAGGTAAGACACGCACACAGTAGGAAGCAGCAGTTGAAACGCCAGGTACAGTCGCGTTCATGAGTCTCGACACACATGTAGTCGTGTTGTCTATTGTTGTGTCCACCGCTGATAAGATGTTCAGCTGTTTCACTTGCCACCCGACCAGATTATGTCCAGTGTATCAGGCAGTAAGCGCAAACGTTCCATATTCCAAAAGCAGTGAGCACTACAATAGACAGCACGCCCACATGTGTATCGGGACTCATGAAAGCGACTGTACATCTGACTTGAAGGGAAAAGCTTAATCTCGTTCGTAGTCCTCTATTCCCCCATTCAAGAATAGAGAGGGGATTGAGGGACATTTATTTCAACGGGCAGCTCCACCACCCGGTCATATCGGTGCCACCACATGAAGGCGCCCCTCTTCAGCACCGGAGCAATGGATACCACAAACGTACAAAATTCTGCTTTGATAACTCATAAGCAATTTTCCTTCTTATCAATTCGGGAGTTGATTTTAACAATTATTTTACATTCCCAGTTTCATTTCTTTTTTTTTATATAACTAAGCAGCCCAACTGACTGGTTGTACAAATGCCCTTCAACCCCCTCTCAGCCCCTCCAAAATAAGTGAGGAGGTGTGAGTTGGAGATCGGGCAGTCTGATGGTGGACGACAGAATAACATGGAGGCAACTCGTTTCTGGACACCCCTTCCGGGATTAAGTTTACCTGTAACCAGATAGATGGACAGATATACATGGATAGCCAAAGATGAATGGATAGATAGGCAGACAGATGGATAGACATAGGAACATAGATATATAAATGGACAGACAGACAAACAAACAGACAGATATAGATAAATAAATTGGCAGATAGTTTCCTCAGAATAATCTTTCAGTCGATCACTACTTTCACATCGCCTTCCTTTTTTCCCTTTCTTTTTTTTTCTTTTTTACATCCACTCACCTTATATCCTTACTCTCTCATCTTTCTCCAGCATAGTCATGTTCAGTATCCCGTAACTCTTTCCTCACCAAATTTTATCGCCTCTCCCTTCCTCTTTCTGCTTCCATTCTCACATCCACTTCCACCTTCACAGCTAACTTTTATATCAGGCTCATCGTTCCCCTTCCTCGGTATTTTCTCACTGGACCCTCAGCACCATTTTTATAGGTCTTTCTCATAGAAGTTTTCCTCTCAGTTTATGCTTTCCTTACCCTTCCTGCCCTCAACACCTCAACTTTGTTCATTCACATCCTCCCACTTCCTCAAAATGTCGCACCTCTTTCTTCCTTTCTATTGCTTTTGTACCTTAATCTGGTCCAATTTTTTGTCCTTTTGTGAGTTATTTCATATAATTTAATGGCAAAATAAGGCAAATGCACTTCTTCGTGACCAGCACCATATTCTAGTTTAAATATCTTGTTACAGCTCAGCATGCAATATGAGAAGATAGCAATTTCAGGCCAAGTTAGAATAAAAAAGGACAAAGCTTCATTATATTTCCATTCCTTCACTCTTTTTTTCACCTTTCTCAAAAAAATTTCTCTGCTCTCCCCCTCACGTCAGTATAATTTAGTATACACTCTCACATTCCTTCCCCCTCCGTAATAATCGTCTAGGTGTTTATTTACAGGACTTTAAATCATTTTCTGCATAGCTTATATTCCAAACATGGCTTAATTTTTCTAGGCTTCTTCTACTTAGATCCTTTTCACCTCCTACTGTCTCACCTTCTTCCCTCATCATCTAATATACTATAGCACTAGCCGTGTGTGTGTGTGTGTGTGTGTGTGTGTGTGTGTGTGTGTGTGTGTGTGTGTGTGTGTGTGTGTGTGTGTGTGTGTGTGTGTGTGTGTGTGTGTGTGTGTGTGTGTGTGTGTGTGTGTGTGTGTGTGTGTGTATTTTGGGCGGCCGAAACTACACATTCAGATCACACTAATATTGGCACAAAAATCGCAAAAAATTCGCTGATGTGAAAAAACTTGGTCCCATCACGATTGAAAAACTTTTACTATACAGTATTTAATGAGCGATCACATTTTGACCAAAAAACGCCACTCCCGGCGCCCGGCATAGGATCTCCGTAGAATTTTTTGCCCACAGCTATAACTAAAATATATTATAACAGTGCGAGAGCCCTCCGCATGAGCAAGTGCGATGGGCCTGCAGGGCCCACGAGCACTTGTTAACGTCTATAATTCCAAACCCGTTACCACGCCACGTCATCACAATATCACCACCATCATATCATCACTACTTTTTCCACGGACCACCGTCATCATATCACCATCACCTTGCTTCCTTGATTATCACCACCACCATCACACCACAATCACCACACCACCATCACCACACCACAATCACCACAACCCACCACTGTCACTACCATTTTTCCTTATTTATTACCACGTTCACCACACCACTGTAACCACACCACCACCAGCACCACACTTCCCACTCGCCCCCACCACTCTCCCCAAATCACCACCACCACACTCTCTTAATTATCACCACAATCACCATACTACCATCATCACCAGTCTTTCCTAATTATCACTACTGTCGCTAATCCATTATGCTCTTTTCGCCACAACCTTGGCCTATGACCTCCAGTCAAAAATATTAGACACAATGAACACAATGTGTTCAGGCATTGCTAAATAAACGAATCGTAATCAGACTCTACTTTGTTTAGTTTTCTTGGAAATAACGACTATGCAGGCTTCGATCCGTGTGTGTGTGTGTGTGTGTGTGTGTGTGTGTGTGTGTGTGTGTGTGTGTGTGTGTGTGTGTGTGTGTGTGTGTGTGTGTGTGTGTGTGTGTGTGTGTGTGTGTGTGTGTGTGTGTGTGTGTGTGTGTGTGTGTGTGTGTGTGTGTGTGTGTGTGTGTGTGTGTGTGTGTGTGTGTGTGTGTGTGTGTGTGTGTGTGCAAGCACAACCACCAGCACCAAACCACCAGTACCATCATTCTTCCACCATGACCCAACCACAACATACCATTACTGCCACCGTCATACAACTTGTTACCACCGTTGTGCCACATATTACCACCATCCTACCACCTATTACAACCATCCTATCACCATCACCCTGCCTGCCCACCGTCTAACTACATGTATCGCAGTTTTCTTCCCTGCAGGCGGACGTACAGCGATGCGGGGTGCCTGGCGGGGCGGGGTGAGGTGAGCCACGACCTTCAGCCCCTCTCACCCCCCACGCCATACACGCAAGACCAGCAGGACTCAAGGTAACGCACATTTGTTATCCTTACACACAGTGCAAACGCTAACAAGGTGTCTACACGTGATGGTGCTGTGTACTGAGAGAGAAATAAGTAACTTCCCAATCTGTGACGAATACATATAGGAAAAATTAAACAATCTGAAACATGCACCAGTAGAGGTAGGTTTTCATTGTATTTTGCCCATTGTAAATGTTCTTCAGACGGAACTGGGAAGATAGTTATTTCTTTGACTGTACGCTGAATGGAGGGTCTTAGCTACAGTGTCTACCTAGGAACCTAACATCCTCATATTTCCCTACACCTCATCATGGAAGGAACCTGGTGAGGTACTCTTTACCACAAGGGGACGCCGGATCCCTACACAGACAGTACTGTACCTGTAGGACTGCCTCACAGAAGTGGTTGCTTACCTTTGGTCAACAGGTCTGGTCGTCCAGACAGATCGGAGTTAAGCAACAACAACAATATTCGGTGTATCCTAGGTAGCTGTGGAAATTTCTTAACACCTTCCTTAGCGATTTATTCTTCACATTAAAACTCAATGTCGTGTTCTGTATTATTAAAACAACTTACAGTATATCGATAATAAGGCGATATAAATACCAGAGAAAAGACTGTCTTAGTGTAATATACAAAATAAATCACAAATGAAGAACTGCCACGAAGCTTCCTGTGTCACTAGAAATACAACTTATTCTATTGTACAGCAGCGCTGCATGTTTGTTAAAACTCATTAGCACTCAGCACCATAATGTCTACACCTACTGCATTCCCTTATCATTCTTTCTTTCTCTCTTTTCTTTCTTCCAATCAGTTTTCAGTTTGGCATAATTCCTTTATTTCTTCACTAATTCACATCAAACATGACAGATATTCTTCAGGCAAATACCCTCAGATATTATTTTCTGCGTTTTTATAGAGGCATTGAAAAGGGGATTATATATATTTTTTTATTTTAGGGATTTTGAAGGGAGTAAATAGGGTCAAAGTTAAAATCACACATACCCATAAATTTAGGGATCTTATGTTCTTGTATGTCATACCACGTTGAGTACACCGCTTCCCGTCCGATCAGCGAAGTTAAGCAACGTTGGGTCTGGTTAGTACTTGGATGGGTGACCGCCTGGGAACACCAGATGCTGTTGGCATCCCTACGTGTCAAGTGGGGTTGGTGGAGGATTAGTGCCCCTCCCTGTAAAACAATTAACTCTAAGCCCTTGGCCACCCCGTTTGGGATACATGGCGTCCGGCAATGAATGAATGAAAAAAAATGTTCAAAAATCATTATGGCCATTTGCACTAGAGTAGGTCAGTGTATTGCAGTTGTGTGGAGACCATCTTGCATTCCCCTGGGCCTGCTGGTAATATTTCTTCTCTCTCTCTCTCTCTCTCTCACACACACACACACACACACACACACACACACACACACACACACACACACACACACACACAAATACCAACAAGACCGACAAGTGAGTTTTTAGTGGAGCGCCATTTACAAACTCGCCCCCTCCCTTCCCCCCCCCTCTCTCTCTCTCTCTCACACACACACACACACACACACACACACACACACACACACACACATACCGACAAGACCGACAAGTGAGTTTTTAGTGGAGCGCCATGTACAAACTCCCCCCCTCCTCTCTCTCTCTCTCTCTCTCTCTCTCTCTCTCTCTCTCTCTGATCTTAGTGCGGAAGTTGGGGATGAGTCGTGGGAGAATAAGAAACGAAATTAGAACGCTCATTAGACAAGAAACATGAAAAATACTCTGCTCCCCCCCTGTCTGTCTGTCTGTCTGTCTGTCTGTCTCTCTCTCTCTCTCTCTCTCTCTCTCTGTCTCTGTCTCTGTCTCTCTCTCTCTCTCTCTCTCTGTCTCTCTCTGTCTCTCTCTCTCTCTCTCTCTGTCTCTCTCTTTCTGTCTGTCTCTCTCTAGACACCATGACCTGTACCCTCTTGTGCTCAGGAGATTTGGACACGATTCTCAGCAGTTAAAAAACCTCCCTAACACCTCTTCCTAGGCGATTTATTTTGCTTATTACACCTTTTCATCTAATTACCCTTTTCATTGTTATACGAATCATTCTAACATGGCCATACTCTGCATAAAGAACGTACAAAAGGATATCAACCAGCCATATTCAAAAATAAATTGCTAAGGAAGAGGTGTTAAGGGACCTTCTTTATCCAAGGATATGCTTGTCATGGTTGATTTTTTTCCCTTAGCGGTTATATCTTATCTCATACTCTCTTTAATCTCTTATATCTTGGACATTCTCTTTTCTATTTTCTTTTTGCAATCCAACAAAACTTTAATTCAAATCAAGATAGGTTTTTCGATTGGTGTCGATGTATTGCTGCTCTCGGGTGTCTGCCCTTGCCTCTCCTCCCTCCATTCCTTCCTTCCTCTTCTGTCTTTCTTTCCTTCATTCTTTCCTCTTCCTTCTGCCTGTGGGTGACTCTACACTGAGTGACTAGACAAATGTTTCCTGTACACCAGGAAACCATTTACTACGCTGGGTGGTAACCATATAACCAAATTATGGCGCCTGGTGGTTTAGTGGGTAATTACTGCTCTCCAATGGGATTGAGCCGGTGAAGGTTTATATCCAAGGGGTGGTTGGGGTTTATTGCTCACGTAATGCCACTCAGGGATGAGTGAGGCTGGTCACTCTCATCTTAAATGTCAGGACCAACTTGCCTAACCCAGGGCTCTTACGCTCCTCATGGGGCAACGTAAGATTGGATGATGGATGGATGGTATATAATTGTCTTAATCAAAGCCATCACTAATAGACTTCCTTCCTGCAGTATGGACAGTTATGTATAAATATCATACAACACGATAGGTGCCACTGAGTCATAGGTGTTGAAGTGGGAATATGAGCTAAAGCGATGATGACATTGATGATGATGGTGATGATGATGATGATGATGATGAACTGCCATATTAAGAAGTGATGCCAGGATTCCGGTGGATGTGATGATGTGTGAATGAGTGTGTGGACTATTTGACTGGGTGTGCTGTTGATCGTTCTTCCCCCTTGTATGTCTTCCCTTTCCTTGTTTATGGATCCTGCCTCACCACATCCTTCGGTGGAGTGATGATGATGATGATGACGACGACGATGATGATGATGATGATGATGATGATGATGATACTGATGATGATGATGATGATGATGATGACGATGATGATGATGATGACGACGACGATGATAATGATCATGATGATGGCGATGATGATGATGATGACACACCGAATCACTACGGTCGTCATAGTTTTTTTTTTTTTTCTTATTATAATTATGTTTTTTTTTTTTTTTTTTTGTAGGCCCAGCTCTGACCATAGGAATCTTTCAATTACCTCTTGCTTGGGGTTTATTTAGCTATTGCATATCGTTATTACACCCGCGTTTGCCATGCGAGAGGACGCTATATTTTGCTGTGTGTGTGTGTGTGTGTGTGTGTGTGTGTGTGTGTGTGTGTGTGAACAAAAATGTTTTTCATCCGGTGTCAGTCAGACTTGGTGGAAGAGTTGAGGACTAGCCAAGAGTTTACCTAATGAGTTTACAATCAACAAATCAAAGACCCAGTTCACAGGGCTAGGTAAAAATCTGACTTAGGAAGATCAACTTAGACAGTTCTTATCCGGTTTAGACCAAACTTTGTGAAAGGGTTGAGGATACAGCAAGAACGAAGGTATTCCATTTTGAGAATTAGTCAAAGGTCAGGGCCACAGGGCAAGGTCAAAGTTCAACTCGGGTGTTTGTGTGTGAACCCAGCACACGACCTTGGCCCGTATTCTCGTCGGGTAAGGATGCTTCGTAACACCTCTCCTTTAGCGATTTATTTTTGGATATGACAGGTTAATACCCTTTTGCGCGTTATTGATGGAAAATATGGCGATGTTTGAAGGACTTATGCAACAGAAAAGGAGAGTAAGATATAAGAAATAATATAAATCACTTAGGAAAAGGTGTTAGGGAGTTCGTTTAACCGATGAGATGGTGCCGCCTGAGCCCACTAGAAAACCAGGCGTAGTTATAGACCCCAGAAGAAGCCTGTGAGGGGAGCGGCTCTATATATACACTGGATAATACCGGAGACGAAGGAGGCTAGTAAATACACACGCACACAGCAGGGTTAATGAGCGGCTTACATAAACAACAACTTAACTACCGCCTCTTATTACCGCAGCGATGTAAGTTCCCGGTGATTGTGGAGAAATAGATGACGTATGGCTTGGCCTGGCAATAAATAGCCTCAGAATTCTACACTCCAATTTTAAAAACCATTCAGTGGGGTTTAATGTCGGTGGTGTGTCTCACGGCCATATACTTAAACACTAAATCGCCAAGGGAAAGGCAGCCTTCCCCCAGTGTTTTATGATAACTTCTGAAACAGCGGGACTATTGTTACTACTACTACTACTACTACTACTACTACTACTACTACTATTATCATTACTATTATTTTCTTTTCGCCTATTAATACTAGGGGCCAAGGTCATTAAAAAAAAGATTTCTGATTTTATATAATATTATTTTCTATATTTACAGCTTTTTTTTTTTTTTTTTTTGAAAATCACATACGAAAAACCTAATCTAAGTTCCCATAACTTCTAGAAACACGACAAATCGCTACCCTATGCTTTTATTTTGTAACTGATGGGAGAATTTTGCTGACTTCTTGGCTTTGATTCCTTTTTCCTTGCATTAAAGAAAAAAAAAATGAAAACTAAAACAGACCAATAGGCAAACTTATCTAAGAGTTATTTTAGGCATCGTTCCCTGCTGTCCAAACTCCCTTGCTATGGACTAACGTCTTTTGTTCCTTTGATTTCTTCTTATCTTAGTGACAGGAAAATAAGAGTAATAGTAGATGATGTATATTCGAATCTCCACTCAATTAACGCCGGCGTGCCGCAGGGATCAGTTCTGGCGCCAACCCTATTTCTGGTTCATATTAATGATCTCTTATCTGTCACTCACAATCCCGTTCACTCATATGCAGATGACTCAACACTACATAGTTCATTCACACTCAGACATCCATTTACAAAGTCTAATATCTCTACCTCTCAACTCAGTACAGCCATCTCCACAAATCAAGATCTAGCTACAATCAGTGAATGGGGACAAAACAACCTTGTCTCTTTTAATGCTAGTAAAACTAAATATATACAGTTTACTAATAGACAGATATTGCCAGATTCGTACATTACCTTCAGTGCTACCAATATTCCCATCTCCAAAAGTATTGAAATTCTTGGTGTCTCACTTAACAGTGCCCTTAGCTGGACCTCTCATGTCAGATCACTTGCTAAGGCCGCCTCGAAGAAACTTGGATTATTGTACAGAGTCCGTAACTTCTTCGCCGATGAGCAGTTAGCTATAATTTATAAGAGTCATGTGCGCTCTCAGCTTGAATATTGCTCACCCTTGTGGAATGGTTGTGGAGAGGTTGCATTAAGACAACTAGACAAAATTCAGAATAAAGCTGCTAGAATCATTAACAACCCTGCCATTACATATAAACTACCTCCCCTGCAAGTAAGAAGGAATGTTGCCTCCCTTGCATTATTTTACAGATATTTTTTTGGCAAGTGCTCAGACGAGGTTGCGTCCATGGTGCCACCTCTCCATGCCTTCCCTCGTGCTACACGGGCATCTGGTAGCGCTCATGACTGGAATGTCACTCAACCATATTGCAGAACTTCTGCCTATCAGAATTCTTTCATTCCCCGAACTGCATCTCTCTGGAACTCGCTTCCCCAGAGTTGTTTTCCTCCAAATTTCAACCCACAACTGTTCAAGTCTAACTGTTACAGATATTTTATGAATGGAGGACACCGGTAATCTGGTGTATGGATTATTTTTTTTCCCCCATTTGTTTTTCCTTCCTCCGTTCTGTTATTAAAAAAAAAAAAAAAAATGGAACATGTCTGGGCTCTCAGTATAATTCCCGGGAACAGTTTTTGATGTTAAGATGCACGTTGACAAAATAATCACAGGCCTTCTATAATCATCAGACGGACATGTGGGGCTTGTGGAAAGGTTGGGTGGGAGAGAGAGAGAGAGAGAGATTGGAGCTTGATTACTTGATTTTCTTAAACGCTGGAGTAAAAAAAAAAAGAAAAGAAATAAGAAAAGAAAACTCTCAAGATGGGTTCCGTGTAGCCAGAAATGTTAGAGAAAATAAAGAAAATCTCTAACCTCTCTGTCTGTCTGTCTGTCTGTCTCTATCTCTGTCTCTCTATCTCTGTCTCTCTGTCTCTCTCTCGCACCCAACCCTTATACCTGTCGCAATGTATGGGTCTTCCTTCCTCTTCGCCATACAAACCCTAACCACTTTATTGCTAGTATCTCATCCTAATATCTTTCTTGCTGTTTATCAGATTAATTTATTCAGCTTAGATAAATTAGTAAAGGAGTTAATGTAGATAATCTGACACATCCAGTTCCAAAATCCTTTATTACTTAAGATAAAGAAATAACAGATCTGGAGATGCGAAAGGAAAGCTGAATGCAAATGTGTGTGTGTGTGTGTGTGTGTGTGTGTGTGTGTGAGAGAGAGAGAGAGAGAGAGAGAGAGAGAGAGAGAGAGAGAGAGAGAGAGAGAGAGAGAGAGAGAGAGAGAGAGAGAGAGAGAGAGAGAGAGAGAGAGAGAGAGAGAGCACTTTGATGGCAAGGGACAAGGTGACATGGAGGGGATTTATTTGTGGCCAGCCCTTATGGGAATAAGACGACTAGTTATAGACAGACAGACAGACAGGCAGACGGACGGACGGACGGAGAGGCAGATAGATCGACAGATATAGATTGATGGGTAGGTAGGTAGATAGACAGACAGACAGACCGATAGATGGATAGGTAGACAAACAGATAGACAGATTAAGTGACCCAAGTGAAGGGATTAAGGGAAGAATCTTATTTTTTTACTGCTAAAATTTCGCTCACGTTCCTTACTATAGCTTCCTCACATAAGTACAATTCCCGATCTAAAAAAATATAAATCTATCTATCTATCTATTGCCAGACGCCTCAATCCAGTTTGGGGTGGCCACAAACAAATCGCCTCCAAGTCGCCCTGTCCCCCGCCATTTCACTGCCCTGCTCCCAACTCACACCCCCCTCTCTCATATACCTCTCCACCCCATCCCTCCATCTCATCCTCGGCCTCCCCCTCCCTCTTCCCCCCTCCACCTCACTCACATACACTCTCTTCGTCAGTCTTTCACCCTCCATCCTCTCCACATGGCCAAACCACCTCAGTGTGTTCCTCATAACGCTTCCTATCACATCCACATCCACACCACAACGCTCCTTTATATCGTCATTCGTCAGCCTGTCTCTCCACGTGACTCCACAGGCTTCTCTTAAATAACTCATTTCCACTGCTCTCACTCTTGACTTGTGTCCTTCCAACAATGTCCAAGCTTCACTTCCGTACGTTAGAGTTGGTATCACAATACTGTCATGTAGTAACTTTTTCACTTCCATGCTCACTTCCCTGTTTCTTATCACTGCTTTCAAAGAACCAGCAACCTTTCTTCCCTGCTGTACCCTTTCAAGCACTTCACCCTCCAAACCTCCATCCTTACTCATCACACTACCCAAGTACTTAAACGTACTCACATTTTCCAATTCCTCACCATCCAACCTCGCTGTACACTCATTAACCTCACCTCTCTCAAAATATAAATAAATAAATAAATAAATAAAAAAGTAAATATTCGATATTCCTCACTACCATGTTAGACTCTACAGTATTTTCTTTGCAGCTCAAAATCCGTCCAGTCAATATCAAGCCTGTGTAGGTGTCCTGACAAAAAGATAGACAGAATGATAGATAAGTAGATAGATACGTGTAGATAGATAGATAGATAGATAGACAGATAGAGATAGAGATAGAGAGAGAGAGAGAGAGAGAGAGAGAGAGAGAGAGAGAGAGAGAGAGAGAGAGAGAGAGAAAGAAAATACCATTATTTTTCTAACAAACTGGTAAAAAAAAAGTCTTCGAAATGTCATTAATATTTCACACAGAGTAACACAGTTTTATGTTCTGAGGACGGAAGGCTATTTTTAAGGTGAATAAAATAATTCTTTCGGTAAGGAAATAAAAGCTTCGAATTTTTTACGCCCTGAAAAGACTATTGCAAAAATTCTCGTTGTAAAGTTATAAGGAAAAAATTATGAATACAGATGGAGTCACATACTTGGCACAGTTACGTTTATAACAAACTTTTTTCTCGACAATATAATTCGCCTGTGCAGTAGTTTTGTTTCGCTTGTCACTGTTGGAGAGGGACGCCTTCATGTGGTGGCACCGATATAACCGAGGTGCCTCACTACCTGGTTATACAAGTGTCCCTCAGTTCCCTCCCCCGAAAGGAGGATGGTGATCTTCAAGAGGAGGGTATCTTTAGCCTAAAGTCCACTACTTCACGTTCAGATGAGTCTGGGGTGACTACTACTACTACTACTACTACTACTACTACTACTTACTACTACTACTGCTATGACGACGACGACGACCACGACCACGACGATCACGACGACGACGATGATGACTGCGACCACAGCCACAACTACTACTACTACAACTACTACTACTACTGTTGGTACTACTACTACTGTTGGTACTACTACTACTACTGCTGCTACTACCACCCCAGGACCAAACGACCCACATATGATGGTCATTATACCCTTCTTTTTAATTTACTATTTTTGATATCCCAACTTCATTCTCTAACACCCTCTCTCTCTCCCTCCCCACAGTCGTTCCTCCAGCGCACTCAACCTCGCCCTCAGTCAAGCCGCCTCCAACGCCTACGCCAACGCCCACCTCGCCGCCGTCACGGGAGGAGGCCAGGGACACTCATGCATAGGGGCGGCGTCTCTACTTGACCACCAGGGAGACAGGTGAGGGCGTGGGGACAGGTGAGGGCGTGGGGACAGGTGAAGAAGTGGGGACAGGTGAAGGAGTGGGGACAGGTGAAGAAGTGGGGACAGGTGAAGGAGTGGGGACAGGTGAGGGAGTGGGGACAGGTGAGGAAGAGAGGACAGGTGAGGGAGTGGGGACAGGTGAGGGAGTGGGGACAGGTGAGGGCGTGGGGACAGGTGAGGGCGTGCAGACAGGTGAGGGAGTGGGGACAGGTGAGGGCGTGGGGACTGGTGAGGGAGTGAGGACAGGTAAGGGAGTGGGGACAGGTGAGGGCTTGGGGACAAGTGAGGGCGTGGGGACAGGTGAGGGCTTGGGGACAGGTGAGGGCGTGGGGACAGGTGAGGGAGTGGGGACAGGTGAGGACGTGGGGACAGGTGAGGGAGTGGGGACAGATGAGGGAGTGGGGACAGGTGAGGGAGTGAGGACAGGTGAGGGAGGTGGACAGGTGGGGGAGTTGGGACAGGTGACGGAGTGGGGACAGGTGAGGGAGTGGAGACAGGTGAGGGAGTGGGGACAGGTGAGGGAGTGGGGACAGGTGAGGGAGTGGGGACAGGTGAGGGAGTGGGGACAGGTAAGGCAGTGGGGACAGGGTGATGAGGGTTTGCAAGTAGTAAATGAAGGTTCTGTGTAACTTGAGAGAGAGAGAGAGAGAGAGAGAGAGAGACGCAGGTTGAAACAGATCAGCATAAAAAATACAATGTCATGAAGGTCAAAGGCAATAGCGACCTGAGAACTATTCAGGGTGGTCCGTATATAGCGCTCCACTAGATGGCTCAGTCTGCCGGTGTGGGTGTGGGTTTGGGGGATTAGGAGTCAGAAATTAGTGATATAGGAAAGACTGACAACACTGACCGAGCCGTCGCAACAAGACACGAGATATCGCCTGGTGATGTATTTAGGAACATTAAAAAGAAACGGAAACGGAAATTCGGATATCTGGTTGAATAATAAATGTAGTTGATTCACTTTAACTTGGCGGAGATTATCGTCCTTTTGCAGTCTATTTCCCGTAGCTCAGCGGCAGAATGAGGATACTACGGCTGTACATTTCCATTGCACTTCTTCGTGACTAACACCATATTCTAGGGTTAATCTCGTGTTGCGTCTCCAGATTCAAAACAAAGGTGGCAGTTTTACACCCACGAGTATATCCCTTTTGCTCAAACTTGGCCTAAAATTGTCATCTCTCTCTTTTGAATGCTGAGTTTCAACAAGGAATTAACACTAGAATATGATGCTAGTCACGAGAAAGTGCCATGGAAAGGATGTAGAGCTGCAACATTGTCCTTTTCTGACACTGAACTACGAGAAATAAGCTGGAAAAGGGCGAAAATCTAGGCCAAGATAACGTGAAAAAGGTATAGTAAAAGTGAACAGAATATAACGTCGCAAGAATTAACAAACACATATATCAAAGTAGAGACATTTGAGAATACCGGAAAGGACAGAAGATATGGCATATGCAAACTGAGAATAACGTGTGAGAATAGTAGAAGGAACTGGAGAGAATGTGGAGTTAGTAAGTGTAAAATGGTATGAAACAGTACAATGTTATGAAGGATGGGAGAGACACAGAAAACAACACAGTGTCTGAGAATAGCAGTAAGTACAGTAGTAGTAGTAGTAACAGTAGAAGCAGTAGTAGTAGTAGTAGTAGCTGGAACCCAACGATTTCTGAATAAAAACCCAGTGGAGTGAAGGCTGAGGTTGCCCTGTACCTAGAACCCACTCTCATTCTTCCAGGGGACAGGGATGGGTCTGAGGGGCGTTTGTATTATCAGGCAGTTCTACCACCCGGTCACATGTGCGCTACCACGTGAAGGCATCCAGCACCAGTACAATGCAAGTAGAGGAAACAAGGAAATATGCCAGTATAGAAAATAATGTAAAGCCTCCCAAATAGTGGCGTATGGACACGTGGAAAAAAGAGGAGGGAGAAAAATACATGGGACTAGTGGAGAGTGAGCAGTTAAAAAGGATATATGAAAGAACATAACTGGCGTGCATAAAATTTTAGTACGGCAAAAGCTGGTGAAATTGGGAAGGGCGTAAAATTTGGGAGAGGAGTGCAGTGCGCATAAAGAATAAATATCATGGCTTGAAACTAAAAACCAAAAAGAATACCAAGAGAGAGTCGTGGATGTTTTTGAAAATAATGGCTAGAAACTGCAAAAACAGAGGAGGGCAAACAAAACAAAGATGATAAAAAGACAAAACAAACATGAAATAGATAAAAAGATGGAATATATATATATATATATATATATATATATATATATATATATATACGGTAGAGAGAGAGAGAGAGAGAGAGAGAGAGATTCCCGGAGATATGAGCGCCTTGTGAGAAACTCCAGGCCAAGGGTCAAGGCGCTGAAGGAACCAAGGGCTTGTTATCTGGCCCAACCACGTAGTCTCGCCCCCTCAGAGCTTCCCCTAAGGCTCTCAGATGCACCATTACCCTACACTCCAGCCAGGCCACCCCTTCAAGGCGCGCGCGCGCACACACACACACACACACACACACACACACACACACACACACACACACACACACACACACACATACAGGCGAAAAAACAAAAATACCTACACACAAACACAAGACAAACGCAAATAAATACAAAACATTATCACACAAAACAAATATAACACACACACACACACACACACACACACACACACACACACACACACACACACACACACACACACACACACATACACACACAGACATACAGGCGAAAAAACAAAAATACATACACACAAACACAAGACAAACGCAAATAAATACAAAACATTATCACACAGAACAAATATAACATACACACACACACACACACACACACACACACACACACACATGGGAGGAGGTGGAGGAAAAAGCTACAGTGGAAGGCAAGAGTTCTGATATTTTTCGTTTTCTGCTTTGCACGTGTCCTCTTCTAGCTAATATTCTTAAACTGGGGGAGGATAGGTATGCTTATCAACCCAAAGGCGGTGCTTTTTGATACGATGCGTCAGGGAGGAATGTGACGGACTTGCTGTAAGTGTGAAGGAGAGGCTGTGGAATTAATTTTTTTTTCTTTAACTGTACTTTCATGAGATAGTCAAGGTGTGTCGCTACCTGTCAGTTTATATATTGTTCAGTCTTTCACCTGTCCGTCTCTGGCTTATTCCCTTTCTTGCTTCCCCTCCTATGCCTATCTATACATCTATCTATCTATCTATCTACGGTATGTATATCACAGCGTCGGAAGTGGTGAAGAATTATCTCGACTGACGGGCCTTCCAAAATCTATATCCTTACTGAGCATGGCAATATTTCCCCCTCACATAAACTTTCCTTTGTAATAGGAAATATCCATCCAGTTGCCAAAGCACACTCGTTCTGCGTACGCTGACGAGAAATATTCAGCCCACTTTTCAGCGCCAATTCACAAACTCCGTCATATATTATTGCCTCCATGCCTGGAATATCTGGCAGTGCTGTCTGTCATCAGTGTAGGTTTTAAGGTGTGAATGATGAACGACTTAAAGCTGCCATCTCTCTCTCTCTCTCTCTCTCTCTCTCTCTCTCTCTCTCTCTCTCTCTCTCTCTCTCTCTCTCTCGTAAGTCCCTTCATGCCATTTCCCTCGGCTCTGAAAGTCTTTATGTAGGGAGGTGGAGGGATATTACCTCACACTACCCAGATAATTACAGGCTATATTATCGATTACTTTAGTGAATTACAAAGACTCGGTTACTGCAGGTTATTACACGAATGTATTTCAAAACCAGTTATTTAATATTTCTGACAAATTCTGCAGTGCATGTTAAGTATTGTAGAGCAGGATAATACTTCCCGTCTACCCCTTGTGGAAAGATCGGTAAAGGATGCTTATGTCAGTGCGCGAATTTTCTTTTGTTTATATCCAATAGTGTAAAATGTGTTTATAATGATAATTCTCAGCTATTTATAAATTAATGGAAAAGCATGATAGTAATTATACCGATTCTGTCTTCTAAGTGAAAATTAATTAAGTCTCCCTTCTTTAGTGTCAGACTTACAAACTCGCAAACCTGATTTCCCAAAATAAAAAGTGTAGATGTAGGCAATATATAAATAAATAAATAAATAAATAAAAATGTTAATTGTTTGGACATGAGGAAGCCTAATAATTTCTGTGTTCTTATTGCCTGCAGATGAGTTTATACAGCTTATTAGTGGCGTCATTCCTCTGTTGCACTTGGGTACTTTCCCCCTTTATAGGACAGTTTTAGTAGTAGTAGTAGTTGTAGTAGCAGTAGTAGTAATAATAATAATAATAATAATAATAATAATAATAATAATAATAATAATAATAATCTTCACTAACCCGTCCAAGGCGTGGGAATGAGATACATTTTACTTTAACCATCTCTACATTATATTGTTTAACTCAGTTGTTGTACGATCTCGTCGGGTAAGAAGACTCCCTAACACCTCTTCATTTGTGATTTATTTTTGGACGTGGTTGGTTAATATCTTTTTGTACGTTATTTATGCGTAGTATGGCTTTATTGGAAGGATTTAAATAACACAGATGAGGACAGTAAGGTGCAATAAGCAAAATAAATCGCTTAGGAAAAGGTGTTAGGGAGATTCCTTAACCGACGAGAATATCGGTCTTTAACTGAGTGCAAAAATCTCAAAATTTCCTAGAGTAAATATTCTTTGGTAAATCATTGTGGCCGTCACCCCGCTCCGAGCACCAGGGATGAGTCTCAGATATCGTTATTTATGCAGAACATCACTCGCCTCAAGTTTATATCGTGCATGTGAAGAGCACACACACACACACACACACACACACACACACACACACACACACACACACACACACACACACACACACACACACACACACGCTTCCATGTACGAGCACACATGCATATATAAATACATACAGTGTATCCATAAATACATATAGTACATACAGATACGTACATACTTATATATAATGCATAGGTACGTTTATATATACAGTTCATAAAGACACACATATCGTCCTTACATAAATTTAGAACACACACACACACACACACACACACACACTCACACACACACACACACACACACACACACACACACACACAGGGGCCCCGTAACTTATCCCACCATTATGCAAAACTGAAGCCAAGGGACGATTAATCACAGCTTTGGCCGTAATGACTTAAATTGCTAGCAGGAACTCCGACGGGGGCAAAATAGGAGATCAGGAGGCCCACCAACCTTGCCTTAATGAGCGTACTTAAGTGCTGGTGGGCGTAATTAAAGTGGTACTAATGCAATCAGTGCCGGCGGTGGGGGATAATGACAGCATCGACGCTCTGGGAATCCGTATGCAGCTTAACCCTGTGTGTGTTTCTCCCCCCGGCCCTCAGCGGGTGATTGCTTTGCTTGGGTTGATTAGGTTTTATTCATCAAGGTTTTTCTAGGTTTAGGAATGTACACACACACACACACACACACACAAAGTATGTATGTATGTATGTATATGTATGTATGTTTGCATGTATATGTATATGATGAATGTATGTATATATGAGTATGTATGTATGTATATATGTATGTGTTTATGTGCATGTATGTATGTATATGTATGTACATCTACTGTATGTATGTGTGTATGTATATTCGTATGTATGTATGTATGTAGATATGTATGTATGTATGAATGTATAGACAGACAAAGATAGATACGTGTGTGTGTGTGTGTGTGTGTGTGTGTGTGTGTGTGTGTGTGTGTGTTGGGTGAGAGAGAGAGAAAGAGAGGGTAAACTCTGAATTCTTTATTTTCTCTAAAATTTCGGGTAATTCCTATGGGTTTTGTGTTGCCCGAAACGTTAGAGATGGTAATGAACTGAAGCTCTAACGTGTCTCTTTTTCCCACCCAACATTTCTACTTGTTGCAGTGGATGTACTGTATATATATTATCTCATCAGCCGTTTGAATGTCCTCTGCAGGACCGGCCTATCCCCACCGAAGTCGGGACGATACAGCCAATATATCTCTACCATGTGGCTTAGGCTGTCTGGTAGAGACTGTACGTAGGGTGAGAAGTGCTTGTAAGTGTAATTGTAGTGTTGGAGTGGCTTTGGATGTGTGTGAAGTCTGTGAACCAAGTGTAATCGGCCCTCGCAAGCCGACTGGGTGCAAGCATACTTTATAGTAAGCGACACGGCCATACCACGTTGAGTACACCGCTTCCCGTCCGATCAGCGAAGTTAAGCAACGTTGGGTCTGGTTAGTACTTGGATGGGTGACCGCCTGGGAACACCAGATGCTGTTGGCATCCCTATGTGTCAAGTGGGGTTGGTGGAGGATTAGTGCCCCTCCCTGTAAAACAATTAACTCTAAGCCGTTGGCCACCCCGTTTGGGATACATGGCGTCTGGCAATGAATGAATGAAAAACACTGGTTCAACCACAGCAACCCTTGTGTCCTCGAATGCAATACGTGGCATGAAGAACGCTCCTAAAGTTTATTACCCTGGCGGGGTGCGAACCCTCGTTCTTCAGTGTACGAAAACGCGCACTTTACTACTGTCCCATAGAGGCTTCATATATATATATATATATATATATATATATATATATATATATATATATATATATATATATATATATATATATAGACACGTGGAGAGAGAGAGAGAGAGAGAGAGAGAGAGAGAGAGAGAGAGAGAGAGACAGATTTACAGCGACAGTAAGCACCAGTCGTGATACGTTTGTATGTATTAAAGCAAGTACTGCCAATTTTTACGCTGCTGGTGTAACCCCAGACTAATATAGACGTAAATCCAGTGGAATGCAGGAAGCAAGCCACTTCAACCGATCGTTTCTATCCATCAATTGTTAATGATGGAGGATTGTCTGTAAATGCGATAATGTTGCTACTAACTTTTTGTTTTCACAGATGTAGTCACTGAATATATTAATAAACACACATACATTCAGGTGCAACACAAGTAAACATTAAGTCAAATATTATCGCACAAGAATTTCACTCACCTTGAACATCGGCATCCATCACTCACTGACACAAACACAAGCGTCCATCGTCGTTTACGTACAATGAATTCCTCGTTTTACATATTCCTTTCGTTCTGCAGAGGCGAGGGAGTGCGTGGCGTGATGGATTGGGGCGCCCACCATCCACACACTCTATGCAGTGTTGCTTTTTGGTGACTACATTGAGTGATCAGCCAAACGGTTTCCTATTACCCAGGCGTGGGATTCTCAGACATATTTACGATCAATTCCCATCGTAACTTAGGTATATTTTAACAAGAATAACTAGACAAGGGAAAGTTTGCTCTCCTTTCCCTGATTGTCCTGCAGAAAACAGTTATAACCTGCAGTAATTTTCGTCTGGTAACCATTAATAATAATAATAATAATAATAATAATAATAACAACAACAACAACTAGGGGCCCCCCCGAGAGGGGAATTACACTAGTCGCAAGGCGACACAGTTATAGAGCGGCTCGGAATATGACCATGACCTTGACTTACTTTCACCATTTTCGAACTCGTAGGAGATTTTCATCCCTCCTACACACCAATAAAATTTTATGATGATGTCTTGAGTGGTTGCAAAGTTATCATGGTAACAGACACACAGACCTTGACCTACTTTTACCAATGTCGAACTTGTAGGCGATTTTCATCCCTAATACCCACCTGTTAAAGTTTTGCGACGATATCTTGAGCGGTTGCGAAGTTATCGTGGTAACAGACAGACAGGCCTTGACCTACTTTCACAAATTTCGAGCTCGTGATTTTTTTTTTTTCCTACTACACACCTGTAAAATTTCGTGATGATATCTTAAACGGTTGCGAAGTTATCGTTGTAAAACACACACACACACACACACACACACACACACACACACACACACACACACACACCAACTAAAAACAGTACTAACTTCGCTATCGCTGCAGGAAATAATAATGATGATGATAATAAATAATAATAATAATAATAATAATAAGTAAAAAGATGTCCTAGTGTTACACTACTTTCTTCCGCAGGGGCGACGGAGGACGAGGTGATGGCGAGGGTGGTGGTGGTGGTGGTGATGGAGGTGTGTGTAGCCAGCACCTCCACCCCGCCGACCCCTGCCACTTCGAGTACCACGCCGCGCAGCTCGAGAAGTTCCTGAAGGAGTACCGGTGCCTTCAGGAGCAGCTCAACCACATGAAGCAGTCCTACGAGGCACACAAGAGGGCAGGATCCGTCCCAAGGTGAGACACACACACACACACACACACACACACACACACACACACACACACACACACATCTCGAACTGAAAGGGTTTAAGGTTTATCTCAGTCTGTTCTATTTTTTTCGTCCATTTGGGATGCTTAAAATTTTTCGCTCACCATAACTTTGCCTAAATGTGTGTGTGTGTGTGTGTGTGTGTGTGTGAAAGTGTGTGTGTGTGTGTGTTTTCATCAAGTATTTCACATTACAGCTCAGCATAATTTCCACCGCACTTCTTCATGACTAGCACCATATACTGTACTTCCACGATACAATTCAGTGGCAGTATAAAGCAAAACTACGGTTCTGCATTCTTTCCATAGCACTTGTTCGTGACTTGCACCATATACTTTCTTTTTTTTTTGTTACGCGGTATGATACAAGACGACGGTTCAACATACTTTCCATTGCACTTCTTCGTGACCAGCCCAATAATGGTGTTTTAATCTCATGTTAAAGTTCAGTGGCAACAAAGCAATACTACAGCTTTACATAATTTCCATAGCACTTCTTCGTGACTACCAACACATACGTTTAATCTATCTTTACAGCTTAATGGAAGAATATTGGGTAACACACTTTGTATCTTGTCCATAGCAACTTTTCCTGACTAGCACTATATTCTAGCGTTAATCTTTTCTTAAATTCAGTTGCATAATGGGACAATACTAAGGCTCTACGTCCCCAGGCACAACACTATTTTGCGACTAGCACCTTTTTCTGTCGCTAATGTCTTGTTGCAGTGTAGTGGCTTTACATCTTTTTCATTGCACTTCTTCGTGTCTAGCACAGTATTCTGGTGTTAATCCCTTGTTGCAGTTCAACAGTCAAGGCGGGGAGACGACAGTTTTAGGCCAAGTTAAAATGGACAGGGTATGGAGAAACCAGAGTTGATGTACGCAGTCAATGTAGCCCTGTAGCTGGCATAGTGGGTTTCTCGGTACAGTCTGCTCCACTTATAACTAGTACAGGGGGTTGGTGTGTTGGGGTATTTACATTTTATATCTACTTTGGCCTGATCATTTTAACGGGATTCTTTAAATATAATAGACATGAAACATAAACAAATACTGTGCCCTAGTGTCACACAAGACCTCTAACACATCCTCCCCTTAGTTAAAAATGGAGGTGATCGTACGTTACAGTGGGCGCGGAGAAAGCAACGATAACTCAAGGGAAGGTAGAGTTGATCTTGGTAAGTCACGGTGGCTCTAAAGATGATATAACGGCTCTAGTTTTGTCACTGTAGCTCTATTTTCTGTTCACATTAAGTAGGCGTAAAATTGCCATCCCTCCGTCTTGAATGCTAATATTAACAAGAAATTAACACTAGAATATGTTGCTAGTCATGAAAAAGTCCTATGAAAAGGGTGGAGGGTCATTGCAATGTCTTTTTCTGCCATTTAGCTTTCCGGTAAATAGGATGCAAAACGACGAAAATCTCAGCCTGATTAACGTGAATGGACTATATGCAAAGTGGAGCTGAGTGAGGTGTGTCACTGGCTCTGTAGAAGGTATAGCAGTTCTAGGTTTGTCACTACGGCTGTAGGCAAGGTAACTTTGGCTCTGAGCAAGGCACATCTGCTCTAGGCTTGCCATCAAGGCTATAGGCAAGGTAGTTGTGGTTCTATGCTGTTTCGTGTTAGTCAGTGTCGAGTTAGGCAAGGAACTGTCGATATAGGTAAATGGTATTGGCTCTAGGCAAGGTATGCTGTGACTCTAGGCGATGTATTACTGTGGCCCTAGGCAAGGTATCACCACTGTAGAATGGACACGGTGAATCTAGGCAAGATACTGTGGCTGAAAGTTTGTCACTGCGGCTGTAATGAAGATATTACTGTGGCTCTACGCAAGGTGTTTTTGTGGCTCTAGAAATGATATCGCTGCCCCAGAATAGACACTGTGGCTCTAGGCAAGATTCTTTAGCTCAAAGTTTATCACCATGTCTCTTGGAACGATAATGAAAACGCTTGGGAAAACACTGGTACTCCGTGTTGACCGTTATGTCTTATGGTAATTTAACTGTGGCTATAGACAAAGTACCGGCACACTGAGACGAGCACCTTGACTCTAAGCATGCATGATACAGCTTGCATCAGTAATCATGTCGCATCTGCTTTTTCTCCGTACACTTTGGAAATCAGTGTGGTGAATCTGCAGCAGCCGACACTGATGACTTCATTTGGCCTAAGATCTGTGTCATAAGCGTCGTTTGCTGCAGGTGCACCACACTGATTTTCAAAGTCAGCGGAGAAAGGGAAGCACGAGAAGTGACATAGCTTTTGATGCCACCTAGTAGGCTACACCCCTGCCATAAACTACCCGAACACCTGGGCACGATAGATGGGCAAGAAGCTTAATATCTCGGAATGGTTTGTATGCCTAATTGTGGAGTGGCGCACTTAGGAGCCATTCAAATTGGTGTATAGTGCACTAGTGTATGCTGTCGTAAACACTGAGAGATACACACCATGAGAGCTGTTTTCAGATTCATGGGTTACGTGTTTCAAAATGCATGGTGCTTACAATGTTCAGGCACCTTTTGGTGAGTGTACAGTCAGCATTAAAGGCCATATCCCCTGCTCTGCACCTCTCTTCACGAGCTTGGAAAATCAGGCTCATAAAACCATAGCTATCTACACAAATGACACTGATCCATAGGTAAATAAAGTCATCAGTGTCGGTTGCCGGGGACTTACCTGACTGATCTTTCGAAGTTCATAGAGAAAAGAAGAGGGAGAGATGACGGAACCTTTGTTGCGGAACGTACACTTAGGAATAAAGTATCACACCTCAGGGTTTGATGGAGATGAAAATGGACCAATACCCCACACAAAGACGGATCTATTAAATTTGTATCGGAGACCCTTTACTGCGCTATTCTGTTTTATGTGCCACCGAATGCTATAAAGTACCATGGGTAATATTTGTCCTAGCATCACAGAAGACACCGTATTTTTCATCGCACTTGCCCATGTTTCAGAGTGTTAAGTGAAAAATAAACAGGATACCCCTATGGCGGGAGGACACCATCTGACTGAGCTGTGGGGTGGTGCTACCACTCTGCGGCCATGTTGTATTAGGAAGAATTCTGCCACCATATTCCTTGCATGTCGTAAAGGAGACTAAAAGGGACAGGGTGAGGGGACTAGGGACCCCCTCCTCTGTATTTTTAGTTCCTACAATGAGACAGGACATAGAAAGGGAAGGGGGGATTGAGTTGTCCTCGAACCCTGAAGACTGGGTCTGTGAATGTGTGTTGTTGTAGTACGATTGAGGCTAATAAGGAGGAGACTGGGAGAATGTTTGTGAGAAGAAAGTTGGATGTGTTACTTTTGAATAAAACAAAGATGAAAAGGAAAGATGAATCTAAGTCTGGAAGTGTGACTGGAAGGATGTCGGGTGTTCAAAGAGGAAGAGCGAGAGAAGGAGTGGCCATGTTAGTGAGTCCAGAAGTGCATCAGTGTGTGACTGAATGGAAGGAGGTGTCATCGAGACTGATGTGGATGAATGCGAAATTTATACGTGAGTTGTGGGTATTTGTGAGTGCATATGGGCCTGATAGTGAAAGGGATGAGAAGAGAGGGAGTCTCTGGAAATAATGTTGATAAGTATCTGCAGAGTTTTGGAACAAATGTATATTGGTAATGATGGGAGATCTGAATGCTAGAGTGGGAATGTAGCAGTTGAAGGTGTTGTTGGTATGCATGGTGTACCTGGAAGAAATGATAATGGGGAAAGAATGATAGAGATGTGTGCTGGGCGAGAGATGGTGATTGGGAACACCTTGTTTGAAAAGAAAGATATGTATAAGTACATATGGGTGAGACAGGAGGGTGGAAGGGTTGTGGATATAGCATTGATGGACTATGTGATTGTGTCTATGAATGTAAGAGGATGATTGTTGGATGCGAATGTTCTGAGATAAGAGGGTGGAGGCATCTGACCACTACCTGGTGGAGGGAAAGTTGCGGGTAGGTATGAGGTGGGTGAGAGCTAGGAGAGCTGGGTGTGGCAGGGAGGTTTTGAAAGTGAGTTGGACAAAAGAGAGAGAATGATAGAGTATCAGGAAAAGCTGAAAGATGAGTGGAATGGAGTGAAATATCAGGAAAATGGCAGTGAGGAGGAGGAATGACAGTTATTTAAGATGCTGCGGTTGGGTATGCGGAAAATGTGTGTGGTGTGAGACAAGTGGATGGTGGTGTAAGAAAGGGAAGTAAATGATGATGCGAAGAAGTATGTATGGCTGTAGCTGAGAAGAGACATGCATATGAATTGTGGCTGCACAGGAAGGATGAGGTGTCATTATGAGAGGTATAAGGAAAAGAAGAACAGGGCAAGAAGGGCTGTGGGTGATGCTAAAGCGGCAGCAGATGAGAGGTGGGGTAGGCAGTTTACTGAGAATTTTCAACAGAATAAGAAAATGTTTTGGAAGGAGGTGAAGAGGGTGCAAAAGGGAGAGTCTGGGAAGGAAGAGCGAGTAAAAGCAGATGATGTAAGGAAGTTACTTGAGATGGATGTAATAAGGAAGATATCGGCAGAATATTTTGAAAGACTCTCAAATGTAGAGGATTAAAGGGAGGCTGAGATTGTGGCACATGGAAGGGAGCAAGGAATAAATGTGTTGGGAGAGTTGAATGATTCTTTAATCGCGATGAAGGAAGGCAGTAAAGGAGATGAAAGCAGGGAAAACTGCAGGTATGGATAGGTATGCTGTGGAACATTTCAAAGATGGTGGAGCAGCTATTGTTGGATGGTTAATAAGATTGCTGAATGAGTGATTTGTTAGCGGTATGGTGCCAACTGACTGGGCAAGTGAGTGTGTAGTTCCATTGTATAAAGGCAAGGGTGATAAGTATGAATCTACTAGTTTTAGGAGTATAAGTCTGGTGAGTGTTGAATAAATGAGTTAGAGAGCATACACATGAAGTGACTGGTGATGAACAGTGTGATTTTAAGGAAAAGCAGGGGATGCGTGGATTAGGTGTTTGCCGTGAGACAGGTGTGTGAAAAGTATTTGGCGAAAGGTAAGGATGTGTTTTGGACGTTCATGGATTTAAAGAAAGCGTATGATAGAACTGATAGAGAGGCTTTGTGGACTGTTTTGAGATTGCATGGGCTAGGTGGTAGGTTGTTAAATGGAGTGAAAAGTTTTTATGTAAATAGTTAAGCATTTGTGAAACACTGTGATTGGTTTCCTGTGAGGGTGGGGCTGCGACAGGGATATGTGATGTCACCTTGGTTGTTTAAAAATATATGGGTGGTGTTGTAAGGGAGGTGAATGCGAGAGTGTTAGGTGGAGGTTTGTGTCTGGTGAATGCGAGAGTGTTAGGTGGAGGTTTGTGTCTGGTGAATGCGGTGGTTGAGAGTGGAATCTGGGTCAGCTGCTGTTTGCAGATGATACTGCTCTGGTAGCTGATTTGGAGGAAATTGAGTCAGCTGGTGCAGGAGTTTGGAAGGGTATGGAATTGAGGGTGAATGAGGAAAAGAGTGAAGTGATGAAGTGTGCAAGGTTGGTAAATGGTTGGAGGATGAATATAGTTTTTAATGGCGAGTTGCTTGAGGAAGCAGAGAGTTTTAAGTATTTAGGGTCACATGTTGCTGTGGATGGAAGAATAGATGCAGAGGTAAGGTTTAGATGAATGAAGTAGGAAATGTGCTGGGAGGAATAAAAAAAAAGTATTTAGATGTCGTTCGTTTAAAATGGATATAAAGAGAAGGCTGTATGAGGGAGTAGTGGTACCGACTGCATCATATGGGGCTGAAACATGGAAAATGGGAGTAGCAGAGAGGAAGAAATTGAATGTAATGGAAATGAGGTGTCTGAGGAGTATGTGTGGAGTGACACATATGGATCGAGTGAGAAATGATGAATTGTGAAGGAGAACTGGAGTTATAAAAGAGAT